>NC_141873.1:330623542-330942292 GCF_056163025.1 Triticum urartu | reverse complement strand
TAGCCGCTCCAACCAGACGTACAGTTGTCACAGCAACTGGAACTGGTCCAACACATCATTGTCTTCAATGAGTCACTGGTTTCATCTTCACTTCCTTTTACTTACTGTTACTCATTGTGAAGCCATTGCATGCTTGCTATATCTTTTGTCTTCACAACGTAACTGTATGATTTGTTTGGCTTCATAACTTCTTCCTACCTGATCCTTATTACACTGCAGCTACTTGTCATTGTGCTTTCACTCTATTGAATACTTGATCATGGCTTGCCTAGTGTAATCTAACTTCCGCTGCATAGTGATAGGCATATCTCTACTGTTTGTCTTCATAACTTCCACGTTTTGAAGAAGACTTTCATAAAAATCGCCTATTCACCCCCCCTCTAGTCGATATAACGCACTTTCAATTGGTATCAGAGCAAGGTGCTCCCTTGTTCTATGTGATTCGGTTTAACCACCTGGAGTTTTAGCTATGTCGACTGCAGGGATAATCAAAGTCTCCGCTGCGTGCCCCGTCTTTGATGGAACTGAATATCCCTATTGGAAGAATAAGATGCGTATGCATCTTGAAGCCATTGACGTCGACCTATGGTATGTCGTCGAGAACGGCGTTCCCAAGGCTGGAGAAGGTGTCACTGCTGCTGATGTCAAGAAATTCGTTCAACTGGACTCTACTGCCAAGAACATCATCTGTTGTCATCTGACCAAAGGACAGTATGGCCGTGTGAGTGCTTTGAAGACATCCAAGCTGGTCTGGGACTGGCTCTCCAAGGTCAATGAAGGCATCTCAACCCAGAGAGATCAAAGAATCAGTGTCCTTCGCAATCTCTTCAACCGCTTCAAGCGAAATGACAATGAGAATGTCCAGCACACATTTGACAGACTCACTGACATCACAAATGAGCTTCAAGCCCTCGGCGCCACTGAGATTACCAAACACGAAGTCGTCAAAACGCTGCTGAGATCACTTGATAGTTTGTTTGACATCCTAGCCCTGATGATTCAAGAACGTCCTGATTTCAAGACACTCGATCCATCTGACATACTTGAGAGGCTCAACACACATGAGTTTCAGCTTTCTGAGAAAAGAGATATCTACGGTCCAAACTATGGGCGAACTCGTGCCTTGAAGGCAAAAGCTGTTTCCTCATCTGAAGAAGAATCTGACAGCAGTTCTGATGATCCTGAAGACATTGGAAGGGAACTTGCAATGCTTGTGAAGAAGTTCCAAAAGTTCACCAAGAAGAAAGGCTTCAGAAAGTCTTCATGATCAAGCTCAAGGAATGATGAAGCTTCTGCTCATGACTACAAGAAGAAAACATGCCACAAGTGCAAGAAAACTGGACACATCATCTCTGAGTGTCCACAGTGGGACAATGAGAACAGAAGGAAGAAGAAGAGCAAGGAATATGACTCTGACGACAAGAAGAAGAAGAAATACTCAAAGTCTTCTTCCAAGTCTTCCTCAAAGTCTTCATCACACAAGAAGAGCTCATCTGGCAAGGCACGTGCATTTGTTGGCAAGGAAATGGATTCTGAGGAGGAATCCGCTTCTGAGGAGGCAGAGGTGGAGTCTGAGGAGGAGTCTGATTCTGGCATTGCAAGTCTGGCTACAGCATACGTCGCCAAGTCCATCTTCAACACTGAAGACAATAACTTCATCGCCGACACCGATGCAAATGACAAGGACGACTCCACTCCTACCTACTGCTTCATGGCACGCGGTGCCAAGGTAAACAAACGCACTACTCACTATCAAACATCTAGTGACGATGACTCTGATTGTGATTCAAAACCCAGTTACAAAACACTTGCTAAAATTGCAACTGAACAACAGAAAGCCATGGAACATATTCAAAAACTGTTAGACAGAAGCGATGATCTGTTGGGTCCTGAAATGACTCGATCTGAATCCTTAATTGAAGACATAAAAAAATCTTCACGTTAAGTATCAGGAACTTGAAGATCGTCATGATACTCTCTCAACAACTCATGAAAAGCTTTCCTATGATTATATTCAAAGGAAGCAAGAACTTGAGAAATTGAGAGCGGCTCATGAAGATCTTCAAAAGGAAACGAGTCACTTCGCGCTGAACAGATCAGTTCCGCTCAGGAAGGATTTGAACCACCATGTCTTAAATGCATTGAGCGTGATAATGCTACTTCTGTTGCTGAATGTTCCACTGCTACTGCTGTTGCAATATCTTCAACTGTTGATGTGGTAACTAACCCCTCTGCTGAGGATACCACTGCTATTGCTGATGAGAATGCTAGGTTGAAGACATTGCTTGAAACAGGGATGTACAAAAGTCTTAAAGGACATCAGACATTATGTGATGTCCTCAAGAAGCAGATTCTGAACCGAAACCCTAGGAAAGAGGGTGTTGGGTTCGTAAGGAAAATAAATGCAGATGGCTCTTACTGGAAACCTGAGCAGTACCCCAAAACCAAGTGGGTTGCTGCAAAGGAACCTTCAGCAGATCCATCCAATTTGTCTGGCTTCACCTGTGCTAACCCCATTATCATTGATGAATCCTTTGATGCAAACTATGTACTGTTTAAAAATCAGAATGGTGTAGTGTTTGCCAGGTACATTGGTACTAACTGCAGGAATGGACCGCCTATGAAGAAGATCTGGGTTCCGAAAAAGTATCTGGAAAATCTTCCTGTGAATGTCTTCAAGACACCTCACATGAAGAAGACAAACCTCAGACCAATGGCTTCATACGGTCTAGAGGCTTCATACATACAGAGGACTCACCTGAGTCGCACTAACGCAAATGTTTTGCAGGGAAACCATACTCAGGCATATGAATATGAGAGCGGTTCATCAAACCATCATGTTCATATGACCAAAAACTATTATGCCTATTCTTATGAGTACTATTGTCCGCCTGCTAGACTGTTTGCTAGGGCTCCAAAACCAAAATTCTCAGATGCTGCACTTAGACTTATTGCTTCTAAGCCACCCTTGAAGATGTGGGTGGTTAAGAAAGCTTAACTCTCTTTTGCAGGGAAAGGTCTCCAGCAGAAAACCAAAATCTTCTGACGCTATTGCTGGGGACCTTAAAAATCTTGTAGGGCGCAAGATAAAATGCCCGAATGGCATCATTATGTACTTCATTCCTGAATCGCATGCTACTCTCCCTATTAGTCCTAATCTGGATCTAAGTTTTCATAACCCACTAGTTCGTCAAATGTTTTTGCTTCACAATTCTCTTCGTGAAGCCTATCCCCCTAACTGCACTGTAGGGTACGACACCAGCGTCTTCAAAGTCTTCAGAATGGATTATTGACAGTGGGTGTACAAATCACATGACTGGCAAAAGAAGTCTTCTTATGGACTCAACCTTACGTCCATCCGACAAGAGCCACATCACATTTGCTGACACTGGTAAAAGTAAGGTATTGGGTCTAGGTAGAGTTGCAATCTCAAAGGATCAACACATGGATAAGGTCATGCTTGTTGAATCCCTTGGTTTCAACTTAATGTCTGTCTCAATGCTTTGCGATTTGAACATGATCGTAATGTTTGGAAAATATCGTTGCCTTGTACTAATGGAATCTGACAAGTCTCTAGTGTTTGAAGGGTATCGAAAAGATGATCTGTACGTGGTAGATTTCTCAGTAGGGCCACAACTTGCAGTATGTCTTCTTGCAAAAGCTTCAGAATGCTGGCTTTGGCATCGGAGGCTTGGGCATGCTGGCATGAGGAACCTCCACACCCTTGCGAAGAAGAAGCACATCATAGGCATCGAGGGTGTCAAGTTCAAGAAAGATCACTTATGCGGTGCCTGTGAAGCAGGGAAGATGACGAGGGCAAAACATCCCTCGAAGACAATCATGACCACTACTCGACCCTTCGAACTGCTTCACATGGATCTTTTTGGTCCCACTCACTACTCAACTTTTACTACTACTGCTTGCCTCTATGGCTTCGTCATTGTTGATGATTACTCTAGATATACTTGGGTGCACATAATCCTTTACAAGACTGAAGTGCAGGATGTCTTCAGACGCTTCGCCAATCGTGCTATGAACAATTTTGGCGCCAAGATAAAGCACATCAGAAGTGACAATGGGACTGAATTCAAGAACACTGGCCTTGATACATATCTTGATACCTTGGGCATCACACATGAATTCTCAGCTCCATACACGCCACAGCAGAATGGCGTCATCGAACGCAAGAACAGAACACTCATTGAGATGGCCAGAACGATGCTAGATGAATACAAGACTCCAAGAAAATTCTGGACTGAAGCCATTGACACTGCATGCCATACAATCAATCGTGTTTATCTTCACAAGCTTCTGAACAAGACATCTTATGAACTCCTAACTGGCAAGAAGCCAAATGTCAGTTACTTCAGAGTATTTGGCGCAAAGTGCTGGATCAAGGACCCACACCACATCTCAAAGTTTGCACCAAAAGCACATGAGGGTTTTATGCTTGGATATGGAAAGGATTCGCACTCCTACAGAGTCTTCAATCTCTTTTATTACAAAGTGGTTGAAACAGTGGATGTGCGGTTCGATGAGACAAATGGTTCACAAAGAGAGCAACTGCCAAATGTGCTAGAAGAAATTCCAGCTAGTGAATCAATCAAGCTAATGGGAACTGGAGAGATCATACCTTCTGAAGCTCATCCTGAAGAAGAACTTATCATCTCAGCACCTGATCAACATGAAGAAAATGCTCAGCCTGAAGACATTCCTCCCAACAACAACACAGATCAGCAAGAGTAAAGTCTTCGCCCTGTACATCCTCGTGTTGCCAATGAAGTGCAGATTGACAGAATAATTGACAGCATCAATGCACCTGGTCCACTCACTCGTTCAAGGGCAACTCAGCTAGCAAATTTCTGTGGGCACTTCGCATTCGTCTCAATATCAGAACCCAAGAAAGTTGAAGAAGCCTTCATGGAACCTGAATGGATTCAAGCTATGCAAGAAGAGCTTCAACAGTTTGAGCTGAATAATGTATGGGAACTGGTTAAGCGTCCTGATCCACGGAAGCACAACATAATAGGCACCAAATGGATATACCGCAATAAGCAAGATGAGCATGGTCAAGTTGTCAGAAACAAAGCTCGTCTCGTTGCTCAAGGATATACTCAAGTGGAAGGCATTGACTTCGATGAAATGTTTGCTCCTGTGGCTAGGCTTGAAGCCATACGCATACTGCTGGCCTATGCAAATCATCATAACATACTTCTATATCAAATGGATGTGAAGAGTGCCTTTCTCAATGGCAAGATTGAAGAAGAAGTGTATGTTGCACAACCGCCTGGCTTTGAAAATCCAAAACATCCTGACATGGTATACAAGCTAAACAAGGCGATGTATGGCCTCAAACAAGCCCCTAGGGCCTGGTATGATACACTCAAATACTTCCTGAAGAGCAAAGGCTTCATACCTGGTTCCCTAGATCCCAATCTTTTCACGAAGACATATGATGATGAATTGTTTGTGTGCCAAATATATGTGGATGACATTATCTTCGGCTGCACAAATCAGAAGTACAGTGAAGAGTTTGGATATATGATGCAAGAGCAATATCAGATGTCCATGATGGGGGAGCTGAAGTTCTTCCTTGGTCTTCAAATACGACAACAACGCAATGGCATCTTCATATCTCAAGAGAAGTATCTCAAAGATTGCCTGAAGAAGTTCGATATGCAAGACTGCAAAGGCTTCACAACACCAATGCCAGCCAAACATCATCTGGGTCCCGACGACAATGGTAAAGAGTTCGATCAAAAGGTATACCGCTCCACGATTGGTTCTTTGCTCTATTTATGTGCATCTAGGCCAGATATTATGCTTAGTGTTTGCATGTGTGCTCGATTTCAAGCGGCACCAAAGGAATCGCATCACTTAGCTGTGAAGCGAATTCTTCGATATTTGGCTCACACCCCAACTCTAGGATTATGGTATCCAAAGGGCTCAGAGTTTGATTTGGTTGGATTCTCGGATGCTGATTATGCTGGTGACAAAGTTGATCGCAAGTCTACATCAGGCACATGTCACTTTCTAGGACGATCACTTGTATGTTGGTCTTCAAAGAAGCAGAACTGTGTATCTCTCTCCACTGCTGAATCTGAATACATTGCTGCTGGATCTTGCTGCGCTCAGCTTCTGTGGATGAAGCAAACACTCAAGGACTATGGAATTCATCTGAAGCAAGTGCCACTTTACTGCGACAACGAAAGCGCCATCAAGATTGCCAACAACCCAGTTCAGCACTCGAAGACAAAGCACATTGAAATTCGTCATCACTTTCTCAGAGATCATGTTGTGAAGGAAGACATTGATATCATACACGTCAACACTGAAGAGCAATTGGCAGATATCTTCACCAAGCCCTTGGATGAGAAGAGGTTTTGCAAGTTACGGTGTGAGCTAAATATCCTGGAATCTTCAAATGTCCTGTGACCAGGCACACATCCTAACACTTATGCATATGATGACTTAGATGTGCAACACACGAAGTAACGTATATCTTCAATCAATGAAGACATACATTCTAAGTGTGAATACATTAATGTGGAAATTGACTTCAGAGCGCCACGATAGTTGTGCGCCGTGTCTGGGTCTAATACTTCCTATACGGTGGGTAACGCCACCACCAAACGTTCTATTTTGAAGTGTTTAACTCTTGGCGTTACCTTGCAATGTCTTCACATTTGATTTGGCTTCGAACTCAACATATCTTCATGATTATCTTCACTATGTTGATTATATAGATATATATATATATATATATATACTAGTGTTCTGTCCTCTACAGCATTCACTTATAGCTATGTCTTCTTGTTTGAATCTTTTGAACTAAGTGAATGTGATCAGACCCTAATCTCTCTATGCTCTCTATCTCAAAATTCTATCTCTCCAAGTCATATGCATTCTATTGAAACTGTCGAATGTCTTCTCTGCGTCCTTGTCAGCAGAAGACACAGAGACAACATTTAAGTCCGTTTTCAATGCTCATTTATCCACATGAAATCCGGAGAAGTAGGAACGACCACCCGACAATCCAGGCGTGCATGGGACGTGGAACTGCCCCCAAAATACCGCATGATGGCCACGTTCCTCAGATGCGAATCGCCAGGGGCACCTGTGTAATAGCATAGTGCCGCCCCTGCGCCTATAAATTCACACTTACCGCGGTCATTATATCCTTCTTCCACCCTCGCACAAACCCTAGCGCCACCGCTAGCTCTCGACGACGCCGGCGACGAAGCGCTTCGCTGCCGCAACCTCTCCGACGCCGTCTTCACGCCGACCGCGGACATCGTCCTCTCCGCCGTCGCCGTAGGTCTCCTCCATTGCCAAGTTAGGGCACGGACGAGTGAACTGCTCGGCCTCATCTCTCGCTTCGTCTAGCAGTTCTCAGTGTGGTAAATAAAACTGCCTTTTTATAGCACCATAGATCCTCTTGTTCTGTCACTTTCTACCACAAGAAGTTTCTGTTCACACAAGCTAGATCTCTCTCAAACTGCATCTCATAACATGCCTAGAATATTCACTTGTGCTTCAAAAAGTAGTTAGATTCCTCACTTGTACTGATCTGTGGATTCGTACAAATCTGGAACCAACTTCTTATCTATGAGTGAATGTCTTCGCACGATGAGGTCAATGTCTTCTAAACTGATTAATCTTCAAAACCTTCTGAGAATGCATATGACCTCTTCCCCTTCCCTCGTACCTTAATGCTGTCACAGGTACATGTCCATGGGAGAATCCTTTGGTTCTCATAGTCTGCATTCATTTGCAGAATTCCTACAGCATCACATAAGTTCTCCTGAAGCCAGTTCCTGTTGGTCCAGCAAAAGAAAGCCTTTGAAGCCTTTGAAAGTTTTGAAGCCTTTCAAGTTAAAGCTTATGGCTTCAGAAGCAGCAGCAAGAAAGGGGGGTAGACAGCGACGTGAAGGAACATCCAAAGATCTGCCTGATGAACTGGCAGAAATGTATAAAACAGATCCTGAAGAGAATTATGGGCAGCGCAAGACCCGAATCCAATGGATTCGACGCTACTGGGCAGAACAATGGTTCAAATACCGCTTCACAACCCAAGAGTATGCTGAGAAAAGTGCCATCAAGAAACCGTGGGGGGACATCCTTTACAAGAACCTCATACCCAAGACCAGAGATGAAGCCATTGCTCAAGGCTTCTACCCATGCATGGTCCGAGGACCACAGCCTGCTGAAGCACATCCGTCGTCACTACTCTAGTGTCGTGACGACAATCTGTTCAAGCGCAACTTCCAGTTTGCCCAACAATCAGCGAAGCAGAACAAGAAGAAGTTTGGGTTAGACTTCAACCCTGGTCCCTCCGCACCAAGGGCAGATGGCACTCGCGACGCAGAACCCAATATCATCGGTCTGTATGCCAACCTTGAGGGCCTCATCACCCGCATCTTAGTCCAAGGGACTGCCGTGAATGACCCTCCAACTGACTCTGAGTCTGATAAAGCTCCTGCTGTACCGAAGCCAAAGCAGTCGAAGAAGCCAAAAGCTTCAAAGCTGGCCCCTTCACCAAAAATCTCAAGGGCGAAGCCATTGGCAACTACACCTCCTGAAGACAGTGTGTAGTCTGAAGACGTATCCCACGTCTCCAAGCCCCAGAAGGCCAAGATGCCTCAGCCACACACCGGCAAAGAGCTCACAGCTGTTGACATTCTGCGCAGCGAAGCCATTGATCTGTCAAGTGATGAAGATCTTGGAGATGACGCTCTCGAGCAGCTCATCAAGAGCAAAGAAGAAGCTGAAATCTTCAACAATTTGCCTCTCTTTGATGTCGCCATCATCCACAACTTCATCGACGAATGGTTTGCCACACCAAACATCAGCTTCGAAGATCTGCAGCTGCCCGTTGGCCTCAGCGTCGTCTTCCAAGGCGCTATTGCTTCAGAACTTGCAATTGCCCAGCGCATTGTTGAACTGAAGCAGAAAATTGATCATGAAAAGGCTCAGTTCAAGAAGCATATGGCCAAGCTCAGCGTGCAAGAAGTGAAGAGCTTCAAGGTCATGATGCACGAACTAAAGGAAAACTTTCTCAAGAAGCGTGCAGAAGCTCAAGGTTCGCGGGAGCGAATGAAGTCTCTGGCAGACAGATGTGTGCAGGCCTACAATGAGGCCGAGAAGCGCAAGGCACTTGGGCGTCCCGGCATCGACCCCAGGATGGCCACGAAGAAGAAGAAGAAGCCTGCTATGGCTGAACAAGAGGCACCAAGGCAAGAAGCAGTTCCAATTGTCTTCCCAACTACAACGACTGGCTCGAAGCCAAAGAGCCGGTCAACCACTTCAGAGCTCAAGAAGACGCGGACTGCAGAGGCTGAAGCTAGGAAGCGGAGACATACTGAAGACTCTCCTTCTGCCCCCACTCAGAAGAAGCGAAAGATCAAGAAAGCTCGGGCTGCTCCCACAGAGCCCTTGATGGTTGAACCCCTTTCTGTCGTCCATCCTAACGTAGAACGACAACTGACAGTTCATGAGCCTACTTCCACAGAGGCTCATGAAGCTGAAGACATACCAGCAGCCGACCCCATCGCTGCTGAAGACATTGGTCATCAGGACAATGTACAAGATGATGCAGCCCTTCCTCAGTATGAACAAAGCGAACTCATCAGCATTGGTCGTCCTCTGACGCCAATTGCACAAGATGCATCATGGGCGGATCGCCCTCAAGAGGAAGAAGACTTTGAGGCCCAGCCCACTCCAACCCCACAGGCCTCGTCTGCGTTCCGCAGGCTTCACAAAGGTCCAAGGCCTCAAGTCTATGCTGAAGACATTCCGGCTGCATCAGCCGCAGAAGAAGCACCACAAGAGCCCACTCCTATGCTCCATCAAGAAGCAGTTCTCCAGGAGAACGTGCTTGTGACCGACCCTCCAGCTAGTCAAGCGGAGGCTGAAAATATTGAGGCTGCCACAACCAACACTGAAGCCAATGTGGAGCCCTCCCCACCAAAAGCTTCAGAAGACAGCGAAGCTACTGATCCAAACACTTCTGTTCCTGAGTCTGCTGCAGGTCCTCAATTTGATTACCATGTTGAGCACAGGCCTCATGTCCAGAAGCCAGTCCCACGACTGCCGAGGTTCCTAGGTCCTGCATCAGCACCTGGATCCTTTAACATCAACAGCTTCAAGGCAGATAATACGTTCTTCAACAGCTCCAAGAACCCCTATTCAAGGGAAAGGATTTCATCAGATAGGTTCTGGAGCTATCCTCAGCGCAGCTACTATTCATGCATCCTATACAACCAAGGTCGCATCTTCCCGCACAAGCGCCTTGATGTTGAAGCCATTGCTGGTCTGCCCTGTTTAGAGGAAGCATTGGATTGCTTCAAGCAAGTGGGTCTGCTGCAGTTTGTAACTGATGAAGAGCACTGGAACGAAGAGCTTCTTCTGCAATTCTATGCCACCCTCCACATCAAAGGATACAACAGAGATCCGAAGACTTGGGCCCTGGAGTGGATGACCGGCAATGTCCATCACGAAGCCAATGCATTTGATATCATTGAGCTCACCGGCCTGCCCACTCCTAGCGAATTCTTCGAGGAAGGCTGTCCACTACACACTGAAGCTCTTGAGAGCATATTCCAGAGGCCTGAACCGAATATGAGTCAGATGCTCTCAATGATGAAGCCATTGCCCCACGATGCTCCTTATCCAACAGAGTTCTTCGTTGAAGACTTTGAGTACCTGCCCAGAATCATCTATCACATTATCCGGCGGACTCTCTAGCCTATCAAAGGGCACTCTCCAAATGCCAAGATTGAGGGTGCAATGAAGACTCTGATATTTTGTATCCTTCATGGCAAATGCTTCAACGCACAGGATTTCTTCATACGCCAACTTGCTGCATCAGGCTCAGATTTACTTGGTTTGAAGTTCTATGCTCCTTGGGTAATGAGACTGATCAAGCTTCACTCTGCGATCTCATATCAGCCCTCAGCCCGCAACCATTGGATCTTCTTGCCAGATGTGGATACCTCTGCTGAAGCTATATATCCTGAGCCTGCCAAGCAACCTTTGAGTCTTCAGAATGCAGAACACCAGAGCTTCACTCAGAATGATGAAGGTGTTGAAGCCATCTCCAGGGTGTATCCTTTGGCTGGCACTACACGTGCGCCACACCCTGCTTCAACTGAAGCCACTGACAGTGTAACTGCTTCAAGACCCAAGAAGCGCGCTCGTGTTCTCAATGACCGAGAGCTTCTTGTGGCCCTTCATCAAAAGCAGGATAGGCATCATGACTGGTTGAAGAGACAGATGAAGAGCCTCTTGGTGGATGTCAATCACATCCGAAATCTTGCCACCAAGAACGCTTTCGTTGCCCATGAAACCTGTCGCCGCACATGGAAAGGGCTCTCAATGATATGTACTGAAGCTGAACTTGAAGAGGATGGCTTCACTGAGCGATTCAAGTTTGACACCACACCTCCTAGAAGGGCTGTGATGTGAAGCACACCATCACTTGAAGACTCTGAGTTTTCTTCATCTGCTGCCACAGTCACTGCCAGAATCATTATGAAGAAGACGATGCTACCTCAGCGCCACCTGCTTCAGCACCTCCAAGCTCTTCTGCACTGCCAAACACCTCCAACGACCCTGCTGCTCCTAGAAACGAGTAGACACTCTATGTCTTCAAACCTTTTTGGTCCTTGCTGACAAAAGGGGGAGAAGCATATGGGTTGATATTCTTCAAGCGGGTCCATATGGGCGGGTGCTTTATGTTTTGTTATATTTTGCTTCGTGCTTACAACTCTTGTTTTACATCTGGTTCTTATGAGTTGTAGCACTTAAACCAGATGGTCGTCTGCTACTTGTTTGCCACCCTGTTTTGCGAAGATAAATTCCGCATGTGCGACGATAAATTCCGCACTTATCTCATTCTGCAGACGTCCATTTTCCATTATGCATGTCATTATCTTCATATATCTTCACATGCATAGTGGATTGTCATCATAAGCTGAAGTGGATCTCCACAAGTACAACCTACCATGTGCATTTGCATTCCAAAAGCAAATTAACTTGTATGCACATCTTCAGGGGGGGCCCTTGCAACTTATGAAGACAATTCCTTATCCTTTACAATTTCACAGTCTATATTCCCCGTTGAAAACTTCAACTAGTTTGTCATCAATCACCAAAAAGGGGGAGATTGTAAGTGCATCTAGTGCCACCCCTAGTTGGTTTTGGAGTATTGACGGCAAACCTAGTTGAGGGACTAATGTGTTTGTCAGAATTGCAGGATAACACAGGTAGAAGTCCCTCATTGATTCGGTTTTACTACCAGAGATGACCCCTAAAAATGTATGAAGACATTGAAGTCAAAGGTGGTATATGAAGATATTCACATTGAAGACTATGACAAAAGAAGACACGATATGAAGCCTATGGAGCTCGAAGACTTAGATCTTTCATAGTTCTTTTTCTTTTGTGCTGAGTCATAGGAACCACCGTACTGTTAAGTGGGTCCAGGAGAACCAGTCAGAATGACTAAAGTGATGCCTAAACTAAAAACCTATGTCTTTGAGTGAAGACAATGAGAGCGAATCTTGTCCAGAGCCGGACAAGTCAGCTTTGCTTGTAGCCCAAGTAAAGTTGCCATGAGAGTTTGAAATCTGACCGTTGAGACACATGTCAGTTCCTTAGTGACCCAGGGTCATTTCGGACAAATCAGGTCGGGTTGCCAAGTGGCTATAAATAACCCACCCCCTTCAACCATAAACGGTTGGCTGCTCAGATTTCAGTGCACGGCTTTTGTCGTTTGAGAGCAACCCACCTCGAAGCCTTTGAGAGAAAATTCCTAGCGAGGAGAAAGCCCTAACCACCCAGAGCCAGAGTAAATTGGGCATCACTTAAGTCTTCTTGTCTGAGTGATCTGAAGACTTATTACACTTGAGGACTATGCATCCTCCAGACGGTTAGGCGTCGTGTTCTGAGCATCCAAGAGACATTGTGGATTGCCAGTGAACGAAGTTTGTGAAGGTTTGGGAGTCTACCTTGAAGACTTACCAGAGTGATTGGGCGAGGACTATGTGACCTTAGCTCAAGGAGAATACGGTGAGGACTTGGTGTCCTGAGCTGCGTGTTCAGGACTGGGTGTCCGGGACTGTGTGTCCTAAGGTTTAAATACCTAGCCGCTCCAACCAGATGTACAGTTGTCACAGCAACTGGAACTGGTCCAACACATCATTGTCTTCAACGAGTCACTGGTTTCATCTTCACTTCCTTTTACTTACTGTTACTCATTGTGAAGCCATTGCATGCTTGCTATATCTTTTGTCTTCACAACGTAACTGTATGATTTGTTTGGCTTCATAACTTCTTCCTACCTGATCCTTATTACACTACAGCTACTTGTCATTGTGCTTTCACTCTGTTGAATACTTGATCATGGCTTGCCTAGTGTAATCTAACTTCCGCTGCATAGTGATAGGCATATCTCTACTGTTTGTCTTCATAACTTCCACGTTTTGAAGAAGACTTTCATAAAAATCGCCTATTCACCCCCCTCTAGTCGATATAACGCACTTTCAGGTATTCCACCCTTAAAAGTATAATTAGCAAGCATGGTGGAAATTTCAGCTTATAGTATCTTTATTTTATTTGTAACAATATCTTTCATATACTTAGCATAAGGACTCATTTTAAGCATATCAGTCAAACGCATACGCAAAAAGATAGGTCTAACCATTTCAGCAAAGCGCTCAAAATCCTCATCATCCTTTTTCTTGGATGGTTTAGGAGGAAAATGCATGGGTTTCTGAACCCATGGTTCTCTTTCTTTACCATGCTTCCTAGCAACAAAGTCTCTCTTATCATAACGTTGATTCTTTGATTGTGGGTTATCAAGATCAACAGCAGGTTCAATCCCTACATCATTGTTATTGCTAGGTTGAGCATCATCATTAATATTATCACTAGGTTCATGTTCATTACCAGATTGTGTTTCAGCATTAGAAATAGAAATATCATTGGGATTCTCAGGTGTGTCAACAACAGGTTCACTAGAAGCACGCAAAGTCCTATCATTCTTCTTTTTTGTTCTTAGAAGAACTAGGTGCATCAACATTAGTTCTTTGAGAATCTTGCTCGATTCTCTTAGGGTGGCCCTAGGGATACAAAGGTTTCTGAGTCATTTTACCCCCTCTAGTCACAACTCTAACAACATTATCATTTTTCTTATTATTTAATTCATTGAGCAAATCATTCTGAGCTTTAAGCACTTGTTCTACTTGAGTGGTAACCATAGAAGCATGTTACTAATAAGTTTAAGCTCACCTTTAACTCTAGACATATAATCACTCAAGTGTTCAATCATATAAGCATTACGTTTCAATTGTCTACCAACATAAGCATTGAAGTTTTCTTGTTTAGCAATAAAATTATCGAACTCATCTAAGCATTGGCTAGCAAACTTAGTAGATGGGATTTCACCCTTATCAAATCTATAGGGAGAATTTACCTGTACTACCTGTATCGGGTTATCAAGACCATGTATTTCTTCAATAGGTGGTAAATTCTTAACATCTTCAGCTTTAATACCTTTTCTTTCATAGATTTCTTTGCCACTTGCATATCTTCAGGACTAAGAAATAGAATACCGCTTTTCTTCAGAGTTGGTTTAGGAGTTGGTTCATCATCACTTTCATCAATATTATCAGTTTCTAGGAGGAGAATCTTCATCATCACGTTCATCAATATTATCAGTTTCAATAATTTCATTATCTCTAAACCCTAGCAAGTTGTTCATCAAGAAATTCACCTAATGGCATGGTATTATCAAGCATAGAAGTAGTTTCATCACAAGCATCATGCATAGCAGAAGTGGCATCATCAATAACATGCGACATATTAGAATCAACAGCAGGTGTAGGTGTCGCAAGTTTACTCAAAACAGAAGGTGAATCAAGTGCAGAGCTAGATGGCAGTTCCTTACCTCCCCTCGTAGTTGAAGGAAAAATCTTGGTTCTTTCATCTTTCAAGTTCCTCATAGTGGTCAACAGATATAAATCCCAAGTGACTCAAAGAATAGAGCTATGCTCCCAGGCAATGGCGCCAAAAAATAGTCTTGATAACCCACAAGTATAGGGGATCGCAACAGTTTTTGAGGGTATAGTATTCAACCCAAATTTATTGATTCGACACAAGGGGAGCGAAAGAATATTCTCAAGTATTAACAGTTGAGTTGTCAATTCAACCGTACCTGAAAGACTTAATATCGGCAGCAAAGGTTTTAGTAGCGAAGTAATATGGAAGTAATTGTAACGGTGGCAAAAGTAACAGTAATGGTTTTGTAGTTATTGTAACAGTGGCAACGGAAAAGTAACAAAGCAAAGATCAATATATGAAAAGCTCGTAGGCAATGGATCAGTGATGGATAATTATGTCGGATGTGATTCCTCATGCAATAGTTATAACATAGGGTGACACAGAACTAGCTCCAGTTCATCAATGTAATGTAGGCATGTATTATGTGCTTATGGAAAAGAACTTGCATGACATCTTTTGTCCTACCCTCCCGTGGCAGCGGGGTCCTATTGGAAACTAAGGGATATTAAGGCCTCCTTTTAATAGAGTGCCAGAACAAAGCATTAACACTTAGTGAATACATGAACTCCTCAAACTATAGTCATCACCGATAGTGGTCCTGATTATTGTCACTTCGGGGTTACCGGATCATAACACATAGTAGGTGACTATTGACTTGCAAGATAGGATCAAGAACTCACATATATTCATGAAAACATAATAGGTTCATATCTGAAATCATGGCACTCGGGCCCTAGTGACATGCATTAAGCATAGCAAAGTCATAGCAACATCAATCTCAGAACATAATGGATACTAGGGATCAAAAAACTCGATTACATGATAAATCTCATCCAACCCATCACCGTCCAGCAAGCCTATGATGGAATTACTCACGCATGGCGGTGAGCATCATGAAATTGGTGATGGAGGAAGGTTGATGATGACGATGGCGATGGATTCCCCTCTCCGGAGCCCCAATGGACTCCAGATCAACCCCCCCCCCCCCGAGAGAGAGATTTGGGCTTGCCGGCGGCTCCGTATCGTAAAATGCGATGAATCCTTTTCTTTGATTTTTTTTCTCCCCGAACATGAATATAGAGTTGGAGTTGAGGTCGGTGGAGCCTGAGGGGGCCCACGAGACACGGGGCGCGCCCTCCACCCTCGTGGACATGGTGTGGGCCCCCTGGTGTTGATTCTTTTGCCAGTATTTTTTATAAATTCCAAAAATATTGTCCGTGAAGTTTCAGGTCATTCTGAGAACTTTTATTTCTGCACAAAAATAACACCATGGCAATTCTGCTAAAAACAGCGTCAGTCCGGGTTAGTTCTATTCAAATCATGCAAGTTGGAGTCCAAAACAAGGTCAAAAGTGTTTGGAAAAGTAGATACGATGGAGACGTATCAGGCGTCACTATTTTGTTCAATCAAAGTAGACAAAGGCACATCATTAAAATCAATAGGAGCACTTTTATTAGCAACCAATTTCATAAGAGCATCAACTTTTTCACTCAAAGAAGAAATTTCTTCAACCGAATTAACTTTTTTACTAGTAGGAGCTCTTCCGGTATGCCATTGTGAATAATTTGCCATAATATTATCAAGCAATTTGGTGGCTTCACCCAAAGTAATTTCCATAAAAGTACCACCCGCGGCGGAATCAAAGAGATTACGAGAAACAAAATTCAACCCCGCGTAAAAAAAATGTATGGTCATCCAAAGATTTATCCCATGCGTTGGGCAATTACTTAGCATAATTTTCATCCTTTCCCAAGATTGTGCAACATGATCATGTTCAAGTTGCTTGAAATTCATGATCTGGGTTCTAAGGGAAATAATTTTTGTGGGCAGAAAATACTTAGTAATAAAAGCATCCTTGCACTTATCCCAAGAGTCAATACTATTGTGAGGCAAAGAAGAAAACCAAAATGTTTGCACAACCTCGCAAAGAAAACGGAAATAATTTCATCTTCACAACATCGTTGTCCACATCTTTTTTCTTTTGCATATCGCATAATTCCATGAATGTGTTAAGATGGGACGCGACATCCTCATTAGGAGTACCGAAAAATTGATCTTTCGTAACAAGATTCAGCAAAGCAGTATTAATATCACAAGACTCTGCACTAGTGGCGATAGGAGCAATCGGAATGCCAATAAAATCATTGTTGTTGGTATTGGAGAAATCACACAACTTGGTGTTCTCTTGAGTCATTGTGACTACGCAACAACTCAAAAACTGATCCTACAAGAAAATGACGAACGAAAAAGAGGGCGAATAAAACGGCAAATTTTTGTGAAGTGGGGGAGAGGAAAACGAGAGGCAAATGGCAAATAATGTAAATTGCGAGGAGATGAGATTTGTGATTAGGAACCGGGTAGATTTTGATGATCTCTCCTCGGCAACAGTGCCAGAAATTCCTTTTGATGTCTGCTAGAACTACATCGGTATTTCCCCAAAGAGGAAGGGATGATGCAGCACAGCGACGGTAGGTATTTCCCTCAGTGATGAGACCAAGGTTATCGAACCAGTAGGAGAACCACACAACACTACATGAACGGCACCTACACACAAATAATAAATACTCGCAACCCGCCATGTTAAAGGGTTGTCAATCCCTTTCGGGCAACGGTGCCAAAAATTGGCAAACGAGCGTGAGAGAGTTGTAATAAGTTGATAGATCAAACACCAAATAAAACAAAGTGCAGCAAGATATTTTTGTATTTTTGGTTAAATAGATATGAAAATAAAAGCAAGGAAAAAATAGATCGCAAAGGCAAATATAATAAAGAAGAGACCCACGGGCGTAGATTTCACTAGTGGCTTCTCTCAAGAAAAATAGCAAACAGTGGGTAAACGAATTACTGTTGGGCAATTGATAGAACTTCAAATAATCATGGCGATATCTAGGTAATGATCATTATGTAGGCATCACGTCCAAGATTAGTAGACCGACTCCTGCCTACATCTACTACTATTACTCCACACATCGACCGCTATCCAGCATGCATCCAGTGTATTAAGTTCATGGAGAAACAGAGTAATGCAATAAGAATGGTGACATGATGTAGACAAGATCTATTTATGTAGAAATAGACCCCACCTTGTTATTCTTAATGGCAATGATACATACGTGTCGGTTCCCCTTCTGTCACTAGGATCAAGCACCATAAGATCGAAACCATCACAAAGCACCTCTTCCCATTGCAAGGTAAATAGATCAAGTTGACCAAAAAAACAAATATCGAAGAAGAAATACGAGGCTATAAGCAATCATGCATATAGGAAATCAAAGAAGACTCAAATAACTTTCATGGATAAAAAGATAGATCTGATCATAAACTCAAACTTCATCAGATCCCAACAAACACACCTAAAAAAGAATTACATCATATGGATCTCCAAGAGACCATTGTATTGGGAATCAAAAGAGAGAGAGGAAGCCAACTAGCTACTAACTACGGACCTGAAGGTCTACAAAGAACTACTCACGCATCATCGGAGAGGCACCAATGGATATGATGAACACCTCCGTGATGGTTTCTGTATTGGATCTAGTGGTTTTGGAACTTGCGGCGGCTGGAATTGATTTCCGTCGACTCCCCTAGGGTTCCTGCAATATTGGGGTACTTATAGAGTAAAGAAGCAGTTCGGTTGACCATCGAGGTGGGCACAACCCACCAGGGCACGCCCTGGTGGGTTGTGCTCCCCTCGAAGCACCTCCAGGTGCTTCTCCGGCGATATATCCACAAAAAGTTTTGCTGCATTTGAACTCCGTTTGATATTGATTTCCTGTGATGTAAAAAACATGCAGAAAACAACAACTGGCACCTGGCACTATGTCAATAGGTTAGTACCAAAAAATGATATAAAATGACTATAAAATGATTGTAAAACATCCAAGAATGATAATATAACAGCATGGAACAATAAAAAATTATAGATATGTTGGAGACGTATCATTACCCTCCGTGGTTTGAAGTCTCCGTCGACATGGATGTACGATAGGTCCACCTATCGAACCCATGCCAAAAATCAATGTGTCTTCATTGCGTTTGATTTCTCCGGTCCCTCCTTTATGTTCATATGCAAAGTTTCTACTTTTCGTTGCTTATCTTAGACTTGCATGTGTAGGGTGATACTTATTTTCGTAGAATTGCTAAAACTTGCCTACAACTAAAATTGGGAAAATGATATGTTTTTTTGGTCAAGTAGTCTGATCACCCCCCTTCTAGGCATACTTTTGATCCTACACATAGTCACCTATGTCTGCCTGATGATAATGGATGTCGTCACACCAAGAGGGCACTAAGAATGTGTCTCCATCATAGGAGGAGCAATCCACTCTCGAGCTATCTAGACCCTTGTCAAACTTTCCAATGAACATGTAAGTTATTGTTATGATCACCATGTTATAGATGACGTCTGAGCAACCCCAAAGCTCATCGTATGGTAAGAAGTGACTACGATACTCTCATGGTCCAAGGAACTAAATCACACGTTAACACTCTGTGTTATAACAATTGATTTCAGACGATATTATCTCAAAGTATAACAATCAAGTTTGGGTTGATTCAATATGATTGTTCTTCTAACATCATACTCTTAATGTTGTTTTGAGACTATCGGTTGATAACCCACAAGTATAGGGCATCATTTGTAGCCTTTTTCGAAATAAGAGTGTCGAACCCAACGAGGAGCTAAAGGTAGAATAAATATTCCCTCAAGTTGTATCGACCAATGATACGACTCTACGCACACTTAACGTTTGCTTTACCTAAAACAAGGATGAAACTGTTTTGCAATAATAAAACTACGAGTACTTTACAAGAATAAAACTACGAATAAATTGCAAGATAATAAAAGTAGATAGCTTTTGTCAACAAGAAAGTCATTTGTCCCTAGGCAATCGATAACTAGACCGGTGATCATTCATGCAATTTTATACGAGGGAGAGGCATGAGCTAACATACTTTCTCTACTTGGATCATATGCACTTATGATTGGAACTCTAGCAAGCATCTGCAACTACCAAAGATCATTAAGGTAAAACCCAACCATAGCATTAAGTATCAAGTCCTCTTTACTCCCATACGCAATAGCCCACTTACTCGGGTATGTGTATTCTGTCACTCACGCCACCCACTATAAGTGAATTATGAACGTATTGCAACACCCTACAACGGGGATCCCTCGCGTTTGCACGACATGGAGGGCACCATACGATAGCACCATAATAAAATATACACTCATACCAACCAAGATTATGATTAGTCCATAGGACAAAACGGATCTACTCAAACATCATAAGATAGCCATAGATCATTGGAAAATAATATATAGCATCGAGAACCATGTTTAAGTAGAGATCACAGCAGGGAGAAGGGGTGTTACAAAGCTGCATAGAGGGGGAGAGAGTTGGTGTTGACGGTACCAAGATTGTTGATGTAGATCGCCTTCACGATCCTTGCCCCGACGGCACTCCGGCGCCATCCGGAGAGAGGGGGAGAGAGCCCCCCTCCTTATTCCTTGGCCTCCCCCCTAGATGGGAGGAGAGTTCCCCCTCTGGTCCATGGCCTCCATGGCGGTAGAGGGGCAGGAGCCCCTCCAAGATTGGATCTCTCTCTCTGTTCTCTTCTGTTTCGCGCTCCTGTTTTCTGGCCGAAAACCGTTTCTTATATGGCCGGAGATTCGTAAATCCGACTTCGCTAAGATTTTAACATGATTTTTTCCGGATGTAAGCTTCCTTGCACCCGAAGTAGAGCTCCAACTAACGTTCGAGGAGGGCATAACTGAAAGCACAAGTGCTCCATGTGTGATTTTGGTAATTAATGTCAACATATCTTAACGTTTTTATCTAGTATATTTTAGACAAGTACAATAATGGCGTGGAAAGGACAAGAGGATGTGGAGTCCCTTCAAGGTGTTAGAAACATGCATTGGCAAAAGCTCAAGACTCTTCATTTCTATTTTAGTGATCCCAGATCACATTGAGTCCATAGGAAAGCCAATACTATTAAAAGGGGATGAGGTGTTGCTTAATGATCTACTTGCTCAAAATGCTTAGTGATATTGCTCCAAAGCCCTCAACCACTTTCTCATTCCAAATATGTCCAAAACCCAAAAGTCAAACTCGGCCCCACCGAAATCTTCTATCCGGCGCCACCGAGTTCATTTGACATAGCCACTACGAGAAACCGTAACACTTTGGTCACACCGATATGGATCTCGGTCTCACAGAGATGACCATGCAAACTCTTTGTTTCCCTTTTCTAACATTTCAGTCTCACCAAAATGAGCGATTGGTCCGACCAAGTTTGATTGACCAACTCTCTGTTTGGTCTTTGCTGAAATCGATCTCACCGAGTTCACGCAATCGACGCCACAGAGATGAGGTTTTGCCCTAGACCTAGTGAAAGTGCTAGTTATCGACTAGAGGGGGGTGAATAGGCGATTTTTATGAAAGTTTCATAGACAAATGATAGAAATGAACCTATTAACATGAAGTGGAAGGTAGACTACACTAGGCTAGACATAGTCAAGTATTCAATGAAGTGTAAGCACCAAGACTATTAGCAGCTAGGCAGTATGGATCAGGATGGAAGATAGTATAAAGCCAATCAGAACAAGTAGTCACACAGTGAAGTCAAACAGATGATGCAAGAAGGCAATGACTTCACGAAGACAAACTGTAAGCAAAGAGAAGGAAGAGATAGAACCAGCTGCTTGGTGAAGACAAAGGATTTGTTGGACCAGTTCTAGTTGCTGTGACAACTGTACGTCTGGTTAGGGAGGCTGAGATTCAACTCAGAAGACCGTGTCTTCACCTTATTCCCCTTGAGCTAAGGACACCCAGTCCTCGCCCAATCACTCAGGTAAGTCTTCAAGGTAGAATTCCAAACCTTCATAGACTTCGTTCATCGGCGATCCACAATGACTCTTGGATGCTCAGAACGCGATGCCTAACCGGCTGGAGGATTCACAGTCCTCAAGTGTAACAAGTCTTCAGATCACACAGACAGAAAGACTTCAGAGATGCCTAACACTCTTTGGCTCTGGGTGTTTAGGGCTTTGTCCTCGCAATGATTTCTCTCTCAAAGGCTTCGAGGTGGGTTGCTCTCAAACGACAAAAGTCGTGCACTAAGTCTGAGCAGCCACCAATTTATGGTGTAGGCGGTGGGCTATTTATAGCCACTAGGCAACCCGACCTGATTTGTCCGAAATGACCCTGGGTCACTAAGGAACTGACACGTGTTCCAACGGTCGGATTTTCAAACACACGCGGCAGCTTGACTTGGGCTACAAGTAAAGCTGACTCATCCAGCTCTGGATAAGATTTGCTCTCATTGTCTTCGCTCGAAGACTTAGGATTTGGTTGAGCATCACTTCAGTCACTCTGACTTTGTTCACTTAGACCCCACTTAACAGTACGGTGGTTCCTATGACTCAACAAAGAGAAAAGGAAACTACGAAACAACTATGTCTTCGCAATCCATAGTCTTCATACGATGTCTTCTCATGTCATAGACTTCAATGTGAAACTCTTCACAGACCACCATTGTCTTCAATGTCTTCACACATTTTTAGGGGTCATCTCCGGTAGGTAAACCGAATCAATGAGGGACTACTACCTGTGTTATCCTGCAATT
The DNA here is from genome assembly GCF_056163025.1 of Triticum urartu. Taxonomy (NCBI): domain Eukaryota; kingdom Viridiplantae; phylum Streptophyta; class Magnoliopsida; order Poales; family Poaceae; genus Triticum; species Triticum urartu. The sequence goes on along the minus strand of NC_141873.1, from coordinate 330,919,600 downwards.
CTCACAAACACATTGGTCCCCCAACCAGGTTTGTCGTCAATATTCCAAAACCAACTAGGGGTGGCACTATATGCACTTACAATCTCCCCCTTTTTGGTGATTGATGACAAACTGGTTGAAGTTTTCAACGGGGATAAAAGTATGTGAAATTTTAAAGGATTGAGGTATTGTCTTCGTAAGTAGCAAAAGGCTCCCCCTGAAGATGTGCATATAAGTATTTTGCTTTAGAATGCAAATGCACATGGCAGGTTCTACTTGTGGAGATCCTCTTCAACTTATGAAGACAATTCATCATGCATGTAGAGAGATAACGAAGATAATTACATGCATAATGAAAAATGGACGTGTGCAAAATGACTTCGTGCGGAATTTATCGTCGCACATGCGGAATTTATCATCGCATCACATAGTTGACAGAAAAGGTAGCAGACGGCCATCAAGTTAAAGTGTTACAACTCAAAGAACCAAATGTATCAAAAGCGAGAGTTGTAAGCACTTGACAAATGTAGCAAAAGTATAGCAACCACCCATATGGACCTGCTTGAAGAATATCAACTCATATGCTTCTCCCCCTTTTGTCAGTAATGACCAAAAAGGTTTTGAAGACATAGAGCTTTCTACTCGTTCCCATGAGGAGTAGGCGAAGCAGCAGGGTCATCGTTGAGGTTTGGTGGTGCAGAAGAACTTGGTGCGGTGTCGATACGCGCCGAAGTTGGAGGTGGTGAAGTAGCATCATCTTGGTCATCAATGACTCTGGCATTGACAGTTGCCGCTGAGGATGAGTAGTCAGAGTCTTCGAGTGAGGGAGTCCGACGCAAGTGAGAATTCCTTGGAGGAGTTGAGTCAAACTTGAATCTCTTTGTGAAGCCATCGTCTTGAAGATCAACTTCAGCACTGAGTAATGTCAAACTGTTCCACGACCTCCGACAGGTTTCATGAGTGACAAATGCATTCTTGGTGGCCATGTTGCGAATGCGATTAACATCCACCAAAAGGCTCTGCATCTGACGCTTGAGCTAGTCATGATGCTTATCCTGTTTCTGATGCAGGGCGACAAGAAGCTCTCGGTCATTAAGAACACGAGATCGCTTGCGAGGCCTTTGGTAAATTGTGCTTTCAGTGGCTTCAGTATGGGCACGAGGTGCGCGTGTATTTCCAGCCAAAGGATAAACACGAGTGACGGCCTGAACTCCTTCAATGGGCTGGGTGAAGCTTTGACGATCGACATTGTGAAGATAAATTGGCTCCTTTGCAGGCTCTGGGTAGATGGCTTCGACAGACAGATCAACCTCTGGCAAGAATATGAGATGATTGCATGCAAACGGCTGATAGTTGATAGCAGAGTGAAGCTTGATGAGGCGCATTACCCATGGAGCATTAAACTTCATACCAAAGAGATCAGAGCCAGATGCAGCCAATTGCCTGATGAAGAAGCCTTGAGCATTGAATTTGATGCCATTGAAGATATAGAAAACCAATGTCTTCATTGCTCCTTCAAGCTTTGCTGCAGAAGAATGTCCTTTAACAGGCCATAGAGTTTGCCTGATGATATGATAAATAGTGCGGGGCAGATACTCTAGGTCTTCAACAAAGAACTCCTTTGGATATTCAGCGTCTTGGGGCAGTGGCTTCATCATGCTCAGCATTTGGCTCATGTTGGGCTCTGGCTTCTGGATGATGCTCTCCAAGGCATTGCGGTGAAGCTGACAACCAGAAAGGATGGTGATGTTGAGAAGTATCACCATACCAAGAATTCTTAAGAGGTGGAGCAATCCTCACAACATCCTTGACATAAAAGACAGTACTACTTCAAGGTAGAACATAATACCAGCTGGAAAGAAAATTGCATCCATAACCTGAACAAGTTTGTGATGAAAGGGAGTAAGGATGTTGTCGGTGGCAACTCAAATTACCAAGGGACGAGGATGGTACTTATCATCATGAATTCGATCGATATCCTGAAAGGAGTCAAATGTTGATGATGATCATGACAAATTTTGTCGAGAGATTTCATGAGGATGTAATCGATCAGCGATGACATCAAGTCAACGGGATGATGAAGCAAGAGGTTATTGGAACCACAGGTACGACACAAACTTGAAATCAAGCTTGTTGTTCAAGGTGAAATGGTATGACGAGGAAGATCGGCGTAATCTTAGCTCATCATCGAAAGTTGTGCTCCGGGGGTAAGGACCAGATAGCACAATTAAAATCGGCACGATAATGATATAGCCGAGCAGCCTAGGACTTATGTGATCGAGTTCAAATTCGTAAGTAATGAAGGTTACCAAGAGTTGTTTAATCGCGGTGCGAGCTCGATTTAGTTATCGGTGTCTTTGAGTGTTTAATAACTCAGAGCCCGTGAAAAAAAAATTGGAATCAGTGAGAATGTAGTACTTGATGAAGAACTCATAAGAAGTTATGCAGTTTCGTGATAATCTCGAGATACCAGGGGGTAATACTAGACGACAGATCAAAGTAGAGGTTGGACTGGGGTATTGCTCTGCAGAAGACAAGTGCTTAAACTTGCACGAGATATGGTATTTAAAGGAGAACATGGTTGGAACCATGATTCCAAAAGACCAGATCCCAGATATAAGATGAGCTTATACCAAAGGAATAATTAATTTAAGAGAAGCTTTAATGATAAGATCTACATCGTGTCCATGGGCATGAACACAAAGTTCAAGGTCGACTCCCACTTCTCCAATGCATAACCTTTCATTCAATTCTCACTTTCGAAGATGTTATAGTGTTGAAATTTTATCTGGCAAAACACCATAAGAGTATTACTCGTGAAAAACTTTCGGTTTCACACAGATTAAGGAAGATAAGTTCAACCCATCGAGGCATCTTAGAAACATATACCTCAAGATTTGAGAGTAATTATCACTAGCTCGAAAGCAGAGCATGGTTGAGAAAGTAGAGGATACAATTTCGCAAAGGCATTATGTATCCTAGGAAAGGCTCACAAGGTTATTGAGTATGAAGGACGTTGCCGGATAAAATTCAACAAAGGATCTGGTGGTCCATAAGGGATATGATGTGAGCATCAGTACTCAACCACAAGAAGAAAGCATGCAAGGAGATCAGATAATAGAAACAACTGACTACTTCAAAGCTCAATTGCAAAGGAATTATGAATTCCAAGACAAGGGATCAGAAGCAGTGCTCTGATTAGGGACGGATAAGTTGAATAGACTTAGGGGTACAATCGATGGCAATTTGATTGGTCGAGATCCGGCTCATGTTTAAAATGACGTCTGAGCCAGAAAGATGAATTCTAGGATCTGATTGAGGATTGTGTGCATTCGCAACACATTGAATCAACGAACTCAAAATGGTAATGACAAAGGATGACAATAAGATTCCAAACTTATGGGATTGATCCTAATGCAAGCAAGCAAGAATTCCAAGAGCAATAGGTTGCTCACGATTTTCGGAAGACCGAATAGCATTTCAAAGAATTTTGTGAAACACATGTTCAACTGGGGATGAACGAATCCTCGAGGAGTGTGAGGAATTATCCTTAGGTGTATTAAAGCGGAAATGGAGCTGCAAGGCAGCAGGCATAATGGATTCTCAAAACAGTAAAAAGAGTATCAGTGTATCTTGAAATAACAAGATCAGTGGGGAATGATAGTAAGAACGGCAAGTGTACGTGGTTATCCATAGGGGTTTATCGATGGAAGGGAATTGCAAAAGCAATGGCACTAAGTGTCTCAGAATAACATCGTAGAGTATTTTCGAAATCTTCTGGCGCAACAGGCCATCATCCGTGATAAGGGGCTCTCCGGGTGAAAGTGATCACGAGATCCTAATGTTAGATTTGATAAAATTCATTTAACCCGAATAGAAGAGAGATCGGAGCCCCAGAGTATAAACGAGGAATAAAAGATTCTAATACCACCCAAATGGCGACGTGGGCCCATGGGCCGCACATCCATGTTAGTAAAACAATTTTCATCGACTAGACTCAACTTCGGCCAAGGAGTGTGGAAGGGGGATTCCTACAGGCAGTTGACTCTGATACCAACTTGTGACGCCCCCGATTTAATCGTACACTAATCATACACACAAACATGTACGATCAAGATCAGGAACTCACGGGAAGATATCACAACACAACTCTACAAATAAAATAAGTCATACAAGCATCATATTACAAGACATGGGCCTCGAGGGCTCAAATACAAGAGCTCGATCATAGACGAGTCAGCATAAGCAACAATATCTGAGTACAGACATAAGTAACAAGTTTGCCTTAAGAAGGCTAGCACAAACTGGGACACAGATCGAAAGAGGCGCAGGCCTCCTGCCTGGGATCCTCCTAAACTACTCCTGGTCGTCGTCAGTAGGCTGCACGTAGTAGTAGGCACCTCCAGTGTAGTAGGAGTCATCGTCGACGGTGGCGTCTGGCTCCTGGACTCCATCGTATGGTCACAGCAATCGGGTATAGAAAGGGGGAAAAGAGGGAGCAAAGCAACCGTGAGTACTCATCCAAAGTACTCGCAAGCAAGGAGCTACACTACATATGTATGCATTGGTATCAAATGGAATAAGGGTATCATATGTGGACTGTACTGCAGAATGCCGGAATAAGAGGGGGATAGCTAGTCCTATCGAAGACTACGCTTCTGGCCACCTCCATCTTGCAGCATGTAGAAGAGAGCAGAAGGTAAGTTCACCAAGTAGCATCGTGTAGCATAATCCTACCCGGGGATCCTCCCATCGTCGCCCTGTTAGAGAGCGATCACCGAGTTGTATATGGAACTTGAAAGGGTGTGTTTTATTAGGTATCCGGTTCTAGTTGTCATAAGGTCAAGGTACAACTCCAAGTCGTCCTGTTACCGAAGATCACGGCTATTCGAATAGATTAACTTCCCTGCAGGGGTGCACCGCATTTCCCAACACGCTCGATCCCCTTTGTCCAGACACACTTTTCTGGGTCATGCCCAGCCTCGAACGATCAACACATCGCAGCCCTACCTAGGCACAACAGAGAGGTCAGCACGCCGGTCTAAATCCTATGGCGCAGGGGTCTGGGCCCATCGCCCATTGCACACCTGCACGTTGCGTACGCGGCCGGCGAGCAGACCTAGCCTCCCTTATACAAGAGCAGGCGTTCCAGTCCAACCCGGCGCGCGCTGCTCAGTCGCTGACATCACGAAGGCTTCAGCTGATACCATGACGTTGAGTGCCCATAACTGTTCCCGCGTAGTTGGTTAGTGCGTATAGGCCAGTGGCCAGACTCAGATCAAATACCAAGATCTCGGTAAGCATGTTATTTAGAAGTAACCGTGAACGCCGACCAAGGCCAGGCCCACCTCTCTCCTAGGTGGTCTCAACCTGCCCTGTCACTCCACCACAAAGATCCACTAAGAGGGCCGTCGGGACAAAGGTCCTTTCAGCCCCCAATCCGTGAATCACTCGCGGGTACTCTACGAGCCGACCCGTCTTTAGTCATCACATGTATCATGTATAAATTATATAGTATATACCCGTGATCACCTCCCGAGTGATCACGGCCCGATAGTATAGCACAGCAGACGGACAAGAATGTATGGTCACAGATGGAATACTAGCATCCTATACTAAGCATGTAGGATTGCAAGTAAAGGTAACAACAGTAGTGGCAAAGACAGGCTATGCAGCAGAATAGGATTAACGGAAAGCAGTAACATGCTACACTACTCTAATGCAAGCAGTATAGAGAAGAATAGACGATATCTGGTGATCAAGGGGGGGGGCTTGCCTGGTTGCTCTGGCAAGAAAGAGGGGTCGTCAACAGCGTAGTCGATCAGGGCACCAGCAGCGGCGTCAGTCTCGTAGTCTACCAGAGAGAAGAGGGGGAAGAAACAATGAATACAATGCAAACAGATGCATAACGATGCATGACATGACAAGTAGCGGTGCTAGGTGTGCCCTAACGCGGTATGGGGTGATACCGGTGAAGGGGGAAACATCCGGGAAAGTGTTCCCGGTGTTTCGCGTTTTCGGGCAGATGGACCGGAGGGGGAAAGTTGCGTGTTCGCTATGCTAGGGATGTGTGGAGGACGAACGGGCTGCGTATCTGGATTCGTCTCGTCGTTTTGAGCAACTTTCATGTACAAAGTTTTTCCATCCGAGTTACGGTTTATTTTATATGAATTTTCAAAAATTTAAAGAATTTCTAGAATTTAATTATTTATTTAAATTCGAATTATCCAGAATAGAAAATGATGACACCATCATGATGCAGGTGTGACATCAGCAGGTTGAGCCCAGCTGACCAGGTCAAACCTGACCAGTGGGCCCCACTTGTCAGTCTCACATTAGTTAATTAGGGACTAACTAACTTGTTACAGATTAAATTGGGGTGTGGGTCCCATTAGTCAAAGACTGATTAGCTAATTAGTTAATTAACAGTTTAAATAACCTTTTATTTATTTATAAAATCTGTTAAATTAGCACGGGGCCCACGTGTCAGTGACTGGGCCAGCCCAGTCAGCACAGTTGACTTGGTCAACTGGTCAAAAGGGGGCCCCGGGCCCACTAGTCAGTGACTGGGGGTTTCCCAGTCAGCATTGACTGAAGTCAACAGGTCAGTCGGGCCTCCGGGGCCCATGGGTCAGTGACTCGGGGTGTGGCCCCGGTCGACCAGGTCAGCGGTGGCGCCGGAGCTAGCTCCGGTGACCAAATCCGCAGCGGAGGGCCCGGCCGTGTGCCGGGTTTCACCGTTCGGCAGCCAAAACAGGTGCGGGCGGGCGCATTCGAACGGGGAGCACCGCGTGGGAGCACTGGGAGGAGCTGAGGCCACCGGAGTTGGCGCCGGTGTTGAGAAGTGGCGGTGGCCGGAGTCGGGCGCGGCCACAGCTGCGGCTAGGGGGCAAGGCAAAGGCAGCGGGCGGGCTCGTCGGGTTCCTGGTGGTGCCATGAGTACGGTTTGATGCTCGGACATGAGCTACGCAGGCAGCAGCCACGACGGCAAAGCAAGGCGGCGGCGACGAGCGTCGGCAATGACGGAGCTAGCAGCAACAACAAGCAATTGAGGGAGAGAACGGAGGGGGAACGCGATGCTTCTCACATCGATGACGGGGAGTTGCTCGGGGAGGCGCGGGGTGCAGTGGAGGTGCCGGAATCGTCAACGGCGATGGCGGTTATTCGAGGAAGGAGAAGAAGATGGCGGCAGCGTGGAGGCTTCCCGTCTCGTTCGTTCGGCGTAGTCGACGTAGTCGATGTCGGGGAGCCGTTCGGGCATGTCGGCGGGGCAATCAAGGCACGGTGGCCACGGGATTGAGCGGCGGCGGCGGCGAGCTCTCGGGCAAGCTCGCAGCGGGAGCGAAAGAGAGAGCGAGGGGGAAACTGGGGGTAGCTAGGGTTTCCAGAGGGTCGAGGGTGGCCTTAACCACGCGGGGGCACGGCGGATGGTCGTCGCGTGGCCATCCGCGGCCTGGACGAGCGCCCGGCGGCCACCGAGATCATATGAGCAGTAGGAGGAAGAAGGGAACCCCAGGTGGGCTGGGCCGCACCTGTAGCTAGTAGGCCGAAGTGCATAGTAGAACTTAGGCCCCTTTCTATTTTCTTATTTATGTTTTCTGTTTTTTTATTTGTTCACTGCTCTTCATTTTAATTGAGCGACCAAATGAATTTAGTCAAATGTCACACAAAGTATACCAAGGATCTTTTCAACAAGTTCAACATGCAAGAAAGCAAAGGTATGAAAACACCCATGCCTACTAGTGGACATCTTGACTGGACTAAGGATGGCAAACCGGCTGACCAAAAGGTTTACAGCTCTATGATAGGTTCATTGTTATATTTATGTGCCTCCCATCCCGAGATTATGCTAAGTATGTGCATCTGTGCATGATATCAAGTGGCCAGTAAAGAATGTCATCTTAAGGCTGTGAAAAGGATAGTGAGATACTTAATGCCTACACCAAACTTTGGCATTTGGTATCCAAAGAGGTCATCTTTTGATCTTGTTGGCTACTGCGATTCATACTATGTCAGTGACAAGGTTGATAGAAAGTCCACTACGGGTACTTGTCAATTTCTTCGTAGATCCCTTGTGTCTTGGTCCTCCAAGAAGAAAAACTTGGTATCCTTATCCACCGTCGAAGCGGAATACATTGCCGCTAGATCATGTTGTGCTCAATTACTTTGGATGAACCAAACTGAAAGGATCGATATAGTTGACTAGACGGGTGAATAGGCAACTAACAATTTTTAGCCTTTTCTTTATCAATTTAAAGTTTGCATCAAAGTAGGTTGTCTAGATATGAAACTAGGTGAGCAACCTATATGATGCAACAACAACAAGCGCACAAGCAAGCAAGAGATGCAACGCAATATAAGCTTGCACAAGTAAAGGTACGGAATAACCAAGAGTGGAGCCGGTGAAGACGAGGATGTGTTACCAAAGTTACTTCCCTTTGAGGAGAAGTACGTCTCCGTTGGAGCGGTGTGGAGGCACAATGCTCCCCAAGAAGCCACTAGGGCCACCGTATTCTCCTCACGCCCTCACACAATGCGAGATGCCGTGATTCCACTATTGGTGACCTTGGAGGCGGCGATCGAACCTTTACAAACAAGGTTGGGGCAATCTCCACAACTTAATTGGAGGCTCCCAATGACACCACAAAGCTTCACCACAATGGACTATGGCTCCGTGGTGATCTCAACCTTCTAGGGTTCTCAAACACCCAAGAGTAACAAGATCTGCTAGGGATTAGTGGGGGAATCAAATTTATCTTGGTGGAAGTGTAGATCGGGGCCTTCTCAACCAATCCCGAGCAAATCAACAAGTATGATTGGCTAGGGAGAGAGATCGGGCGAAAATGGAGCTTGGAGCAATAATGGAGCTTTGGGGGAAGAGGTAAGTCAACTTTGGAGAAGAAGACCACCTTTTATAGAGCGGGGAACAATCCAACCGTTACCCCCCAAAATAGCCCCGCAGGGGGCAGCGATACTACCGTTGGGACCAGCGGTACTACCGCTCCCCCTCGCGGTACTGCCGTGCAGTCTGGGAGGGCTGGCGTATGAGCAGGAGTCAGACCCAGTGTGGTACTGCCGCGGTGGTAGGGCGGTACTACCGCTCTCGAGAGGTACTACCGCTTCTACTGCCGCTGCTTAGTGCCGCACAATCCGACACGAGAGGCGACCCCCTCAAGTCGACGCAGTAAGAGCCCGGTACCGCAGCGGTACTACGACTGAGGACCCATAGGCGGTACTACTACTGGGCACCGCGGTACTACCGCTGGGACCAAATCATACTCAAAAAACAAGGAATGAAACCTCCATCAAAGCGGGAAGGCTCAGAGGGTGTGAAAAGGAAGTGTACGTGTTGATTCCACCCTAGCCTTACCAAAGCGGACCCCCTCTTGATAGTACGGTGACTCCTACGAAACAAGTCCACCAAAACAGAAACGAAAGAGCTACACCGTCTTGATTAAAACTCCGAGGGGAAAGAATCATCTCGTGCCAAAGGATGAATCTCTGAAACGCCCAAAGCACACGATTAGTCCACAAAAGCATTGTCATCAATCACCAAAACACCTTAGGGATAAATATGCCCTTACAATCTCCCCCCTTTTGGTGGATTGATGACAATACGGGATTTGCACAAAGGGGGAAAATATATGACATAAGCAAACCCCACATCTCTAAAATATAGACGGGCTCCCCTAGATGTGTGCTATCTAGAAAAGTGCTTTGGATTGCACGGCGCACATACTAGGATCAACACTCCCCCTATATTTTATAGACAATGCATATCTTGCAACAATAAGGCTAACACTAAGCAAGATAGTAAATATGCGCATAGCATAACTAGCACAAGATAACATAAGCTCAAAAAGATGCGATAGAGTGCATATGTCTTACACCATATGATAGAAAAGTCTCACGAGCACAACCAAACCAATGCAAGCAAGGTTCAACACGAGAAAAGAGTTTGCGAGAAAGACAGGCAAGGCAAACACTAAGAAAAGAGTTTGCGATAAAGACAGGCAAGGCAAACACGCCACACAAACACACGCTCGCAACTCGGCAACGACAAATCCCTAAGCTCGCTCCCCCTTTGGCATCGAGACACCAAAAAGGCAAAGAGCGTTGCTATGGCTCCAGGTGATAGCCAACTGAGAATCTCGAACATCATATCCCAGCGGGATCGTCTGCACCGCCGTTATTGGTTGGAAACTTCTCGGTGTCTGAGTCGGTCCATGGACAATGCTGCTGAATCCACTCCTCCTCATCAGTGATCTTTCCCTCAGAACCATTGGCAACGGTCGCACCCAACTGACGCATGAGCTCCTTGTGACGACTCCTGGTCTGCTTCTCAGCCACATGAGTCATGTACTGACCGTGAGACTCCATGCAGAAGAGTTTCTTCATCTTGCACTTGAGCTTCTTTGCCAAGAGGGCTCTGCTCTAGATGGCCCATAGTCATTGTCATCATCCGCCTCAGTCTCGGTCTCCATGTCAGCAGCTCCACGCAGAATGCCAGAACTCGGAGCTGTGGTGACCCAGTTCTCCTTCTTCCTCAGACGCTTGATCTCATGAGAAACTAGATCCCTAGTCTCCAGCACCACCCTAGGATACACACGCTCCTAGGCCTTCTCAATGAGTGAAAGGATCGAGAAGAGGTGTCTAGAGGGGGGTGATTAGACACTAAGTACCAAAAGTTGCAGTTTTTAATTTCTTTAAGTTGAAGTGGAGTTTTGGCACAAGTTTAACAAACACAATCCATATCAAGCAAGCATTCAAAGAGTATCTGAGCAGCGGAAAGTAAGGCATGCAACTTGCAAGAATGTAAAGGGAAGGGTTTGGAGAATTCAAACGCAATTGGAGACACGGATGTTTTTGTCGTGGTTCCGATAAGTGGTGCTATCGTACACCCATGTTGATGGAGACTTCAACCCACGAAGGGTAATGGTTGCGTGAGTCCACGGAGGGCTCCACCCACGAATGTTCCACGGAGAAGCAACCTTGTCTATCCCATCATGGCCATCGCCCACGAAGGACTTGCCTCACTAGCGGTAGACCTTCATGAAGTAGGCGATCTCCTTGCCCTTACAAACTCCTTGGTTCAACTCCACAATCTTTGTCGGAGGCTCCCAAGTGACACCTAGCCAATCTAGGGGACACCACTCTCCAAGAAGTAACAAATGGTGTGTTGATGATGAACTCCTTGCTCTTGTGCTTCAAATGATAGTCTCCCCAACACTCAACTCTCTCTCACAGGATATGGATTTTGTGGAAAGAAGATTTGAGTGGAAAGCAACTTGGGGAAGGCTAGAGATCAAGATTCATATGGTGGGAATGGAATATCTTGGCCTCAACACATGAGTGGGTGGTTCTCTCTCAGAAAATGTGTATTGGAAGTGTAGGTATGTTCTGATGGCTCTCTCTTCAAATGAAGAGTGGGTGGAGGGGTATATATAGCCTCCACACAAAATCTAACCGTTACACACAACTTGCCAATCTCGGTGGGACCGAATTGATAAACTCGGTCGGACCGATTCAGCAAATCTAGTGACCGTTAGGGTTTTCGGTGGGACCGACTGGATCAACTCAGTGGGACCGATGTGCTAGGGTTAGGGTAAATCCAAAACTCGGTTTGACCGATTACTCAAACTCGGTGGGACCAATTTGGGTAATAAGTGAAACAGAGAGTTGGCCAAGCAAACTCGGTGGGGCCGATTGCATATCTCGGTGGGACCGAAAATATTGCAATAGGTAACAGAGAGTTTGCAAGCCCATCTCGGTGAGACCGAGATCCCATTGGTGAGACCGGACTGATTAGGGTTTCTGGCAGTGGCTATGTCAACTGAACTCGGTGGTTCCGGATAGAAAGAATCGGTGGGGCCGAGTTTGACTTTTGGTTTAGGTCATATGTGGATGTGGGAAGGTAGTTGAGGGTTTTGGAGCATATCACTAAGCACTTTGAGCAAGCAAGCCATTACACAACACCTCATCCCCTCTTGATAGTATTGGCTTTTCCTATAGACTCAATGTGATCTTGGATCACTAAAATAGAAAATGTAGAGTCTTGATCTTGAAGCTTGAGCTAATCCTTTGTCCTTAGCATCTTGAAGGGGTTCCACATCCTTTAGTCCATTCCACTTCATTTGTTGAACTTGTCTGAAACATACTAGGCAAAAGTATTAGTCCAACAAGAGATATGTTGTCATTAATTATCAAAATCACCTAGGGAGCACTTGTGCTTTCAATCTCCCCCTTTTTGGTAATTGATGGAAACATACATCAAAGCTTTAGATAAAGATATAGAGAATAGCAAGTAAAGCTTTGGAAAGACATGTAACAAGCATAGGCTCCCCCTACATGTATGCAGTCATGTGAATATGGAATGTAGAAGCATGTGAGAGCATAACCATGACAGAGTGGCAATGTGTTACATGTATCTTGGCTATATGCATCAGGGCAAAAGATATGAATATGGGAAATGTACCTTCATGCCCATGAGTCCTCCTTGCAAACAATATGTACATCAGCAAGAATTTCTCATACACATGACTATGATGCATATACTTACCTTGTGGTCTTGAGTTGGCTAGGGTGGGATGAGCCTGCGTAAACAAGGTTAGATAACACAGATGCACCCACTAGCTAGAGCAAACAAAAGAAACCACAAGAGTACCAAGACTGGGATGACATGTAGAGTGAGTACAGAGTACCACGATAGATATTGACATGTCCCCAAAGAGAAATATATGCAATGGATTTAAGAAATTTCTTTCCCTTGGATGTCTTGTTCCCCCTGAATCTAGCATGGGATACTGGGAGAAGATAGGGAACAGAAAAACAGAGCTCAAAGAGACAAATGAACAGAGCTAATGCAAATAAGCACATATGAACATGTCTTTCCCCCAAGAAGACATGTGGCATCTCTCCTCTTGAACATCAAGCATCTGGGATCCTTGAAGATTACTCTTTCCTGGAGTATTCCCTCCCCCTAGAGATATGATTAAGCTTTGATATGATCTCTCTCCCCCCTTGACATCAATTTCCAAGAAGGGTCTTCTAGAATTTGTTGTGAATGGGTTTGGTCCTTGAATCACAGTACAAAGCATTAAGGTAAATGTGATGCTTGCGAGGACAAGATTCATTGAGTGGAGCTGGATCAAGAATAAAGCAGGAATAAATGGCAAAATGTTTTTCCTGTAGTGAAATCGGTGTCACCGAGTTGTATGCTTCGGTTGCGCCGAAAATCTTCGGCTAGACCGGAGACATGAAACCGGTGGAACCGAGTTCATCACAGAGAAAAACACTTGTCACCTCAGCTCACTGAACAAATAAGATCTCACAAAGATTTGCAATGAATTGGATGCAGAAAATGCAGAACAAAAAGCAAAGAAAAGAAACTAAAAGATCTAGATGAAGTTTTTTTTGAAAGGGGAAACAAATATGCATGGGAAAAATGCAAGAACACAGAAAAGAACACAAGAGAACTTCATCTAGAGTTGGGCGGTGACAAAGTCACCTATGTTAGAGTATATTGACTTAGGAGTCAAGTGAGATCACTTGATCATAGGTCGTACTCATCGTTTAAGCTCAAAATGGGGTTACCATTTTTTGTTTAAGTATCTTGATGTATTCACATCTTGTCGAGTTGCTTTGACTCATGACTTGGAGTAAAGCTACTCTAAGATGGAACAACATACCTTGGGTGGCGGTGTTGATCTTGATCATGTAGTTGAACTTGCGTGGGTTGCTCAAGGTTGATGTAGCCCATCAAGAGTTGGGAGCACCCTTTGGATTTTGAGTTCATCTACCTACATGGGTTAGTTTTCGCAAGGAAGAGCACTTGTGTATCCAACATGACAATCATGAAACTCAACATAGAATTTGTCAAAGGATATGTTTGAAAGGTTTCATGCTTCCTTGTCATCAACCACCATTGTGTAGAGACTTGGTGATGTAGAGATTGCTCAAGATGTGAGTGAGTTGCAATATCATAGAATTAGATTCATCCAAGTACCTACAAGGGTTAGATAACATGCAAGATGCAAATTTTCAAGACATAAGATAATCATCATAGGAGAAATATCAAGTGATTAGTCGTAAGCTCAAGTCTTGCATGTATCCAATGGAGTTCCTACTCCAAGTTTGAAGCATCAATGATGTTCAATTCACCTCTTAACCTGCAAAACACTTTCTCATCAAGTGGTTTAGTGAATATATCCGCTAATTGCTTATCGGTGCGAACATGCTTAAGGTTTATGTCACCCTTAGCAACGTGATCTCGAATGAAATGATGAAGAACTTCAATATGCTTAGTTCGAGAGTGTTGCACGGGATTGTGAGCAATCTTGATAGCACTTTCATTGTCACAAAGTAATGGAACATGTTTCACATATATCCCATAATCTTTAAGAGTTTGGGTCATCCAAAGTAATTGAGCACAACATGAACCAGCGGCAATGTATTCCGCTTCGGTGGTGGACAAGGATACCGAGTTTTGTTTCTTGGAAGACCAAGACACAAGAGATCTACCAAGGAATTGACAAGTACCCGAAGTGGACTTTCTATCAACCTTGTCACCAGCATAGTCTGAGTCGGAGTAGCCAACAAGATCAAAGGAAGCCCTCTTTGGATACCAAGTGCCAAAATTTGGTGTATGTATTAAGTATCTCACTATCCTCTTCACGGCCTTAAGATGCCATTCCTTAGGAGCAGCTTGATATCGTGCACACATGCACACACTTAGCATGATATCGGGACGTGAAGCACATAGATATAACAATGAACCAATCATAGAGCGGTAAACTTTTTGATCAACCAGTTCACCATCTTTGGTCAAATCAAGATGTCCACTAGTAGGCATGGGTGTAGTCATACCTTTGCATTCTTGCATATTGAACTTCTTGAATAAGTCCTTGGTGTACTTCGTTTGAGAGACAAAGGTGCCTTCCTTAGTTTGCTTGATTTGCAAACCAAGAAAGAATTTGAGTTCACTCATCATAGACATCTCAAACTTCTCCGACATTAGCTTCCCAAACTTTTCACTAAAATGAGGGTTAGTTGATCCAAATATAATATCGTCGACATAAATTTGGCATACAAGTAATTCTCCATTAACCCTTTTAGTAAAAAGAGTAGAATCTATTTTTCCAATTTCAAAGCCTTTTTCAATAAGGAACTTGGTCAAGCATTTATACCATGCTCTAGGAGCTTGTTTAAGACCATAAAGGGCTTTGTGAAGTTTGTAGACATGATTAGGTTTCTTAGGATTGACAAAGCCGGGAGGTTGCTTAACATAAACTTCCTCCTAAATTTCACCATTTAGAAAAGCACTTTTAATGTCCATTTGGTACAAAGTGATATCATGGTGATTAGCATAGGCAAGTAAGATGCGTATGGACTCAAGTCTAACAACGGGAGCATATGTCTCACCATAGTCCATACCTTCGACTTGTGTGTAGCCTTGGGCGACGAGACGTGCTTTGTTACGAACCACTTGTCCATCTTCATCTTGCTTGTTGCGAAACACCCATTTGGTACCGATGATGTTGTGGTTGTTGTCGGGCTTCTCGACCAGTGTCCACACTTGATTTCTCTCAATGTTGTGTAGCTCTTCATGCATAGCATTTATCCAGTCCGGATCCTCTAATGCTTCTTCAACCTTCATAGGTTCAATTCTAGAGATGAATGAGTAATGTTCACAAAAGTTAGCCAAATGAGTTTTAGAGCGAGTGATTCTCCCGGTTTGGATATCATTGTAGATTTGCTCCACGGGATGATCTTTAGCAATTCTTGCTCGAACTCGTGAAAGCTTTTCCTTGGGCCTTGGTTGAACATCTTCTTCATCTTGTTCTTCTTCTTGGCCTTCTTCATTGTTAGCGTTGTCGTTCTCTCGTCGTGGTGGAGAAGGAGGTTGTTGACGTTCGTCTTGGTGCACTTCCTCGTTTTCTTCATCTTGGTGTGTCCCACTCGTGGATGCTTCCGTATCAACTCTTGGTTCACCTTGTCGTGAGGTAGAAGCTTCCACTTGGATGGACGAGGTACTCTCCTTTATCTCCGTTGGACGAATCTTTCCAATAGACAAGTCCTGGATTGCTTCCGAGGGTTCTTTGTCTCCTACATCAATTGGCAATTGCTCTACTTGCGAGCCGTTAGATTCATCAAACTTCACATCTACCGTTTCTTCAACCTTTCGGGTGAAATTGTTGTAGACACGGTATGTGTGAGAGTTTGAGCCATAACCAAGTAGAAAACCTTCATGAGACTTAGGAGCAAATTTAGAACGACGATGCTTATCAAGAATGTAGCACTTTGAGCCGAATACTCGAAAGTATCCAACTTGGGGTTTGTTACCGGTGAGGAGCTCGTATGCCGTCTTGCCGAGTATCTTGTGAAGATACAAGCGATTTGTTGCATGACAAGCTATCTCAACCGCTTCCGCCCAAAAGTGTTTTGGCGTCTTGTACTCATCAAGCATCGTTCTTGCCATCTCGATAAGAGTCCGGTTCTTCCTCTCAACGACTCCATTTTGTTGAGGTGTGTACGTAGCCGAGAATTCATGTGTAATCCCTTCTTCGTCCACAAAGGTGTCCACATTTGCGTTCTTGAACTCCGTTCCGTTGTCGCTCTGAACCTTCTTGATCTTCACGTCAAATTGATTTTGGGCCTTCCTAGCAAAGTTTTTAAAGATCTTTTGGACCTGCGATTTGTCATCAAGAAAGAACACCCACGTAAATCTTGAAAAATCATCAACTATGACTAGACCAAATGAGTTACCACCGAGACTCTTGTAGGCATTTGGACCAAAGAGATCCATGTGAAGTAGCTCGAGTGGTCTTCTTGTGGTCATGATGTTCTTAGCGCGATGACTTCCTTCAACTTGTTTCCCTGCTTGACAAGCACTACAAAGTCTATCCTTGTCAAATATGACATCGTTAACGCCAAGGATATGATTTCCTTTAATGAGTTTGTCAAGGTTTCACATGCCCACATGGCCTAGCCTTCTATGCCACAACCAGCCTTTAGAACATTTAGCAATTAAGCAAGTTCTAGGTTGAGCCTTTTTAGTGAAATCAACAATGTAAAGATCTCCTCTACGTATACCGGTAAAGACCATTTTATGATTATCTCTACGAAACACTTGGCAGTCTACTTCAGTAAATAGGACATTGAAACCGAAATCAGCAAGTCTAGATACTTAAAGTAAGTTGTAGCCAAGAGATTCAACAAGCATGACATTTTGTATGGAGCTATCATGTGAGATGGCCACCTTACCAAGGCCAACCACCTTACCCTTTGAATTATCACCAAAAGTGACATACTTTCGAGGGCCGTCGTTTCCAGCAAGCTCACGGAACATGTCTTTATCTTCGGTCATATGATCAGTACATCCACTATCAAGGACCCATTCCTTTCCTCCAGCCATGTAGCCGCGAAGATTTGCCATAAGACCAAAGTGTCTCATCGCATCATCGAGATCATAGTCACTATCATCATCATCATCTTCATCAGAGTATCCATGTTCAACATCATCTTGTGATTGATCAATTCGTAGAGAGGGTAATTCATTAGATAAATGATCATTTCTATAGTTATCTTTATGAATTCTAATAGCTCTGGAAATGATATTGCTAATGATTCCAACATCTCCTTTGGCACTCGTAAGATTAGTAAGCTCAAATAAGCAGTCACCAAATGTGGGATCATTGGAATTCATCTTAATCAAGGCAATGGATTTATGGAGAATTTCATCTAGATCTTTCAAGGAATAATTTGGAAAGAGTTCCTCAAGAAATTTCCATATGGTGTAGGCACACTTAAGAGTAGGCAAACACCCAATCAAGTTTCTAGGCAAAGCCTCTAGTGATAATATTTACAGTTCTAAGATTGTGAATCATGTCAATAGACTCATCAAGGGTAGGATGCAAAGGATCAACATGAGGTGCACAAGGGCTAGCAATATACTTGCTCAAATGATATTCATTGAAAATCTCAAGCATTTCAATTTTCCACTCATGAAAATATTCTCCATCAAGAATAGGCACTCTATGTCTAAGACTCCCCAAAGTAGACACATCCATCTTCCTCCAAAGGTGTTTAAACCAAGGCAATGGATACCAATGCTCTGATACCAATTGAAAGGATCGAGAAGAGGTGTCTAGAGGGGGGTGATTAGACACTAAGTACCAAAAGTTACACTTTTTAATTTCTTTAAGTTGAAGTGGAATTTTGGCACAAGTTTAACAAACACAATACATATCAAGCAAGCATGCAAAGAGTATATGAGCAGCGGAAAGTAAGGCATGCAACTTGCAAGAATTTAAAGGGATGGGTTTGGAGAATTCAAACGCAATTGGAGACACAGATGTTTTTGTCATGGTTCCGGTAGGTGGTGCTATCGTACATCCACGTTGATGGAGATTTCAACCCACGAAGGGTAACGGTTGCGCGAGTCCACGGAGGGCTCCACCCACGAAGGGTCCACGAAGAAGCAACCTTGTCTATCCCATCATGGCCATCGCCCATGAAGGACTTGCCTCACTAGCGGTAGATCTTCACGAAGTAGGCGATCTCCTTGCCCTTACAAACTCCTTGGTTCAACTCCACAATCTTTGTCGGAGGCTCCCAAGTGACACCTAGCCAATCTAGGAGACACCACTCTCCAAGAAGTAACAAATGGTGTGTTGATGATGAACTCCTTGCTCTTGTGCTTCAAATGATAGTCTCCCCAACACTCAACTCTCTCTCTCACAGGATATGGATTTGGTGGAAAGGAGATTTGAGTGGAAAGCAACTTGGGGAAGGCTAGAGATCAAGATTCATATGGTGGGAATGGAATATCTTGGCCTCAACACATGAGTAGGTGGTTCTCTATCAGAAAATGTGTATTGGAAGTGTAGGTATGTTCTGATGGCTCTCTCTTCAAATGAAGAGTGGGTGGAGGGGTATATATAGCCTCCACACAAAATCTAACCGTTACACACAACTTGCCAATCTCGGTGGGACCGAATTGATAAACTCGGTCGGACCGATTCAGCAAATCTAGTGACTGTTAGGGTTTTCGGTGGGACCGACTGGATCAACTCAGTGGGACCGATGTGCTAGGGTTAGGGTAAATCCAAAACTCGGTTTGACTGATTACTCAAACTCGGTGGGACCGATTTGGGTAATAAGTGAAACAGAGAGTTGGCCAAGCAAACTCGGTGGGGCCGATTGCATATCTCGGTGGGACCGAAAATATTGCAATAGGTAACAGAGAGTTTGCAAGGCCATCTCGGTGAGACCGAAATCGCATCGGTGAGACCGAACTGATTAGGGTTTCTGGCAGTGGCTATGTCAACTGAACTCGGTGGCTCCGGATAGAAAGAATCGGTGGGGCCGAGTTTGACTTTTGGTTTAGGTCATATGTGGATGTGGGAAGGTAGTTGAGGGTTTTGGAGCATATCACTAAGCACTTTGAGCAAGCAAACCATTACGCAACACCTCATCCCCTCTTGATAGTATTGGCTTTTCCTATAGACTCAATGTGATCTTGGATCACTAAAATAGAAAATGTAGAGTCTTTATCTTGAAGCTTGAGCTAATCCTTTGTCCTTAGCATCTTGAAGGGGTTCCACATCCTTTAGTCCATGCCACTTAATTTGTTGAACTTGTCTGGAACATACTAGGCAAAAGTATTAGTCCAACAAGAGATATGTTGTCATTAATTATCAAAATCACCCAGGGAGCACTTGTGCTTTCAATGAGCAACATGATAAACGGTCCATAGATAGGGCACTTGCGCTCAGAGATGGCGGAAACCAACTCAGACCACATGACATGAGATATATCCAAAGAGTCTCCAGTGTTTTCTTCCTTCTCATGTTGACAGAAAAGAAGCATGTCCACAAGATAAGAGTGTACCATATCCAAGTTGCCAATGCGAGGGAAGAGGGTCTCCCTGAAGATGCGATGGAGAATATCCAGAAATGCTGGCAGCTCATAGTTCTCCTTCTGAGTCACTGGGTTAATCTTCAAGGTACAGTATGGCCAGAGAGATTGCTTGTGAGTGGAAGTTACATTGCGGTGAGGGCGAAAGCCAACTGGGTTCTCAAGACCTTGATCTTCAACTTCAAGAAGCTCATGAAGGCCTTCCACTTGAAAGTAAGCAGCCTGCCATTTGTCATCCAAGTCAGAGTCCTGTCCTCATCTGTTCCAAGATGGACGGTGGCATAAAACTGAGCCACCAAATCTGCATTGAAATCCTTGTTGAACTGCATGATCCTGAGAATGTTCAACTGAGAGCACATCTGAAGAGCCTCCCCAAAGTAGTCAAGATCCTTCTCCATAAAGGCAATGTCGATGGAGCGAACATCAACAAAGAGATTCTTCCTGGCTTTGATCACATCAAAGTAGATGGCATACTAAAAACGGTTCCAGAACGGGCGATTGACCAAAGCAAGTTCTTGATCGACCTCATAGGGGTTGCGCCGACGCTTCTCCCAGAATTCCTTGGCAGACATCTCTATCACAGACTTGGCCCTTGGCCTAGGCTTGGACGCACTCGTCTTCTTCATTTGAGGTGGAACACTTGGAGGAACACTTGATGAGGCCGCCGTTGTCTCAAAGGTGCGGTAGCGCTTGGACGTTGCATGTTCGGGGTTGACACGACGGACTTGCTGCTCAGGATTTTCATCACCTGGAACCAAACACACGAGCAGAAGAAACAACAAGAAAGAAAGAGCATAAGCCTCCAAACAAGACAACATGGATCAAAAAGTGGTAGGAAATGATGGAATTGGGCATCCAGCGGTAGTACCGCGGCCCAACCGCGGCAGTACCGCTCGAGCGGTAGTACCGTGCAAGATGAGCGGTAGTATCGCTCTAGACGGGGAATGGCGGTTCCCTACTGCCGTGTACAAATCCTGCACTACCGGGGATGCCAAATTCAAAAATAAGCCTACCAAACATCAATCCAAAAGGCCTAGATGCCATCTCCATCCTACTCAAGCCTCGACTTAGCCAAAAATCAAGAAATGCAATGCCTATTGCCCCTAACAACTAGATGTGAGATCTAGGAAAAGAGAGAACGGGAACGGCGGCAATACCGGCATCCATGGCAAGAGGACATGGTGGGGATTGACTCCACCAGACGAACTGGAGAGGGACGACACGAAGACAGCGGCCGGCCGAAGCCCTCCTGTGGCGAGACATCGCTGGAGCAACGAAGAAGACGAGCGAGTGGAGCGAATGGGTATGGGGGAGAAAAGCAACTCCCCCGGCTCCAACATAAACCCCATCGCCCGCCCCGTAGCGGTAGTACCTCTGGGGTGGGCGGTAGTACCGCTTAACGATCATCAGCAGTAGTACCGCGCACCCAGCGGTAGTACCGCTCAGCCGCAAAAAGTCTAGCCAAAATGGCTTAGCTCAATAAAAGAAGCCAACTAGAAAACGTGAGCAAACACACACGTAAAACCAACACAAAGAGGATGAGAAACACACACCTCTCCAAGAGAGGGCGGTGGCCGAGGCCACCTATGTTTGAGTCCGGAGGTATGGCGCCGCGAAGATTTTAACCTTGGGCCCATGACCAAAACTCATCTTTGAAGCACAAGTACCATAAAAAATGGCTGAAGTGAAAGAGTTTTATTAGTTTATGCATAATGGGGGGAGGGAAAGTTCATTGAGAGAACAACACTCCCCCTATGTCGATGCCTACATCTAAACTAGACAACAAGTTGAGTATGGTGGGGTGTGAAAGGTTCAAGCAACCTTGCTCGAATCAATGATATTTAGCTCATACCTTAACTCGCGAAATCTTCCTTCATCCAAGGGCTTCGTGAAGATATCTACAAGGTTATCATGAGTGTTGACATAGTTGAGCTCGATCTCCCCTCGCCTAATGTGATCCCAGACGAAGTGATACCGAATCTCAATATGCTTCGTCTTGTAGTGTTGGACCGGGTTGAGAGAAATCTTGATGGCACTTTCATTGTCACACCAAAGAGGCACTTTGTCACAAATGACACCGTAATCCTTTAAAGTTTGCCTCAACCAAAGAAGTTGTGCACAACAACTACCGGCCGCCACATACTCCGCTTCCGTGGACGAGAGAGACACACAACTTTGCTTCTTGGAAGACCAACTCATCAAAGAGCAACCAAGAAATTGGCACCCTCCGAAAGTGGACTTCCTATCCACTTTGTCTCCCACCCAATCGGAGTCCGAATATCCTACAAGCTTGAAGTTTGCTCCTCTTGGGTACCATAAGCCAAAGTTTGGGGTATGAGCCAAATATCGAAAGATTCGCTTGACCGCCAAAAAGTGGCTTTCCTTAGGTGTGGCTTGAAACCATGCACAAATTCCCACACTCAACATGATATCCGGTCTATATGCACAAAGGTAAAGCAAGGAGCCAATCATGGAGTGATATACCTTCTGATCCACCGCTTTACCATTGGGATCAATGTCAAGTTGGCACTTGGTGGGCATGGGAGTGGAAGCCGGCTTGACATCACTTAGCTTGAATCTCTTGAGCATGTCTTGAGTGTATTTGGCTTGGTTGATGAAGGTTCCTTCTCTTCTTTGTTTGACTTCGAAGCCAAGGAAGAACTTCAACTCCCCCATCGAATACATCTTGAACTTAGAGGTCACGAGAGCGTCAAATTCCTCATTGAAAGCTTTGTTAGGGGAACCAAAGATAATATCATCAACATATAGTTGGCACACAAACAACTCCCCTTTGACCTTCTTAGTAAAAAGAGTGGGGTCGATTAGCCCAACTTCAAATCCACAGTCTTGTAACAACTCGGTAAGGTGGTCATAACACACACGTGGGGCTTGTTTAAGGCCATAGAGTGCCTTATCAAGTTGATACACACGATCGGGAAAGTAGGGATCCTCGAACCCGGGGGGCTGCTTGACGTATACCAACTCATTAATAGGACCATTAAGAAAAGCACTTTTAACATCCATTTTTTGCAATTTAAAGTTGTGATGAGAAGCATAACCAATTAACAAACAAATGGATTCAAGGCGAGCAACGGGAGCAAAGGTTTCACCATAGTCGATACCCTCGACTTGGGAGTAGCCTTGTGCCACCAGTCTTGCCTTGTTGCGAACGATGGTTCCATGAGCATCTTGCTTGTTCTTAAAAATCCACTTGGTTCCAATGACACTGTGGTTCCCCGTTGGCATTGGCACCAATCTCCACACCTTGTTGTACTCGAAGTTGTTGAGTTCTTCATGCATGGCATTAAGCCAATCCAGATCTTCAAGCGCCTCGTATACCTTTTGGGGTTCAACACAAGAGACAAACGTGTGATGTTCACAATAGTTTGCCAATTGTCTATGAGTGCTTACCCCCTTTTGAATGCTTCCAATCACATTCTTCATGAGATGACCCTTGGTGGAGAGCTTGGAAGCAATCTTGGCGGCATGACACTCCAATTCCTCCTCGGGGGTGAGTCGAGGAGCGGTCACTTGATCATCTTGAGCGTCGTCTTGAGCGTGTTCTTGATCTCGAGGAAGCTCTTGATCTTGAACTTGCTCGGAGGAGAGAACTTGACCTTGGGCATCACTTGATGTTTCAACACCATCTTGAGATTGACCTTGCCCTTGGTCTTGTTCTTGAGGTTGAGGGCCTTCACTTGGTTCTTCGGAAGCGTGTGGGCCTTGGGTAGGTGATGGCTCCACTTGAGTGGAGCATTGTCCTTCTCCTTCAGCCACAAGGGGTTCCACAATGGGTAGGATAAAACCAACACCCATTCTTCTTATGGCTTGCGGAGGAATTTCATCACCTACATCACAAGTGCCACTTTGCTCCACTTGGGAGCCGTTATTCTCATCAAACTCCACATTACACGTCTCCTCAATAAGCCCCGTGGACTTATTGAGGACACGGTAAGCATGAGAGTTTGTAGGATAACCAACAAATATGCCCTCATAAGCTCTGGCCTCAAATTTAGACAAACGAACACCTTTCTTCAGAATGAAACACTTACACCCGAACACCCGGAAGTACTTGAGGTTGGGCTTGTTACTAGTATCTCATATGGAGTCTTGTTCAAGCCTTTGCGGAGATAGAGCCGATTTGATGCATGAAACGCGGTGTTGATGGCTTCGGCCCAAAAGTTGTATGGAGACTTGAACTCCGCCATCATGGTCCTTGCCGCATCCATCAACGTCTGGTTCTTCCTCTCCGATACACCATTTTGTTGAGGGGTGTATGGTGCGGAATATTGATGCTTGATCCCCTCATCACTAAGAAACTCATCCAAGGTGTAGTTCTTGAACTCGGCGCCGTTGTCACTTCTTATAGTCAAGATCTTTGCATTGTGTTGACGTTGGGCTTCATTTGCAAAGTCAATGACGGTTTGTTGGGTCTCGCTCTTCGTCTTGAAGAAATATAGCCAAGTGTATCTTGAATAATCATCCACAATCACCAAGCAATACTTTCTAGCCCCAAGACTATCAAAGGATGGAGGCCCAAAGAGATCCATGTGAAGGAGCTCCAAAGGCCTCTTCGAGTAGATGATAGTCGTGGGAGGGTGAGCCTTCTCATGTAGCTTTCCTCTGATGCAACCACTGCAAGCACAATCTTTAGCAAAACTAACATTTGTTAGTCCACGGACATGGTCCCCCTTGAGAAGACTTTGCAAAGATCTCATATTTACATGGTCTAGACGGCGATGCCAAAGCCATCCCACATCAACTTTAGCCATTAGGCATGTCGCGGTCTTAGCGGGTCGCTCCGAAATGTTAATCACATAGAGATCGTTCTCTACATGCCCAACAAAGGCTACTTTAAGAGTCTTACTCCACAAGAGGGCCACGGTATCAATATCAAAGAAAGTGGCAAAGCCCATGAGTGTAAGTTGACGAACAGAAAGTAAATTGTATGCAAGGGACTCAAAAAGAATGACTTTCAGATCATGAGAAATGACAACCTTGCCAAGCCCCAATACCTTGGAGGACGATGCATCACCCCACTCGACATTGGTGGGCATAGATGGAATCTTGTGAACATACACCACCAAGTCCTTGCTTCCGGTCATATGATTAGTGGCTCCACCATCGAGCAACCATGATCCCCCACCGAAAGCAAACACCTACAAGAGATCAATGCTTGGTTTTAGGTACCCATTTAGTAATGGGTCCTTTGATGTTAGTAAAGAGGGTCTTAGGAACCCAAATAGACCATTCAATGTACTCATAAGGAGAGCCAACAAATTTGGCATAAAGATGTCCATCACTAGCACGGCACAACACATAAGAAGGGTTAAAATCGCCGGCTTGGTTGGGAAGGGAAGTGTTGCCCTTCTTGGCATCACCACCCTTCCCGGTGTTCTTCTTCTTCTCCTTAGTATCACCCTCTCCCTCCTTCACAAAGGTTTGCTTGAGAGGGGGAGGTCGTTTGGCCTTGTCATTCTTCTTCTTGTTCTTGGACTCGGGTGCGTACCCAATCCCTTCCTTGGCCACAACTCCCTTTTGATTGCTCAAAAGGTCGTTGTGGTTTTTCTTGCCTTGTATGCAAGAAACAAGGCCTTTATCAAGTCGATCCTTCAACTTAGCATTCTCCTCAACAATATGCACATGCTCACAACATGGGTTAGTAGCATTTGCATTATCAATTAACACCATATGAGGAAATGTGGCTTTCTCCTTGGTTAGCTTTACTTGAAGTTGATCATGAGACTCTTTGAGGCTAGCATGAGTACCCTTCAAGACCTTGCTAGCCTTATAGAGTAGGTAAAACTCCTCTTTGAGTCTAGCAAGATCAACCCCAAGCTTGGCCTTCTCAGAGTTTAGCACATGAGAAGCAACAATGGCATGATCAAGATCTTTCTTTAACTTAGCGTGATCATCGTCGTGTGACTCCTCAAGAGCCAAACAAAGACCACGTTCTTTCTCAAGAGCATTGGAAAGATCCAAAACCTCATCGTCATAGTCACGACTATGCCCCTCCATCTTAGAGATGGTATCTTCGTGAGCTTCGATCATGTCATTGGCTTTACCAAGTTGTTCCAAGAGAGCAATGAAGTGCTTCTTGGATTTACCCTTGAGTTTGCCCATAAAGGACTCAAACTCATTCTCCTCCACATTAGGTCCATCATGTTCATCAATGCAATCCAACAAAGAAGGATTATTAATGATGGTAGTTTTGATGTCGGGGGTTACCTTGTTGGTGGCTTTAGCCATGAGGCACTTGGCGGTGATGCTCTCATTGGGTGAGTTGAAGAGTGACACTCGTGGAGTTGTCGCAATGGCAACGGAGGCCATGGCAACCAACTCATCCTCATCATCATCCTCATTGTACTCTTCTTGTACCACCAACACTATGGGAGGAGTCTTCTTGGTGAAGTTGCTCTTGTTTGGGAAAGACTTGGCTTTCTCCTTTCGGATGAGCTTGCCACCATTGTCTTCCCTCTTATCATACAGGCACTCCGCAACAAAATGGCTCACATTGCCACAATTATAGCAAGTCCTCAGACGTTGCTTGCGCTTTGTGCCACTTGAGTTGTTCTTGTTGAAGTTGGGCCTTGAGTTTTTCTTGCTCCAAAATTGCCTTAAAGCAAGAGCCATGTGTTCATCATAGGCATACTTTGTATCTTCGGGGTTGCTCTCCTCTTCTTCTTCTTCGTCCTCTTCTTCCACACTAACCTTGGACTTTAATGCAAGGTTGGGCTTCTTTGATTTTTGAGAACGTAGCACCGCATTGTCGGCGGTTTTGTCCAAGATGCTCATGGCCACAAACTCATCCAACACTTCACTTGAGGAAAAAGTGTGGAAGTCCGGCCTTTGACGAATGATGGAGGACATGGCCTTGTGGTAAGGCATCATTGCCTTGAGGAATTTGCGCTTAATCCAATTTTCATCCGTGTCCTTGCTCCCATGATCTCGGAGTGAGACCGCGAGTTGGTTACTCTCCGATAAAGCTCACAAGGTTCTTCATCTTCTTTCATTGCAAACTCATCGGCTTCATCTTGCACTACTTCATAGTTGGAGCGTTGAATGGTTGCGCTTCCCCGATAGAGGGAGACAACACAAAGCCATGCATCTTTGGCCAAGGCGAAGGGCCGAAGATGAGGGAGATCTTCGGGTGGAATTGCATCTTGGATGATGAAGAGAGCATTCTCATTGAATTGATTATCCGTGGCTTCTCTAGGGGTGAAGTTGCTTGGGTCATGCAGATAGAAACCTTTTTCAATGATTATCCAAAGATTAGTATTCACATGATTTAAATGACGCTTAAAGCGATAAACACAAGAATCAAAGTCCTCATTTTTCACAATCCTAGGGGGAGGACCGACATGATTCAAATGAGTAGAGGGAATCGTTCCACCATAAACAAGTGGAGGTTCCACATGGGCAAAGATGCCGGTGCCATTCTTACCACTAGAAGAAGGAGCTTTTTCACTAGTAGCATCCCCCTTGTTGGAGTTAGCATCCGTCACCTTGTTAGTGGGATCACCAACTTTCAACGGTGCGGTGGATAGTTTAAGCCCTTCAATGAATTTATTAAACATGCTTTCAACCTCGGTCGTCATGGAGGTTTTCAATATCTCCAAGGCCACATTGAATTTCTCACGAGAGACCGAGGTTCCCCCATCGCCCGTAGACGAGACCGGATTCGCACCGGAGTGCTCCTCCACACCGTCTACGACGTCAACCATACTCTTCGGACGGTAAAGTCCTTAAAAAGAGAAGAGGCTCTGATACCAATTGAAAGGATCGATATAGTTGACTAGAGGGGGGTGAATAGGCAACTAACAATTTTTAGCCTTTTCTTTATCAATTTAAAGTTTGCATCAAAATAGGTTGTCTAGATATGCAACTAGGTGAGCAACCTATATGATGCAACAACAACAAGCACACAAGCAAGCAAGAGATGCAATGCAATATAAGCTTGCACAAGTAAAGGTACGAAATAACCAAGAGTGGAGCCGGTGAAGACGAGGATGTGTTACCGAAGTTCCTTCCCTTTGAGGGGAAGTACGTCGCCGTTGCAGCGGTGGGGAGGCACGATGCTCCCCAAGAAGCCACTAGGGCCACCGTATTCTCCTCACGCCCTCACACAATGCGAGATGCCGTGATTCCACTATTGGTGCCCTTGGAGGCGGCGACCGAACCTTTACAAACAAGGTTGGGGCAATCTCCACAACTTAATTGGAGGCTCCCAACGACACCATGAAGCTTCACCACAATGGACTATGGCTCCATGGTGACCTCAACCATCTAGGGTGCTCAAACACCCAAGAGTAACAAGATCCGCTAGGGATTAGTGGGGGAATCAAATTTCTCTTGGTGGAAGTGTAGATCGGGGCCTTCTCAACCAATCCCGAGTAAATCAACAAGTTTGATTGGCTAGGGAGAGAGATCGGGTGAAAATGGAGCTTGGAGAAATAATGGAGCTTTGGGGGAAGAGGTAAGTCAACTTTGGAGAAGAAGACCCCCTTTTATAGAGGGGTGAACAATCCAACCGTTACCCCCCAAAACAGCCCCGCAAAGGGCGGTACTACCGCAGGCGGCAGCGGTACTACCACTGGGACCAGCGGTACTACCACTCCCCCTCGCGGTACTGTCGTGCAGTCTGGGAGGGCTAGCGTATGAGCAGGAGTCAGACCCAGTGCGGTACTGCTGCGGTGGTAGGGCGGTACTACCGCTCTCGAGCGGTACTACCGCTTCTACTGCCGCTGTTTAGTGTCGCGCAATCTGACACGAGAGGCGACCCCCTCGAGTCGACGTGGTAGGAGCCCGGTACCGCAGCAGTACTACGGCTGAGGACCCTCAGGCGGTACTACCGCTGGGCATCGCGGTACTACCACTGGGACCAAATCATACTCAAAAAATAGGGAATGAAACCTCCATCGAAGCGGGAAGGCTCAGAGGGTGCGAAAAGGAAGTGTACATGTTGACTCCATCCTAGCCTTACAAAAGCGGACCCCCTCTTGATAGTACGGTGACTCCTACGAAACAAGTCCACCAAAACAGAAATGAAAGAGCTACACCGTCTTGATTAAAACTCCGAGGGGAAAGAATCGTCTCGTGCCAAAGGATGGGTTGGGGAACGTAGTAATTTCAAAAAAATTCCTACGCACACGCAAGGTCATGGTGATGCATAGCAACGAGAGGGGAGAGTGTGTCCACGTACCCTCGTAGACCAAAAGCGGAAGCGTTAGCATAACGCGGTTGATGTAGTCGTACGTCTTCACGATCCGACCAATCAAGCACCGAACGCACGACACCTCCGAGTTCTGCACACATTCAACTCGATGACGTCCCTCGAACTCTGATCCAGTCGAGCTTTGAGGGAGAGTTCCGTCAGCACGACAGCGTGGTGACGATGATGATGTTCTACCGACGCAGGACTTCGCTTAAGCACTGCTATGATATTATCGAGGTGGACTATGGTGGAGGGAGCACCGCACATGACTAAGAGATCCAAGAGATCAATTGTTGTGTCTAGAGGTGCCCCCCTACCCCCATATATAAAGGAGGGAGGGAGAGGCCGGCCCTAGAGGGAGCGCGCCAAGTGTGGGGAGTCCTACTAGGACTCCCAAGTCCTAGTAGGATTCCCCTTTCCTTTCCGAAGTAGGAGAGAAGGAAAGAAGGGGAGAGGGAGAAGGAAAAGGGGGCTGCACCCCTTGTCCAATTCGGACCAGAGGGGGGGCGCACCTCCTTCCTTTTGGCCTCTCTCCTCTATTCCCATATGGCCCAATAAGGCCCAATACTTCTCCCGGTGAATTTCCGTAACTCCCCGGTACTCCGAAAATACCCGAATCACTCGGAACCTTTCCGATGTCCGAACATAGTCATCCAATATATCGATCTTTACGTCTCGACCATTTCGAGACTCCTCGTCATGTCCCAGATCTCATCCGGGACTCCAAACTACCTTCGGTACATCAAAGCACATAAACTCATAATACAATCGTCATAGAACTTTAAGCGTGCGGACCCTACGGGTTCGAGAACTATGTAGACATGACCGAGACATGTCTCTGGTCAATAACCAATAGAGGAACCTGGATGCTCATATTGGCTACTACATATTCTACGAAGATCTTTCTCAGTCAAACCGCATAACAACATACGTTGTTCCCTTTGTCATCAGTATGTTACTTGCCCAAGATTTGATCGTCGGTATCTCAATACCTAGTTCAATCTCGTTACCGGCAAGTCTCTTTACTCGTTCCGTAATACATCATCCTGCAACTAACTCATTAGTTGCAATGCTTGCAAGGCTTAAGTGATGTGTATTACCAAGTGGGCCCAGAGATACCTCTCCGACAATCGGTGTGACAATTCCTAATCTCGAAATAAGCCACCCAACAAGTACCTTTGGAGACACCTGTAGAGCACCTTAATCACCCAGTTACATTGTGACGTTTGGTAGCACACAAAGTGTTCCTCCGGTAAACGGGAGTTGCATAATCTCATAGTCATAGGAACATGTATAAGTCATGAAGAAAGCAATAGCAACAAACTAAACGATCAAGTGCTAAGCTAACGGAATGGGTCAAGTCAATCACATCATTCTCCTAATGATGTGATCCCGTTAATAAAATGACAACTCATGTCCATGGCTAGGAAACTCAACCATCTTCGACTAACGAGCTAGTCAAGTAGAGGCATACTAGTGACACTCTGTTTGTCTATGTATTCACACATGTATTATCTTTCCGGTTAATACAATTCTAGCATGAATAATAAACATTTTTCATGAAATAAGGAAATAAATAATAACTTTATTATTGCCTCTAGGGCATATTTCCTTCAGTCTCCCATTTGCACTAGAGTTAATAATCTAGTTCACATCTTTATGTGATTAGTTCACATCTCCATGTGACTAGTACCCAAAGGGTTTACTAGAGTCTATAATCTAGTTCACATCGATATGTGATTAACACCCAAAGAGTGATCATGTTTTGCTTGTGAGAGAAGTTTAGTCTACGGGTCTGCAACATTCAGATCTGTATGTATTTCGCAAATTTCTATGTCTACAACGCTCTGCACGGAGCTACTCTAGCTAATTGCTCCCACTTTCAATATGTATCCAGATTGAGACTTAGAGTCATCTAGATCGATGTAAAAAGCTTGCATCGACGTAACTCTTTACGATGAACTCTTTTATCACCTCCATAACCGAGAAATATTTCCTTAGTCCTCTAAGGATAATTTTGACCGTTGTCCAGTGATCTACTCCTAGATCACTATTGTACTCCCTTGCCAGAAAGATGCTAAGGTATACAATAGGACTGGTAAATAGCATAGCATACTTTATAGAACCTATGACTGAGGCATAGGGAATGGCTTATCATTCTCTTTCTATTTTCTGTTGTGGTCGGGTTTTGAGTCTTTACTCAACTTCACATCTTGCAACATAGGCAAGAACTCCTTCTTTGACTGTTCCATTTTGAACTACTTCAAAATCTTGTCAAGGTATGTACTCATTGAAATAACTTATCAAGCATCTTGATCTATCTGTATAGATCTTGATGCTCAATGTGTAAGCAGCTTCATCAAGATCTTTCTTTGAAAAACTCCTTTCAAATACTCCTTTATGCTTTCCAGAAAATTCTACATTCTTTCCGATCAACAATATGTCATTCACATATACTTATCAGAAATGTTGTAGTGCTCCCACTCACTTTCTTGTAAATACAGGCTTCACCACAAGTCTGTATAAAACCATATACTTCGATCACTTTATCAAAGCATATATTCCAACTCCGAGATGCTTGCACCAGTCCATAGATGGATCGCTGGAGCTTGCTCACTTTTTTAGCACCTTTAGGGTCGACAAGACCTTCTGGTTGCATCATATACAACTCTTCTTTTTAAGAAATCCATGAAGGAATACAGTTTTGACATCCATTTGCCAGATTTCATAAAATGCGGCAACTGCTAAGATGATTCGGACATACTTTTAAGCATCGATATGAGTGAGAAAATCTCATCGTAGTCAACACCTTGAACTTGTCGAAAACACTTTGCGACAATTCGAGCTTTGTAGGTAGTAACACTACTATCAGCGTCCGTCTTCCTCTTGAAAATCCATTTATTCTTAATGACTCACCGATCATCGGGCAAGTCAATCAAAGCCCATACTTTGTTCTCATACATGGATCCAATCTCAGATTTCATGGCATCAAGCCATTTCGCGGAATTTGGGCTCATCATCGCTTCCTCATAGTTCATAGGTTCGCCATGGTCTAGCAACATAACCTCTAGAACAGGTTACTGTACCACTCTGGTGTGGATCTTACTCTGGTTGACCTACGAGGTTTAGTAGTAACTTTATCTGAAGTTACATGATCATCATCATTAGCTTCCTCACTAATTGGTGTAGGAGTCACAGAAACAGATTTCTGTGATGATCTACTTTCCAATAAGGGAGCAGGTATAGTTACCTCATCAAGTTCTACTTTCCTCCCACTCACTTCTTTTGAGAGAAACTCCTTCTCTAGAAAGGATCCATTCTCAGCAATGAATGTCTTGCCTTCAGATCTGTGATAGAAGGTGTTCCCAATTGTCTCCTTTGGGATCCTATGAAGACACATTTCTCCGATTTGGGTTTGAACTTATAAGGATGAAACTTTTTCTTATAAGCATCACAACCCAAATTTTAAGAAACGACAACTTTGGTTTGTTGCCAAACCACAGTTCATACGGTGTCGTCTCAACGGATTTAGAAGGTGCCCTTTTAACGTGAATGCATCTGTCTCTAATGCAAAACCCCAAAACTATAGTGGTTAATCGGTAAGAAACATCATAGATTGCACTATATCCAATAATAGTACGGTTATGACGTTCGGACACACCATTATGCTGTGGTGTTCCAGGTGGCACGATTTTGTGAAACTATTCCACATTGTTTTAATTGAAGACCAAACTCGTAACTCAAATATTTGTCTCTGCGATCAGATCGTAGAAACTTTATTTTCTTCTCACGATGATTTTCCACTTCACTCTGAAGTTCTTTGAACTTTTCAAATGTTTCAGACTTATGTTTCATCAAGTAGATATACCCATATCTGCTTAAATCATCTGTGAAGGTCAGAAAATAACGATACCCGTCGCGAGCCTCAACACTCATCGGACTGCATACATCAGTATGTATTATTTCCAATAAGTCAGTTGCTCGCTCCATTATTCTGAAGAACGGAGTCTTAGTCATCTTGCCCATGAGGCATGGTTCGCAAGCATCAAAATGGTTCATAATCAAGTGATTCCAAAAGCCCATCAGCATGGAGTTTCTTCATGCGCTTTACACCAATATGACCTAAACGGCAGTGCCACAAATAAGTTGCACTATCATTATTAACTTTGCATCTTTTGGCTTCAATATTATGAATATGTGTATCACTACGATCGAGATCCAATGAACCATTTTCATTGGGTGTATGACCATAGAAGGTTTTATTCATGTAAACAGACAATTATTCTCTAACTTAAATAAATAGCCGTTTTGCAATAAACATGATCAAATCATATTCATGCTCAACGCAAACACCAAATAACATTTATTTAGGTTTAACACTAATCCCAAAAGTATAGGGAGTGTGCGATGATGATCATATCAATCTTGGAACCACTTCCAACACACATCGTCACTTCACCCTTAACTAGTCTCTATTCATTGTGCAACTCCCATTTCGAGTTACTACTCTTAGCAACTGAACCAGTATCAAATACCGAGGGGTTGCTATAAACACTAGTAAAGTACACATCAATAACATGTATATCAAATATAGAATTGTTCACTTTGCCATCCTTCTTATCCGCCAAATACTTGGGGCAGTTCCGCTTCTAGTGACCAGTCCATTTGCAGTAGAAGCACTTAGTCTCAGGCTTAGGTCCAGACTTGGGCTTCTTCACTTGAGCAACAACTTGCTTGCCGTTCTTCTTGAAGTTCCCTTTCTTTCCCTTTGCCCTTTACTTGAAACTAGTGGTCTTGTTAATTATCAACACTTGATGCTCTTTCTTGATTTCTACCTTCATCGATTTCATCATCATGAAAAGCCCGGGAATCGTTTTCGTCATCCCTTGCATACTATAGTTCATCACGAAGTTCTACTAACTTGGTGATGGTGACTGGAGAATTCTGTCAATCACTATTTTATCTGGAAGATTAAATCCCACTTGATTCAAGCGATTGTAGTACCCAGACAATCTGAACACATGCTCACCGCTTGAGCTATTCTCCTCCATCTTTTAGCTATAGAACTTGTTGGCGACTTCATATCTCTCAACTGAGGTATTTGCTTGAAATATTAACTTCAACTCCTGGAACATTTCATATGATCCATGACGTTCAAAACGTCTTTGAAGTCCCGATTCTAAGCTGTTAAGCATGGTGCACTAAACTATCAAGTAGTCATCATATTGAGCTACCCAAACGTTCATGACGTCTGCATTTGCTCCTGTAATAGGCCTGTCACCTAGCGGTGCATCAAGGACATAATTCTTCTGTGTAGCAATGAGGATAATCCTCAGATCACGGATTCAATCCGCATCATTGCTACTAACATTTTTCAACTTTGTTTTCTCTAGTAACATATAAAAAATAAAACAGAGGAGCTAAACGCGAGCTATTGATCTACAACATAGATATGCTAATACTACCAGGACTAAGTTCATGATAAATTAAAGTTCAATTAATCATATTACTTAAGAACTCCCACTTAGATAGATATCCCTCTAATCATCTAAGTGATCACGTGATCCAAATCAACTAAACCATGTCCGATCATCACGTGAGATGGAGTAGTTTTCAATGGTGAACATCACTATGTTGATCATATCTACTATATGATTCACGCTCGACCTTTCGGTCTTAGTGTTCCGAGGCCATATCTGCATATGCTAGGCTCGTCAAGTTTAACCTGAGTATTCCGCGTGTGCAACTGTTTTGCACCCGTTGTATTTGAACGTAGAGCCTATCACACCCGATCATCACGTGGTGTCTCAGCACGAAGAACTTTCGCAACGGTGCATACTCAGGGAGAACACTTATACCTTGATAATTTAGTGAGAGGTCATCTTATAATGCTACCGTCAATCAAAGCAAGATAAGATGCATAAAAGATAAACATCACGTGCAATCAATATAACTGATATGATATGGCCATCATCATCTTGTGCTTGTGATCTTCATCTTCGAAGCACCGTCATGATCACCATTGTCACCGGCGTGACACTTTGATATCCATCTTAGCATCGTTGTCGTCTCGCCAACTTATGCTTCTACGACTATCACTACCACTTAGTGATAAAGTAAAGCATTACAGGGCGATTGCATTGCATACAATAAAGCGACAACCATATGGCTCCTGCCAGTTGCCGATAACTTGGTTAAAAAACATGATCATCTCATACAATAAAATATAGCATCATGCCTTGACCATATCACATCACAACATGCCCTGCAAAAACAAGTTAGACGTCCTCTACTTTGTTGTTGCAAGTTTTACGTGGCTGCTATGGGCTGAGCAAGAACCGTTCTTACCTACGCATCAAAACCACAACGATAGTTCGTCAAGTTAGTGTTGTTTTAACCTTCTCAAGGACCGGGCGTAGCCACACTCGGTTCAACTAAAGTTGGAGAAACTGACACCCGCCAGCCACCTGTGTGCAAAGCACGTCGGTAGAACCAGTCTCGCGTAAGCGTACGCGTAATGTCAGTCCGGGCCGCTTCATCCAACAATACCGTCGAACCAAAGTATGATATGCTGGTAAGTATGACTTGTATCGCCCACAACTCACTTGCGTTCTACTCGTGCATATAACATCAACACATAAAACCAGGCTCTGATACCACTGTTGGGGAACGTAGTAATTTCAAAAAAATTCCTACGCACATGCAAGATCATGGTGATGCATGACACGTCTCCGTCGTATCTACTTTTCCAAACACTTTTGCCCTTGTCTTGGACTCTAACTTGTATGATTTGAATGGAACTAACCCGGACTGACACTGTTTTCAGCAGAATTGCCATGGTGTTGTTTTATGTGCAGAAAACAAATATTCTCGGAATGACCTGAAACTCCACGGAACATCTTACAAAAAATAATAAAAAATCCTCGGCAAAGATGAAGACCAGGGGGACCACACCCTGTCCACGAGGGTGCCCCCCCCCCTCTAGGGCGCGCCCCCCTACCTCGTGGGCCCCCTGGATGCCCTCCGACGCCAACTCCAACTCTATATATTTGCTTTCGGAGAGAAAAAAATCAGAGAGAAGAAACCATCGCGTTTTACGATACGGAGCCGCCGCCAAGCCCTAAAACCTCTCGGGAGGGCTGATCTGGAGTCCGTTCGGGGCTCCGGAGAGGTGGATTCGTCGCCGTCGTCATCATCAACCATCCTCCATCACCAATTTCATGATGCTCACCGCCGTGCGTGAGTAATTCCATCGTAGGCTTGTTGGACGGTGATGGGTTGGATGAGATTTATCATGTAATCGAGTTAGTTTTGTTATGGTTTGATCCCTAGTATCCACTATGTTCTGAGATTGATGTTGCTATGACTTTGCTATGCTTAATGCTTGTCACTAGGGACCTGATAACCCACAAGTATAGGGGATCGCTACAGCTTTCGAGGGTAGAGTATTCAACCCAAATTTATTGATTCGACACAAAGGGAGCCAAAGAATATTCTCAAGTATTAGCAGCTGAGTTGTCAATTCAACCACACCTGGAAACTTAGTATCTGCAGCAAAGTGTTTAGTAGCAAAGTAATATGATAGTGGTGGTAGCAGCAACAAAAGTAAAGACAGCAAAAGTAATGTTTTTGGTATTTTGTAGTGATTGTAACAGTAGCAGCGGAAAAGTAAATAAGCGAGATCCAGTATATGGAAAACTCGTAGGCACCGGATCAGTGATGGATAATTATGCCGGATGCGGTTCATCATGTAACAGTCATAACATAGGGTGACACAGAACTAGCTCCAGTTTATCAATGTAATGTAGGCATGTATTCCGAATATAGTCATACGTGCTTGTGGAAAAGAACTTGCATGACATCTTTTGTCCTACCCTCCCGTGGCAGCGGGGTCCTATTGGAAACTAAGGGATATTAAGGCCTCCTTTTAATAGAGAACCGGAACAAAGCATTAGCACATAGTGAATACATGAACTCCTCAAACTATGGTCATCACCGGGAGTGGTCCCGATTATTGTCACTTCGGGGTTGCCGGATCATAACACATAGTAGGTGACTATAGACTTGCAAGATAGGATCAAGAACTCACATATATTAATGGAAACATAATAGGTTCAGATCTGAAATCATGGCACTCAGGCCCTAGTGACAAGCATTAAGCATAGCAAAGTCATAGCAACTTCAATCTCAGAACATAATGGATACTAGGGATCAAACCCTAACAAAACTAACTCGATTACATGATAAATCTCATCCAACCCATCACTGTCCAGCAAGCCTACGATGGAATTACTCACGCACGGCGGTGAGCATCATGAAATTGGTGATGGAGGATGGTTGATGATGACGACGGCGATGAATCCCCCTCTCCGGAGCCCCGAATGGACTCCAGATCAGCCCTCCCGAGAGGTTTTAGGGCTTGGCGGCGGCTCCGTATCGTAAAATGTGATGATTTCTTCTCTCTAATTTTTTTCTCTCCGAAAGCAAATATATAGAGTTGGAGTTGGCGTCAAAGGGTTTTCAGGGGGCCCAAAAGGTAGGGGGAGCGCCCTAGGGGGGGGCGCCCCCACCATCGTGAGAAGGGTGTTGTCCCCCTGGTCTTCATCTTTGGCGAGGATTTTTTTATTGTTTTTTCTAAGATGTTCCGTGGAGTTTCAGGTCATTCCGAGAATATTTGTTTTTTGCACATAAAACAACACCATGGAAATTCTGCTGAAAACAGCGTCAGTCCGGGTTAGTTCCATTCAAATCATACAAGTTAGAGTCCAAAACAAGGGCAAAAGTGTTTGGAAAAGTAGATACGACGGAGACGTATCAACTGCCCCAAGCTTAAACCCTTGCTTGTCCTCAAGCAATTCAGTTGACAAACTGAAAGAAAGAAAGAAAAACTTTTACAAACTCTTTTTGCTCTTGTTGTTGTAACTATGTCAAGCCAGCATTCAAGTTTTCAGCATAGATCATAAATAACCACATTTGCAATAATTCTCAGGTCTCACAATTACTCATATCAACAGCATAATCAACTAGCAAGTCATAATAATAAATCTCGGATGACAACACTTTCTCAAAACAATCATAATATGATATAACAAGATGGTATCTCGCTAGCCCTTTCTGAGACCACAAAACATAAATGCATAGCACCTTTAAAGATCAAGGACTGACGAGACATTGTAATTCATGGTAAAAGAGATCCAATCAGAGTCATACCCAATATAAATTAACAGTGATGAATGGAAATGACGGCTGCGCTCTCCAGCTAGTGCTTTTTAATAAGAGGGTGATGACTCAACATAAAAGTAAATGGATAGGCCCTTTGCAGAGGGAAGCAGGGATTTGTAGAGGTGCCAGAGCTCGGTTTTGAAATAGAGATAAAGTGTATTTTGAGCGGTATACTTTCATTGTCAACGTAACAACTAAGAGATGGCGATATCTTCCATGCTAAACACATTATAGGCGGTTCCCAAACAGAATGGTAAAGTTTATACTCCCCTCCACCAACAAGCATCAATCCATGGCTTGCTCGAAACAATGAGTGCCTCCAACATACATCAGGTCCCAGGGGGAGTTTTGTTTGCAATTAATTTTGATTTAGTTTGCATAAAGCATGGGACTGGGCATCCCGGTGACCAGCCATTTTCTCGTGAGTGAGGAGCGGAGTCCACTCCTCTTGAAAATAACCCGCCTAACACGGAAGATAAGGACAGCCTTTGTTGATACATGAGCTATTCGAGCATACAAAACAGAATGCTTATTTGAAGGTTTAGAGTTTGGCACATACAAATTTACTTGGAACGGCAGGTAGATACCGCATATAGGAAGGTATAGTGGACTCATCTGGAATAACTTTGGGGTTTAAGGGATTGGATGCACAAGTAGTATTCCCGCTTAGTACAGGTGAAGGCTAGCAAAAGACTGGGAAGCGACCAACTAGAGAGCGACAACAGCCATGTACATGCATTAAAATTAATAAACATTGGATGCAAGCATGAGTAGGATATAATCCACCATGAACATAAATATCGTGAATGCTATGTTGATTTGTTTGAACTACATGCGTGAACATGTGCCAAGTCAAGTCACTTAAATCATTCAAAAGAGGATACCACCCCATCATATCACATCATAATCATCTCAATAGCATGTTGGCATACAAGGTAAATCATTATAACTCATAGCTAATCAAGCATGGCACAAGCAACTATGATCTCTAATTGTCATTGCAAACATGTTTATTCATAATAAGCTGAATCAAGAACGAGGGACTCATCATATTTACAAAAACAAAATAGGTTGAGTTCATACCAGCTTTTCTCATCTCAGTCAGTCCATCATATATCATCATAATTGCCTTTCACTTGCATGACCGAACGGTGTGAATAATAATAAGAGTGCACGTGCATTGGACTAAGCTGGAATCTGCGAGCATTGAATAAACAGGAGAAGACAAGGCAATATGGGCTCTGGGTTAAATCAATAATAATCCATGTAAGAGCCACTTCAACAATTTAATTATGGTCTTCTCCTACTGACCCCCAAAGAAAAGAAAAGAAATAAAACTATTTACACGGGAAAGCTCCCAACAAGCAAAAGAAGAACGGGAAATATTTTTGGGTTTTCTTTTTAATTATTACTACTACAGCAGAAAAATAAACTACTACTAATTTTTTGGTTTTTCTTAAGGTTTAACAAACACACAAGAAGAAAGCAGGAAAAAGAAAATAAACTAGCATGGATATTACAGTGAAAAAGTATGAGCACCGGCATCTAGCAATGAGTGTGTGTGTGAACATAAATGTAATGTCGGTGAGAAATACGTACTCCCCCAAGCTTAGGCTTTTGGCCTAAGTTGGTCTATGGCCACGGCTGGCCTGGCGGATATCCATAATAATAGTTGTTGGGGTCGTACTGTGATGAGGAAGAATAGTTGGGATCATACTGTGATGAAGAAGAAGACTCTGACTGCCACTTGCTGACAGTCATCTCTGGATCCCAAGAATAAACAGATTGTCGTGGAGGCTCATCTTGTGGTTCATGTTCCGGGGCTGGTGCAGGATTCTTGTAAGCTTGGACGGTAGCCCACGTAACGAGGTAGGTTCCTACAAAATTAAACAAAGAAGGAGCGGGCAAGATAATAGTCTCAGGATGATGTTTGTTAAAGAACAATTGATACTTAAGCTCTCCTACCCTATTCTTAACAATAAAATCATGTGCCACCATACTTTTATGATCTAGATAAACACGGGGCAGCACCTTTTCTTCCTTCTCAGCGTGCCTAATAGGTATGTTAAAGTGTGCAGCTAGGCGTGTGGCATAGACGCCTCCAAAGATGTGACCCTTAGTACGGTTCGTACTTAACTATCTAGCAATAATACCGCCCATACTAAAAGTGTTATCACTGTATAAACCGTGGTGCAAAATAATTATATCTGGGATACTAAGGTTTCCACTGTTTCCGCGTCCAATTAAACAACGACTAGCAAATAATGCAAAGTAGCATAAAACAGGAAAATGTATGCTAGTGATTCGTGCATCGGAAACCTTTCTAGTTTCTCCTACAGTGATAGTATCAATAAACCCAGCCACATCATCATGATGTGGTTCTTCTGTCTTGCCCTCAAAAGGCATTAAACAAATCCGACAGAAATCATAAAGTGACATCTCCTTATGCTCATCATATAAATGAAACTCCACCGTAGGTGGTGAGTTCCTAGAATGAAAATGAAAGTTTTGCACAAAAGTATTTGTGAGTAAGAGATACTGATTGCATTGGTCGTGGAGGAAAGCGGTGAGGCCTGCATTGTGAGCCAATTCATGAAAATCTTCATAGATACCGGCTGCTCTCAAGAAATCTTCAAAAGGCCATTCACACGCCCGAATCTCCGCGGTGCGCGGCAAATTATACTTAGGCTTCGGTGCCTTTTCCTTCGAGCTTTGGCTCGACGATCCCCTCAAAAATTTCCTCATTATTTTTCTAAAACAATCTGAAATTTTTAGTAACTTCAAACAAAAATGAACCAACTTCAATAATATTGATAGCAACTACTCCTACAAGTGCCTAGAGCCTATATCAAGCATTAGAACTACTTGGAACCATATAAATTTGACATGCAAGCTCAAGAACATGGTCACCTATGCAGCACAAATTTGCAAAGAATAAAGCACTAGAACAAAAACTAATTGGACCAATGGAGGAGTCACATACCAAGGAACAATCTCCCCAAGCAGTTTTGCGAGAGGTGCTTTGAGCAAGGAGATCGAAAATCAGAGCAAAAGTGGCTGGAACTCGTGCTTGAGTTGGTTTTTCGGGTTTGTGTGAGACAGAGGAAGAAGATGGGTGCTAGGATAAGTGGAGGAGGGCCACCATGGGCCCATGAGGTAGGGGGCGCGCCCTATAGGGGGGGCGCCCACCACCCTCGTGGACAGGTGGCAGCACCTCCCA
The DNA here is from genome assembly GCF_056163025.1 of Triticum urartu. NCBI lineage: Eukaryota > Viridiplantae > Streptophyta > Magnoliopsida > Poales > Poaceae > Triticum > Triticum urartu. Next base: position 330,878,048 of record NC_141873.1, on the reverse strand, counting down.
CGGTAATTTTTGCATTGTAAATCCTCAAATATTCCCGAAAAAATCATATTAAATTGGCATGACATTCCGAGGACTTTTATTTTCGGGATATTTTTATATTGCACGAATAAGTCAGGAAATAGACAGAAAATACTATTTTTACTTTATTTAATATAAATAACAGAAAGTAAAAGTGGGGTATAGAAGTTTGTGCTTCTAGTTTCATCCATCTCATGCTCATCAAAAAGAATCCACTAACAAGGTTGATCAAGTCTTGTTAACAAACTCATTCCGATAATCATGAAACCGGAGAAATTTCGAATAACACTAAGTTACCTCAACGGGGATATGTACATCCCCAATAATACGAATATCATATTTCTTCTTGATAGTAGGAAGAGGAAATTCAAAACCTCCAAATATAATCGATGGAATTTTTGCAATAGAGTTGATACTATGAACTTGAGGTTGTTTCCTCGGGAAGTGTACCGTATGCTCATTTCCATTAACATGAAAAGTGACATTGCCTTTGTTGCAATCAATAACAGCCCCTGCAGTATTAAGAAAAGGTCTTCCAAGAATAATAGACATACTATCATCCTCGGGAATATCAAGAATAACAAAGTCCGTCAAAATAGTAACGTTTGCAACCACAACAGGTACATCCTCACAAATACCGACAGGTATAGCAGTTGATTTATCAGCCATTTGCAAAGATATTTCACTAGGTGTCAACTTATTCAAGTCTAGTCTACGATATAAAGAGAGAGGCATAACACTAACACCGGCTCCAAGATCACATAAAGCAGTTTTAATATAATTTCTTTTAATGGAGCAAGGTATAGTAGGTACTCTGGGGTCTCCAAGTTTATTTGGTATTCCACCCTTAAAAGTATAATTAGCAAGCATGGTGGAAATTTCAGCTTCTGGTATCTTTCTTTTATTAGTAATGATATCCTTCATATATTTAGCATAAGGATTTGTTTTGAGCACATCAGTTAATCTCATACGCAAAAAGATAGGCCTAATCATTTCAGCAAAGTGCTCAAAATCCTCATCATCCTTTTTCTTGGATGGTTTCGGAGGAAAAGGCATGGGTTTCTGAACCCAAGGTTCCCTTTCTTTACCATGTTTCCTAGCAACAAAGTCTCTTTTATCATAACGTTGATTCTTTGATTGTGGGTTATCAAGATCAACAGCAGGTTCAACTTCTACATCATTATTGTTACTAGGTTGAGCATCATCATGAACTTCATCATTAATATTTTACTAGGTTCATGTTCATTACCAGATTGTGTTTCAGCATCAGACATAGAAATATCATTTGGATTATCAGGTGGTTCAGCAATAGGTTCACTAGAAGTTTGCATAGTTCTATCATTTTTCTTCTTCTTTTTAGAAGAACTAGGAACATCAATATTATTTCTTTGAGAATCTTGCTCGATTCTCTTAGGGTGGCCTTCAGGATACAAAGGTTCCTGAGTCATTCTACCAGTTCTAGTAGCCACTCTAACAACATAATCATTTTTCTTACTATTCATTTCATCAAGCACTTCTTTTTGAGCCTTAAGTACTTGTTCTACTTGAGTGGTAACCATAGAAGCATGTTTGCTAACAAGTTTAAGTTCACCTTTAATATTAGCCATATAATAACCCAAGTGTCTAATCATATAAGCATTTTCTTTTAATTGTCTACCAAAATAAGCATTGAAGTCGTCTTGCTTAAACATAAAGTTATCAAACTCATACAAGCACGGACTAGCAATTTTAGTAGGAGGGACTTCAGCTTTATCATATCTATAGAGAGAATTTACCTTTACTACCTATGTCGGGATATCGGGATCAGGAGGTTCTTCAGTTAATAAATAATTAAGATCAAATGTTTCTTCAACAGGCGGTGAATTAAGACCATGTATTTCTTCAATAGGAGGTAAATTCTTAATGTCTTCAGATTTAATACCTTTTTGTTTCATAGATTTCTTTGCCTCTTGCATATCTTCGCGACTGAGAAATAGAACACCTCTCTTCTTCAGAGTTGGTTTAGGAATAGGCTCAGTAATTGGAGCAGGAGTTGGCTCGGGAGGTGGCTCAGGAGCTGGCTCAGGAGGTGCCCAATTATTTTCATTTGTCAACATATTATTCAATAGAATTTCAGCTTCATCCGGTGTTCTTTCCCTGAAAAGAGAACCAGCACAACTATCCAGGTAATCTCTGGAAGCATCGGTTAGTCCATTATAAAAGACATCAAGTATTTCAGGTTTCTTTAATTTGCACGAAGTTGTATATTTCCCTCAAAGCAGCTTGTTTCTTATGAGCAGGGAAATATTTAGCAGAGAAGTAATCAATCATATCCTGGGGACTACGCACACAACCAGGATCAAGAGAATTAAACCATATCTTAGCATCACCCTTTAATGAGAACGGAAATATTTTGAGTATATAGAAGTAACGCGATCTCTCATCATTAGTAAACAGGGCAGCTATATCATTTAACTTAGTAAGATGTGCCACAACAGTTTCAGATTCATAGCCATAAAATGGATCAGATTCAACCAAAGTAAATATATCAGGATCAACAGAGAATTCATAATCCTTATCAGGAACACAAATAGGTGAATTAGCAAAAGCAGGGTCGGGTTTCATTTTATCTCTAAGTGATTCTTTGTTCCATTTAATTAATAACCTCTTAATCTCATATCCATCTCTGCAAGCTAAAATAGTGGCAGAAGATTCCATATTAGAAAGATAACCCTCAGGAATAACAGGCATATTTTCATCATCACTATCATCATCTTATTCAGATTCAATAATTTCCTTTTCTCTAGCCCTAGCAATTTGTTCATCAAGAAATTCACTAAGGGGCACAGTAGTATCAGGCATAGAAGCAGTTTCATCATAAGTATCATGCATAGCAGAAGTGGCATCATCAATAACATGCGACATATCGGAACGAATAGCAGAAGCAGGTTTAGGTGTCGCTAGCCTACTCATAACAGAAGGTGAATCAAGTGCAGAGCTAGATGGCAGTTCCTTACCTCCCCTCGTAGTTGAGGGATAGATCTTGGTCTTTGGATCTCTCAAGATCTTCATAGTGTCCAGCAGATATAAATCCCAAGTGACTCAAAGAATAGAGCTATGCTCCCCGGCAACGGAGCCAGAAATTAGTCTTGATAACCCACAAGTATAGGGGATCGCAACAGCTTTCGAGGGTAGATTATTCAACCCAAATTTATTGATTCGGCACAAAGGGAGCCAAAGAATATTCTCAAGTATTAGCAGCTGAGTTGTCAATTCAACCACACCTGGAAACTTAGTATCTGCATCAAAGTGTTTAGTAGCAAAGTAATATGATAGTGGTGGTAGCGGCAACAAAAGTAAAGACATCAAAAGTAATGCTTTTGGTATTTTGTAGTGATTGTAACAGTAGCAGCAGAAAAGTAAATAAGCGAGAACCAGTATATGGAAAACTCGTAGGCACCGGATCAGTGATGGATAATTATGCCGGATGCGGTTCATCATGTAACAGTCGTAACATCGGGTGACACAGAACTAGCTCCAGTTCATCAATGTAATGTAGGCATGTATTCCGAATATAGTCATACATGCTTATGGAAAATAACTTGCATGACATCTTTTGTCCTACCCTCCCGTGGCAGCGGGGTCCTATTGGAAACTAAGGGATATTAAGGCCTCCTTTTAATAGAGAACCGGAACAAAGCATTAGCACATAGTGAATACATGAACTCCTCAAACTATGGTCATCACCGGGAGCGGTCCCGATTGTTGTCACTTCGGGGTTGCCGGATCATAACACATAGTAGGTGACTATAGACTTGCAAGATAGGATCAAGAACTCACATATATTCATGAAAACATAATAGGTTCAGATCTGAAATCATGCCGTCGTATCTACTTTTCCAAAAAGTTTTGCCCTTGTTTTGGACTCTAACTTGTATGATTTGAATGGAACTAACCCGGATTGACGATGTTTTCAGCAGAATTGCCATGGTGTTGTTTTATGTGCAGAAAACAAATATTATCGGAATGACCTGAAACTCCACGGAACATCTTAGAAAAAATAATAAAAAATCCTCGGCAAAGATGAAGACCAGGGGGCCAACACCCTGTCCACGAGGGTGCCCCCCCCTCTAGGGCGCGCCCCCCTACCTCGTGGGCCCCCTGGATGCCCTCCGACGCCAACTCCAACTCTATATATTTGCTTTCGGAGAGAAAAAAATCAGAGAGAAGAAATCATCACGTTTTACGATACGGAGCCGCCGCCAAGCCCTAAAACCTCTCGGGAGGGCTGATTTGGAGTCCGTTCGGGGCTCCGGAGAGGGGGATTCGTCGCTGTCGTCATCATCAACCATCCTCCATCACCAATTTCATGATGCTCACCGCCGTGCATGAGTAATTCCATCGTAGGCTTGCTGGACGGTGATGGGTTAGATGAGATTTATCATGTAATCGAGTTAGTTTTGTTAGGGTTTTATCCCTAGTATCCACTATGTTCTGAGATTAATATTGCTATGACTTTGCTATGCTTAATGCTTGTCACTAGGGCCCAAGTGCCATGATTTCAGATCCGAACCTATTATGTTTCCATTAATATATGTGAGTTCTTGATCCTATCTTGCAAGTCTATAGTCACCTACTATGTGTTATGATCCGGCAACCCCGAAGTGACAATAATCGGGACCACTCCCGGTGATGACCATAGTTTGAGGAGTTCATGTATTCACTATGTGCTAATGCTTTGTTCCAGTTCTCTATTAAAAGGAGACATTAATATCCCTTAGTTTCCAATAGGACCCCGCTGCCATGGGAGGGTAGGACAAAACATGGCATGCAAGTTCTTTTCCATAAGCACATATGACTATATACGGAATACATGCCTACATTACATTGATGAATCTGAGCTAGTTCTGTGTCACCTTATGTTATGACTGATACATGATGAACCGCATCCGGCATAATTATCCATCACTGATCCGGTGCCTACGAGTTTTCCATATATTGTTTCTCGCTTATTTACTTTCCCGCTGCTACTGTTACAATCACTACAAAATACCAAAAACATTACTTTTGCTGTCTTCACTTTTGTTGCCGCTGCCACCACTATCATATTACTTTGCTACTAAACACTTTGCTGCAGATACTAAGTTTCCAGGTGTGGTTGAATAGACAACTCAGCTGCTAATACTTGAGAATATTCTTTGGCTCCCCTTGTGTCGAATCAATAAATTTGGGTTGAATACTCTACCCTCGAAAGATGTTGCGATCCCCTATACTTGTGGGTTATCAATGCATAGCAACAAGAGGGGAGAGTGTGTCCACGTACCCTCGTAGACCGAAAGCGGAAGCATTAGCATAACGCAGTTGATGTAGTCGTACGTCTTCACGATCCGACCGATCAAGCACCGAACGCACGGCACCTCCGAGTTCTGCACACGTTCAACTTGATGACGTCCCTCGAACTCCGATCCAGCCGAGCTTTGAGGGAGAGTTCCGTCAGCACGACAGCGTGGTGACGATGATGATGTTCTACCGACGCAGGGCTTCGCTTAAGCACCGCTACGATATTATCGAGGTGGACTATGGTGGAGGGGGCACCGCACACGGCTAAGAGATCCAAGAGATCAATTGCTGTGTCTAGAGGTGCCCCCTGCCCCCGTATATAAAGGAGGGAGGGAGAGGCCGGCCCTAGAGGGAGCGCGCCAAGTGTGGGGAGTCCTACTAGGACTCCCAAGTCCTAGTAGGATTCCCCTTTCCTACTTGGAGCCCTTGGGAGTCTTGCTCCCTTTGCGCCTGGAGTCCGGAAGGTCGCCTTGAGGCGCCTCCAGGACTACCTCCCTCGGTTCGGTGCCCCTTGAGACAATACCTTGACATTGTCCGTAGGGCGAGGAGAGGAGGCGGTTGGAAGTGACTCGCTATTCATATCCGACGAGTCCAAGGAACCGTCCGACGAGGATACGTCAATGCGGGCTCGGGGCGGACTGCATGATCATATTCGACGTTAGGAGAAGCAGTGCAATAGAAGTATGCTATGAGTTACTCTGGTATCCGAATACTTATGACTTCGCCAGGGGCTTGGCCCTGAGTAACCACTCGTCTTCACTGTTGGCGGCGGTGGTGGAACAGTCCGGAAGGGGAGTCCTTCCCTTCTTGGACCCTCCGGCCTCCCTGGTTGGGGCGGCCTTCCTTTTCCTATCTCCCCCGGCTGGAGGGGGAGAACCGTCATCTTCCTCCTCCTTGTTTTCACGGGAGGAGTGCGTCTCGGAGTTATCGGACAATGAGTCCAATACCACCTGACGCTGGGAACTCTTTCGGGTTCCTGTGGCCTTCTTCTTGATCTTCTTCTCCGGCACCTCATAAGGAGCCGGAGTCCGCATCTCCGTGAGGAGAGCGTCTCAGGGTCTTCGGGCAGAGGGGTCGGACAGTCAATCTACTCCGATGTCTCCACCCAGTCCTGTCAAAGGCATGGGAGCTCAGACCCCGCACATGGTTAAACTATGGAAAATAAATACCCTACGAGGTGTACAGAACTTACCGGATTCGCAGGGCGCGTCGCGCTTAGCTCGCGGTCCTCGGTAAGGGGAGTGGGGACCTCGACGCCCTTGAAAAGCACCTTCCAGACGTCCTTATGCGTCGTGTCGAAGAGCTCGCATAGAGTCTAGTGCTGGGCCGGGTTGAACTCCCATAAGTTGAAAGCCCGTCATTGACACGGGAGGATCCGGCGGAAGAGCATGACCTGGACTATGTTGACAAGCTTGAGTTTCTTGCCTATCATGTTCCGGATACACTTCTGGAGTCCGTCCAGCTCCACCGATGAGCCCTAGGACAGGCCCTTCTCCTTCCAAGAAGTGAGCTGCATGGGGATTCCAGATCGAAACTTGGGGGCCGCCACCCAGTTGGTGTCGCGCGGCTCGGTGATGTAGAACCACCCCGATTGCCACCCCTTTATGGTCTCCACGTAGGAGCCCTCGAGCCATGTAACGTTGGCCATTTTGCCCACCATGGCTCCGCCGCATTCCGCTTGTTGGCCGCCTACTACCTTCGGTTTGACATTGAAGGTCTTCAGCCACAGGCCGAAGTGGGGCCGGACGCGGAGGAAAGGCTCGCACACGACGATGAACGCCGAGATGTTGAGGATGAAATTCGGAGCTAGATCATGGAAGTCTAGCCCATAATAGAACATAAGGTCACGAACAAATGGATGGAGGGGAAACCCCAGTCCACGGACGAAGTGGGTGAGGAAAACCACCCTTTCGTAAGGTTCCGGGGTAGGGACGATCTGCCCCGTGGCTGGCAGCCGGTGCGCAATATCCGCGGCTAAGTATCCGGCTCCGCGCAGCTTTTTGATGTCTCCCTCCATAACAGAGGAGACCATCCACTTGCCTCCCGCTTCGGACATGTTTGGAGAGGGTTGAGGAGAAGGATGTGGACTTGGGCGCTGGAGCTCGAGTGCGCGAGAATGGATGAGCAAGGAGGAAGAAGGCGTGGGTAGAAAAAGGTGAACCCTTATCCCTTTATAAGGACGGACGAAACTATGCGCCCCCACCAGCCTGGTAAAACTCGCTTATTCCCCAAGCACCGTAATTGATGGCACGGTTGGGTTGCCCACATCCGTATTGATGGGAATCCCGTAATAAGGGGACACGATCTCTGCTTCGACAAGACATGCCAAGGAAACCACCTCGCGAAACACGCTGAGGTTGGTTGTGAAAAATGATTCGAATGGTGACCAGGCTGTGGTGTGATGTCACACTGCGGAATGCGTCGGCAGATTAGATTTGTGAAAATATTATTCTCTCTACGGTTGTATGTGGAACTTGTTTTGCAGAACCGGACACGATCCTCGTGTTCAAAATCTTCTATGAAGTATTCAGAGGAGGAACCCGCCTAGCAATGCCGAAGACAATCTGCGCGCCGGACTCATCGTCATTGAAGCATGGTTCAGGGGCTACTAAGGGAGTCCTGGATTAGGGGGTATCCGGACAGCCGGATTATATCCTTTGGCCGGACTGTTGGACTATGAAGATACAAGATTGAAGACTTCGTCCCGTGTCCGGATGGGACTCTCCTTGGCGTGGAAGGCAAGCTTGGCAATACGGATATGTAGATCTCCTTCCTTGTAACCGACTCTGTGTAACCCTAGCCCCCTCCGGTGTCTATATAAACCGGAGGGTTTAGTCCATAGGACCAAGAACAACAATCATACCATAGGCTAGCTTCTAGGGTTTAGCCTCTTCGCTCTCGTGGTAGATCAACTCTTGTAATACTCATATCATCAAGATCAATCAAGCAGGAGTAGGGTTTTACCTCCATCGAGAGGGCCCGAACCTGGGTAAAAACATCGTGTCCCCCGTCTCCTATTACCATTCGCCTAGACGCATAGTTCGGGACCCCCTACCCGAGATCCGCCGGTTTTGACACCGACAACGACGCATTCCGTTGCCTCCCCATGAACACGACGACGACGTTGTTTCTCCGTTCCGACCCAGCCATGTACACGAGCCTTGGTCGTACGTATGCACGAGTAGGCGTTCGAGACCCCGCCCGTATGTACACATACATGGCCATATTTTCTTTCTTGCACCCTGGCCGCTGTACGTACATGTACATGCTATGTGCGCGCCTCTACTATGACACGTACGTGCCTCTACTACGACATGTGTGCGCCTCTACATCCACCAGTATATATGTACGTACACATTTGTGACCAGAATGACAACGCTACATATGCTTCGACCAGGTGGGTCCCGACTGTCAGGCACTTCCTTGCTTGCGAAGATGTAGCTGGTGGGTCCCAGCAGTTAGGGGGCGAATCATTTTTTTGCCCGGACGCACTTCCTTGCGTGCGAAGATGTAGCTGGTGGGTCCCAGCAGCCAGGGGCAAACGTTTTTTTCGCGAAATACGGTGGCCTGTCCGGTGGGTCCCCGCTGTCAGGTGGAGGAATAATATTTTGCATGTAATAAGGAGGCACTTCCTTGCTGCGGCCGTGGACCCAGCTGTCAGCCTCTCCACGTACAGTCCACGTCCGATGGAAGCCGTTCCTTGACCATGTTGACCACGCCGCACCGAGAGCACCAGGGCGGTGGACGACGGCGAGGCCTAGGAAGGGGACGGCGTGGAACTGGGGAAGACGCGGCAGTGGAGGCCCATGCGTAGAGGAGTACGAGGGTTCACTGGTTCGCTGCGGTGTGAGGTTGTCGTTGCCGCAGAATAACAGGGGGTGTGGGTGAGTAGAGGGATGGCCTGGCCAGCGGTGGGAGTACTAGGGGGCGGTGAGGCCTCCGCCGCATCGCAGCCGGCCACGGGAGGCAGGAGCACGAGGCACGACCGGCGTTGGTTTGGGCGGCTGGAGGAAGAAGACTAGAGGTTGAAGAAGCACTACGGCCGTTGGATGGACATCGTACGATCACTGGAGCTAGAATCGTGCATATTGACTAATTTGACAAAGCCCTCCGTCCCCGTCAACTTAGTATGCCCACAAGTCAGCCTGCCATTATACTGGGTCCCAGCTAACAGGGGGAGTATTCATTTTTTGGGCGTAATAAGGAGGCACTTCCTTGCATGCGAAGATATAGCTGGTGGGTCCGAGCTATCAGCGGCGGTAACATTTTTTTCGCGAAATACAGAGGCCCTTTCGGTGGGTCCCTGATGTCAGGTGGAGGAATCATTATTTTGCGCGTAATAAGGAGGCATTTCCTTGCATGCGGCCGTGAACCCAGCTGTCGGCCTCTCCACGTACAGTCCACTTTAGATGCATGTCGTTCGTTGACCACGTTGACCAGGCCGTGCCGAGAGCACCAGGGCGGTGGACGACGGTGAGTCCTAGGAAGGGAACGACACGGAGGAAGGGAAGACTCGGCAGTTGTTTCCCACGCAGAGGGGAGTATGACTGTACGAGGGTTTACTGGTTCGTCTGCCGTCGCCGGAGAATAACAGCAGGTGTGGGTGAGTAGAGGGATGGCTAGGCCAGCGCTGGGAGTACGGTGGGGCGGTGAGGCTTGCGCGGTAGCACAGCCGGCCGCGGGGAGGAGGGAGCAGGCAGTCCCGTCGGCGCTTGTTTGAGCGGCTGGAGCAGGAAGAGCAGAGATTGAAGAAGCACGACGACCGTTCGATGGACATCCAACAGTCACTGCTTGTGCGTCAACCTTTTTTAGGAAAGCCTCAAATCTGTGGAAAACAGCATACAACCCATCTGCCATTATTTCTAATAATTTACAGCCCATTTGCTAATTCTTAAGGGTTTTTTGGAGCCCATATTCTTTTTGTTAGCATTACAGCCCATATTGTGGCCACGGTTAAAAAATTATACGAAATTTTGCATATTTCGGTGCGGTCCAAACTGTTTTTAATCCCGAAATTTCGACTCACATTCAAACTGATTTTTGAAACTAATTCTCCACGCATAAAAATTAATGTAATTTAAAATCTCGAAATGAAAAAAAGATATTTGAAACTAATTGCCAGTTTGATGTGTTTTAAAAATGTACATCCCATTTCTCATTACTGATAGGCCATTTTCTCGGCCAGCTGAATGAAGCTCTCCTCGTCTTGAAAGATTTGCAGCCCAAGAGGCCTAACAAAGCGACTTACTTGGCAAATCACAAAAAAACTGGGTTGTGGCCGTGGACCCAGCTGTCAGCCTCTCCACGTACAGTACTCTTCCGATGGAAGTCGGTCGTTGACCACATTGACCACGCCGCGCCGAGAGCACCAAGACGGTGGACGACGGCGAGGCCTAGGAAGGGGACGGCACGGAGCCGGGGAAGACGCGGCAGTAGATGCCCACGTGGAGAGGAGTACGAGGGTTCACTGGTTTGGCTGCGGCGTGAGGCTGTCGTCGCCACAGAATAACAAGGGGTGTGGGTGAGTAGAGGGATACCCTGGGCCAGCGGTGGGAGTAGTAGGGGCGGTGAGGCCTCCGCGGCATCACAGCCGGCCACGAGAGGCAGGAGCACGCGGCACGCGGCGTTGCTTTGGGCGGCTGGAGCAACAAGACCAGAGGTTGAAGAAGCACTATGGCCGTTGGATGGACATCGTACGGTCAGTGGAGCTAGAATCGTTCATATTGACTAAGTTGACAAAGCCCTCCCTCCTCGTCAACTTAGTAGGCCCACAAGTCAGCCACCCACTATGGCGGTTCCGACAGCGCTGGGGGAAGAAGACAAGAGATTGAAGAAGAATGTTAGCCGTTGGATGTAAATCCAACGCCTTCTTAGGCTTCGACCTACTGGCCCACATGTCAGCCAGTCCATTTGTTTTTAGTCCATTTGGTGGGCTGGGTGAAACAATGATGTAGCATCTATGCAGCCTGTTTAAATCCCATTTGCATTTTTCTCGAAATCCACGGACTTGCTAGGCTGGGTGAAAATATCATGTTGGGCTAGACGGAGAAATGTTATAAAAACATAAACACATGATTGCACATCAGTAAAATCTTTGCAAGCTTATGTACGCAATCACTAGGAGTTAACTTGCCAAGTTATATATAAACAATTATTATTATTATTTTGTAAGAACTTTCAACTTACGAAATAAAATATCATTTTAATTTTATGAGTTAATAGTACGTGGGGTATTATTATTTTTTAGGCTAGACGTGGGACAGTTGAGTTGGTTCTAGGGGGAAGAACTGGGAGAAAATTCAGTTTACATCAAAAAAGAAAGTGGGAGAAAATTCAGAGACCTGCTGGGTCCACCTGAGGAGGGGAATATGTTGGGAGGAAGGAGATTCAAAGCACGGCAGCCGAGTGAACTAGTTTTTTTTTACAGACAAGTGAACTAATTTACATACATAAGCAAATAGCCACTAAAAAAAGCAATCAGGTTAATGGGTTCTTAAAAGAAATATTTCGGACAAAACAGATAATTACGACACATAGGCTAATGCATGAAACACTCAGATGATAAAGGTGCTTATAAACAGATAAAGTACAACATCTAGACCTTCCTGGCACGCTTGATCATGATGTTGCGGCTGTCCGTATACTCGTCGGTTACGGGAAGCAGACATGCCCTCATGTCCAAGATTTGCCTGTACATGTCGTAGCATGCGTATGCGTCCTTGGCCGCGTAGGTTATGTTGGCTAGATTCAGAGGTACCTCCCACGTGTTCAGGTCGTCTTCTTTCATGTTGGCTTATCAGGGGTCGATGATGGTCTCAGCAAGGTCAACCACGGAGTCCTTCTCCTGCCCGTTGCTGATGATCTTGTATTTCTTATGGATGTCGACAAGCTTGTTGCACCAGATGGCCGAATCGTCGCGTTCTTCCTTCTCTCCACCATAGCGAAGGTGCAGTAGGCGCTGCCGATGAAACAGGCGAATGCTCCAGAACCTGGTGCAGCCATAGGACTGAGGCGAGGCAGAGCTTCACCGAGTCCGTATCATTGGTGTACATCACATTCAACTTGGTGCAGCCATAGGACTGAACGGCGAACTCAATGGGGAACTCCTTGCTGAAGTCCATATCCAGCAGGCTCACCCCTCGGATCGCCATTGGAGTCTCTTCGAGTGAACGGGTGTGTAGGCGGCGGCAGCAGTTCGTTTTTCAGCTCTTGGGGAACTAGTAAGCTGAGTGTGTACAGGCGACAACAGTTACTACCCCTCCCTCATCCGTTGCACGCCCAGCAGAAGATGCACCCTCGGCCACACGTTGATTCACGAGTGGGTCTGTATTGGTGCTGTAATAACAGGAGTTAGTGGTCACTTTACTTAAATTTAATTAGCTTTAATAGAAATTTATACTTAAAACAAGCAATGCATTCGCTCGTTCTATCAGTGCCACAGGATCAACATGCACAACAATTAGAATTATTATTCTCAGGACGCACACGATCAGCACATTTGTCGCACTTTCACAAAGATAACACTACCAAGTTTGAATTGTTTGTTATGGTTGTTGTCCTCTGCATCATCATGCCGTGTTTCCTAGCTTGCAAGATTCAGAACCAACAAATAAGATCCAAATAATAAGTACAACAAAGATGCCTACACATCTCATTGATTCCCAGCTTGCAAGATTCAGAACCAACAAATAAGATCCAAATAATAAGTACAACAAAGATGCCTACACATCTCATTGATTCCCAGCTTGCAGATTTAGAACCAACAAATAAGATTCAAATAATAAGTACAACAAAGATGCCTACACATCTCACTAATTCCCAGCTTGCAAGATTCAGAACCAACCCATTAGAGCCTTTTGATAAAGTGAATATCGGGATTAAATCCATCTTGGCTAGCCATGTCATACAATCGAAGAATTTGGCGAATGCTCTTGACCGTCACAACATCTGTAGTTGAGTATTCCTGTTTGCACAGCATGTATGCACAGCACAAACAAGGAGACAGGAGAGCATGATTTTGCTTTAATAGCGGCCTCCTTGAACTCAACCTCCAGCTCTACTTGGATGAGGTCTGCCTGGAGTTCCATGATTCAATTCATGCACCTTTTTCTGCAGTTCACCTGAAATGAAGCAAAGATTGCATCATTCAGCTAGCAAGAAGTACTTGCTCTTGTGAGCTGGCAGGTTCTTCTTTAGTAGTTGCACTAAAATTAAGGAACATTAAGGTTGGCTGTCCGGCTCATGTAAGGTGCAACTATAATTTTCTTATCCTTTTGTGCAGTTCCACTAAAATAAAGTGCCATTGTGGTGACACTGAAAGCTCCATCTTGCAAAGGCTAATAAAATGTTGCACGAGATTACCAGCAGAACTTGACGAAGATTTTGGAAACTCCAATCACCATTTTGTGTAGTTCCACCAAAATTGAGAGATGTTGCCCACGTGACATTTTAGTTGAACTGCACAAGACACTCATTCCAAAAAAAGTGTTTTGTGTAGTTCACCAAAAGGTCACGATAGCAACAAGGTGAAATGGATATCCATATCTGCACAAAAAGATAGAAAGTAAACAGTTGTTGGTCAATAAGAATATACGAAACATATACAAAATGAAAAGAAGCATCTTAATTATGTTCATGGCAATCATGCAAGGACAGTAGAAATTTTAAAATGTCAGCAATGCTTCATGTTACCAGAAGCTTTATGATCAACAATGAGATTCCTCAAATATGGGATTACTTTAATGGTGGCATTGCTTGTTTACCAGACACAGTAAATCAACAACAGCTAAAGAGTTGGTTTAAGGGCATGGGACCATCGGGACACCAGGACACTCAGCAGCGTAAAGGAGCAACTTACTTATTATACTGGGGAAAACAGTAGGAGTGCCATTTGTAACACAGTTTAATTGCATCTTATCACTGGAGGCATTAGATTAACAATAACACTGGTTAGACATGTCCCTAAGGTAACAGTGTGATCGCTTCATTTTACATGCGCCCTTACATTAACAACAGCAAAAGGTTGGTATAAGGACATGCGACAGTGGACGCATCAGCACAATGTACCTACAATGAGGCATAAAGTGGTGATGCCGAGTTTGTTCATGCTATGTGAGGGCAGCAAACCTAATCCTGGAGACCTTGTACTATGTGAGGGCAGCAAATCTAATCCCGGAGACCTTTTACTATGTGAGGGCAGCAAATCTAATCCTGGAGACCTTTTACTATGTGAGGGCAGCAAATCTAATCCTGGAGACCTTTTACTATGTGAGGGCAGCAAATCTAATCCTGAGACCTTTTACTATGTGAGGGCAGCAAATCTAATCATGGAGACCTTTTACTATGTGATGGCAGCAAATCTAATCCTGGACATACTCTGTTGACTTGTCCACCAGCCGCCACTTTCTATCCTTTTTTCAACCAATAATAGATTTGTTCCTTATCCAGTTTGTACTGTGTTTTCCCATTATTTCCCTTTTCAACCAAGAGACCGGTTGGGTATCCGGTCTCTACTACTTTCACCATATTATTTCCTCTTTGAATCAAGTCCTAGATTCATGCTACAATTTTCCCCCCTTTCTTCGTTGTTTGAACAAAGCCCTAGATTCGAATGCATGAAGTAGCTTTACCTCTAATAATACTAAAAATTTAGGTGGCTTTGGAAGAGCTGATGGGAGTAGAAAAAGATGCACATGCAGACACGTGGGGAGCTGGGGCAGTAGAGCAAGGCCGCTTTTGAAGAACTTATACCTGAGGGTCGCCAAGATGTCAGCGGCGGCAGGTCGGATCTGCGGACAATACGGCAGGGAGGAAGAAGTGTCAGAGGACCTCCCGAGCCGGTGCTGTGTCAGAGAGAACGGCACGAGCAGAGGATCGGGCCCCTCCGGCAGCTATGGGTTTCCTCCCTCGGCAGCGATGACCGCGTGAACGATGCCTGCGGTCGCCAGCACCGTCTGGAAATGCTGCATGGTGCGGGGCCGCAGGCCGGCGCCTTGGATGATTTGGCACAGCCGACTGCCGCTCGCGTCCATCGCCTCCATAGGTGCTTGTGGCTTCTGGACACTTGGTCTTGGATTGGAGTGAGCAGTGTTGCGTAGAGCCTTGGGAGTAGATGGATTGGAGTGGTGGGGCTATACTAGCAAGTAGTTGTACGTACTAGTACAATAGTGGGCTCACATAGCAATTTTGTCTCATGCAAGAGCCTGGCTATATGCATGCTCCAATGTTCGCAACTGCAATGTTTGGTTTGCGCTTGACTCTTCGCCTCTTCGAGAAGACGAACGATGATGTTACTACTACTGCTTCTACAGTGTTGAATCCACTGTTGCATGTCCGTCCACCGCGAGCGGGACGGATAGCTTGTTGTAGAAGTACTACTAAGCAAAAGCATGTCCTCGTTTGCGAGCAACCGCGCGCATGGGTGAGGGAGAAGGCGTGTAGTAAAATCAAGCTTCTCCTCGTTGTACGAGTTGACGCGACACAACATAGCACTGGCCCCACATGCTTGCCTCTAAACTTGCCTGAAAGACCCGCAGTGTACAATATATTTGCTGCAACCTCTAACATTTACCCACCACAAATTAAAATATATGTGGCCGTATGCATCATTCTGATGCAGAGGCCGACGAGTCCCCCCTTTTCGAAAAAAAAACAAATTAAAATATATATTCCTGTCTTGACCAGATGAGCGTGCAAACTACAATCACCAGGGTGTCAGGTAGGGCCAGAAGACTATTTTAATTTTTTTTAAAACTTTGAGACGGCCACATAGCATGGAGCCGACCCCAACGATTTTAAGCTTACAGGCACGGTACAAGCTATCCTAGACTAGTCTACACATGAAACTACCACACAAGCGTCCGGGCTGCGCTTGGCTCTTCGCCTCTTCGGGAAGTCGAACAATGTTGGAGTACTACTGCACTGGAGGAGTACTACAGTAAGCTTCTGGCCATCTAACACCGATTGAACTGCTGCATGTCCACCGCGTGCGGGAGGGAGAGCGTGTAGCGAAAGCTTCTCCTAGTCTTGCCAGCCACCACGCTCATGGGCGAGGGAGGGATGCTCCTGCCTTTGCGTGTATGACAGGTGGGCCCGACAGGTGTGTGGCCAACCTGTCATATAGCCAAAGGCAGGTCCAGTTAAGTCTGCGAGGGAGAGGATAATCAAACTTCTCGTTGATGTATGAGTTGACGTGACACATCAAAGCACTACACTCGATATATTTCAATAATTTGCGTTTACCAATGCATTAATTACAATGCATGCATGCATGTCGTGACTCTCCTTTTGATACTCCCTCCGGTCCTTTTTACTCTACATATTAGGTTTGTCTGAAGTCAATCTCATCCAACTTTGACCAAATTTATACAAAAAATTATTAACATTCACATAACAACATACTTATTATTAGATCCATATCGAAATATATTTTCATATTATATTTATTAGATGTTATAGATGTTAATATTTTTAATATAAATTTGGTCAAACTTAGCAAACTTTGATTTCAGACAAAGCTAATGTGCGGAGTAAAAAGGACCGGAGGGAGTACTTGCATGTGTTGATTTAATGCACCTTGAAGTAGTATAAAATATGTGACGGTAAAGCTTTGTAATACCCCGGCCCAAGTCGAGAGATGGTTGTGCACGAGGAGGGCGAGATCATGCAGACCGAATAGGACCCGGCGATGGAGCTCTCTAAGGTCTCGATGGACCTCACCATGCTCCACTGCCCCTTGTGCCTCCACCCCTTGATGCCTCCAGAGTATGAGGTTCGAATACACCTCGTCTGTTCGGCTGATTGAGCAAGGTGCAGGTTTCTTGATTGATGTGCTCTTCGGTTGATTTTTGCAGTGCAAGGGAGGGCACCTGGCCTGCGCGGACTGCCGCGTCGAGCGCCCTGGGAACCAGCGGCAGTGCCAGAAGTGCGAGCGCGGCAGTGGCTTCGACATGCAGAACACAGCGGTGGACTCCGTCCTTTCATCGATGAGGGTGGAGTGCCTGCACGAAGGCTGTGGGCTCTACGTCACTTACCACAAGCTCGCCGATCACCAGAGCGTGTGTCCGCTCGCGCCCTGCAAATGCCTCGTGCCCGTCTGCGGCTACGAAGGCCCGCCGCCGGCGCTCTACCACCACATCAGCACCGCGCATCCCATGCTCGTGTAGAGGATCCAGTACGGCAAGGTCCTCCAGCTGTAAGTGTCACTGTCGGAGCCACGGCTCTTGCTGTTCACGGAGGAGGACCGCCGCGTGTTTTTCTTGGTCGGCGGCGTGCTCGACATCGGCACGCCTATCGCCATGTCGGTCGTCTGCATCAGAGCGGAGGCGTCCCCACTGCCACACTACGTGGCCAAGCTGTGGGCGAACGGCCCGCCGGGGGAGCCCAAAGGCACGACCGACGCCGTCAAGGTGGAAATGGAGGTGACAAGCAGCAAGGATCCCGGCGACATCGACGTGCAGGAGCTGACCTTCTTGACAGTTCTGCCCAAGCTACTGGCCGGGGCTAAGCTCGTGTCCCTCCACATTCAGATTGACAAGCTCACGTCCTAAATGTTTCTATAGTGCCTTTTGTTTATCTTAGTAATATGCTAATATAGGGATTACCTTGGTCTACTTTAGCTTAAGAAATGGTGGGTTTTGGTGGCGATGCAGCAATTACTTCGACATCAGATCAGTAATTTCCAACAGTCGAACGGATATTTTTGTGTCTGTTAGATATAAAGTTCCTTTGGGTAAGAAGTACTACTTGTCATCAAAATGGATAAAAGGAGATCTATGTAGACGTATTTTAGTTCTAGATACGTCCCTTTTTATCCATTTTGATGACAAGCACTCCCTCCGTTCCACAATACATGCCTTCCATTTGTCAAAATATAGATGTATCTAGACATGTTTTAGTATATAGGTACATCCATGAAGAGCCAATCGGATGGTTGAGAACACTACAATTAGTAGCTACAGATGCATGTGTGACTCCCAGATGTAGAGGCCGGGGGGTCATCTTCCTCCTTTTCGAGAAAAAACAGACGCGTGTGTGAGAGGACGAGTGCGTGCTGCACCTCTTCTCTTCTTGTATAACGTACTACTAAACTCAGAGTACAAGTTTTTGTGGGTGGCACGATGGTGCGTGCGAGAAGTCCCGAGAGATAGGTTTAATGCTTCTGAAAAAGACTAGCCTAGAGCTCGCCACGCGGCTATTCCTGTCGAACGCCCCATTAACCGTAAGATATGTATACGACGGTGTCAGTTATTGCACGTACACAGCAGTACTCCCTCCTTTCTGGTTTATAGGGCTTAATTCAAAAATATCACCAACCAAGATGGTGAGTGGTGGAATATTTTTTGTAGTTTGCAAAAGAACCTAATTAATGCTCTTGTTTTTCTCAAAAAAAATATGTTTATCAATGCATTTATTGCAATGCATGCATGCATAAAGTACATGCATTGGTCAATTTTCTCTTAATACTTGCATGCAATGATTTAATGCACCTTGGAATCTGAACATGTGTTGGGGAACAACCAAATTGAGCCTTATAAAATGGAAAAACTAAAATTTGAATTGCAAATTACTCCACGCTATATTGAATTGCAAACCTGTTCACACCGATCACAACCTAAACGGTTTCCCGCTTAGGAGCGTATTAGTACCACGCTATATTGAATTGCAAATCTGTTCACACCGATCACAACCTAAACGGTTTCCCACTTAGGAGCGTATTAGTACCACGCTACTCCCTCCGTCCGGGTTTATTAGGCCTAAAGACAATTTCTCTTAGACCAAGACACATAGTAATTTGCTCACATTAATTCTTTCATTTCACTGCCAATGCACTCTCTCACATGCATGCAGCCAATGAAAAAGCACGCATGAAGTATATTAATTTTTCAGCCGTGGCACCAACAACAATGGCTTTCAATGCAACCAATGAAATGGTTGCATGCATGCACCTTTCCAAAGCGGGGCCTTACAAAAGGGGAGTATATTGAATTGCAAACATGTTCACACCGATCACAACCTAAACGGTTTCCCACTTAGGAGCGTATTAGTACTCGGTTATAAATACTAGTATGCCAAGATGACTGCACATTCCTCCTCAACTCCTCATCCACACAAAAAACAAGTCATTCAGCATCCTTCCCTTGCGTCTGCCATGGCCAGCGTGAGTTCTGGGTCGAGAGATTGCCACCAGGGAGAGGCGAGCATGGAAGCAGAAGCATGAGAGATGTCCCGCCTCGCTGCGAGAGCAGCCGACATGTCCCGCCGTGCGGAAGTAGTAGCACAGAGGTCCCGCCGCGCCGCTGAAGCGGCACAGAGGTCCCGCCGCGCCGTCGATGCAGCAGACTAGTCCGGCCACGCCGCGGAAGCAGTAGAGATGTCCCGCCGCGCCACGAATGCAGCAGAGATGTCCCGCCGCGCCGCGGCGGCCTGGGAAAATTTCTCGCGGGCAGGCGACGACTTTTACAGGCGCATGCATGCGATCGTCCATAGCCAGATGGATCAGATCTCTGGCTTGGCGAGGTTGCAGGACGACATGATAGCCTCGTTTGAACAGGCTACCGGCATCATCCGGCAACTAAGGGAGGGCAATGAGAGGCTCCGGGCCGAGCGCAACCTGCTGAGGGAGAAGATCGTCCGAAGATCAGACCAGCAGGAGGAGACCAGCGCCTTGTTGAAGAGGACCGGCGTCATCGTCAAGAAACTTATGGACGAGAATGACATGCTCCGCAACAAGCGCCAAAGGCTGGAGGAGGAATCCGCGGATGTTCTCAAGTAGCGTCTTGAGGACACGAAAGAGATCATCGCCGCTCGCCGCGGAGACTAGTTTCCTGGTTTCTTTTGATGTAATAATCGGTTTAGGATGTGGATTGTGTTGTCGGTTGTGAAATGTTGGGTTCTAGCGCGGATGTTTGGCCTTTGTTGGCCTCTTAGGATGTTGCGATTTCAATCTGGTAGCTTTTAGTCCTTCGTGTTAGGCTGGAGTTGTACTGAACTTCTTGTGAATTATGGTGATTTTCAGTAATGAAAATCGGAAGGGGCAAGCCCTTCTTTGATCAAAAAAATTAATCGTCCTTATATATTCATCAGTCTTGCTATAAGTCGCAGTAGATGCTATATAGGTCCGTCAGATCTTACATCAAGATCCGTGCTTTCAGATTTTCTTTTTTCTCTCTTAAATCTCGGTCGAGTGAGACATTGCCACGCCATCAAACAGAGGCTCGGGTGCCATTAATGGACACCTTGGGAGAGAGGTGGATGGCAGACGCTGCTTCGGTGCCTTAAGGAACCTGCCTTTGGGCCTATGACAGGTGGTCCTAACAGGTGGCTGGCCCACCTGTCATGGACCTAAAGGTAGGTGCATTTAAGGCACCCAAGCTCAATTTGTGGACAATAGATGGAGGTCAAAGGGCTCTCCTCCCGATAAGCACGCGCAGGGGTCTGATCGCACGCCTCTCATACTCAAATAGCTACCCTGCATGGCGTCTCCTAGCTAATAAAAAATGGGGACGCGTGGCGGCACGTAAATGGTACTAGTAAGTAGAACGCCCACGGTTTCAATAATACTTGTGTTTCCGATTGTAACTTGACAGCACTTGTTCCGAAATGACTTTGTTGATTGTTAATGTGTGCGCCTTCACAAATCGGAGTGCAAATTTACCACGGCGTGTTGGTGCCATGTCATGGCACCAAGCCAAGTTTCATTATTTTCATGCATGTTTTGGATTTACAGGAATTAAAAAACTATGTTTCTCAATGTTTCCAACCCAGCCACGACGCCCAGAATTTTGAATTTCATTCCCATTTCTTGCATGGAACCTAGAAATTTACCCGAGGACACGCATGTGATTTTTCAACCAACTTTGGTGCACTGGAACATGTGCTTGTATTTCAAATTTGAATTATGCACACAAAGGTGACACTTTCCCTCCCAGAACCACGAGCCTTCTTGAGAGAAGTTCCGATTTGCAAGAAGCTTATACCAAAATTTGTTCCTATTCAGCCAATGTTTTTACCACGGCATGGTACTACCATGACATGACACCATGCCAGGTTTCATGGTTTTAAAACCAAGTTTCTCAATGTTCTCGACCGAGCCACGATGCCCAGATGTTTGAATTTTATTCTCATTTTTTGCATGGGACCTACTCCCTCCTTCCATCTATATAGGGCCTAATGTGTTTTTCAAGACAGCCTTTGACTATTGACAAGATTAATAGCACATGAGATGTATACTATGAAAATTATATTATTGGAAGCTCCTTTGACATACAAATTTGAAGGTATGCTTTGTGTAAGTTGCATGTCATATATTATTGCTCTAACGTTTGGTCAAAGTTAACCTCGAAAAACGCATTAGGACCTATATAGATGGAAGGAGGGAGTAGAAATTCACCCGAGGACACAAATGTGATTTTTCAACCAACTTTGGTGCATGGGAGCATGTGCTTGTAGTTCAAATTTGAATTATGCACATTAAATGACCTAAAACTCAATTAATGTGTAAATAAGGCCAAACGAAGCCGGAATAATTCCAAAATTTAACAGGGCACTCATGTAGTTCTATGTTGCCTTTGTAAATAAACTCAAGGGGGACAACGTATATCGTTTCACACTCAAAGGTGGCACGTTCCCTCTCAGAACCATGAGCCTTCTTGAGAGAAGCTTCAGCTTGCAAGAAGCTTATACCAAAATCCGTTCCTATTCGGCCAATTTTTTTACCCCAACATGGTAGTACCATGACATGACATCCATGCCAAGTTTCATGATTTTCAGACGTGTTTTGGATTTACAAGAAATTTAAAACCAGGTTTCTTAATGTTCTCGACCGAGCCACGATGCCCAGAGGTTTTAATTTTATTCTCATTTCTTGCATGGGACCTATAAATTCACCCGAGGACACAAATGTGATTTTTCAACCAACTTTGGTGCACAAGAGCATGTGCTTGTAGTTCAAATTTGACTTATGCACATTAAATGACTAGAAACTCAATTAATAAAAAACGACAAACGAACCCGGAATAATTCCAAAATTTAACAGGGCACTAATGTAGTTCTATGTTGCCTTTGTTAAGAAACTCAAGGGGGGCAGCGTATATCGTTTCACACTCAAAGGTGGCACGTTCCCTCTTAGAACCACGAGCTTCCAAATTGGCCCAATTTTTTACCACAACATGTTAGTGCCATGACATGACACCATGCCAAGTTTCATGATTTCCAGGCGAGTTTTGGATTTACATGAATTTAAAATCAAAGTTTCTCGATGTTCTCGGCCGACTCATGATGCCTAGATGTTTGAATTTCATTCTCATTTCTTCCATGGGACCTAGAAATTCAACCAAGGACACACATGTGATTTTTCAACCCACTTTGGTGCACCGGAGCATGTGCATGCAATTCATATTTAGATTATGCACATTAAAAGTCCAGAAACTCAATTAATGTATAAAAAGGTCAAATGAACCTGAAATAATTCCAAAATTTAACAGGGCACTCATATAGTTCTATGTTGCCTTTGTAAATAAAATCAGGGGGGAGGCAGTGTATATCGTTTCACACACAAAGGTGACACGTTCCCTCTCGGAACCACAAGGCTTGTTGAGAGAATCTCCGGTTTTGCAAGAGGCTTATACCAAAACTTGTCCCAATTCAGCCAAAAATTATACGTATGAAAACAGGGTTTAGATTATCCCAAACATCTCGCTACCTAGACCAATAATGTACTATGATTTGAATTCAACATAAAATGGATACAAATATTTGAATTGGAGAGCGTATGGTACATGTAGTTCATAGTGAAATATGATTACTGTTATATGTATGTTTTTTGTTATCAAGATAATATTTAAATTATTGTATAACTTGGCAACAATCGTATTCAAATAAGGAAAATTGATTCAAATTTAGTCCATATGGTAGACGACAATATATATGTTCACATGGTGGAGTAAAATGTTCATATATGATGGAAGATCAAAATGTACGACTACATCAATTATAAACCGCAAGGTCACCTAACGATATATTCGAATTCAACATAACGTGGATTCAAAAATTGAAATTTGTAATCATATAAAAAGGGACAATACTCTTTCTTTGGTGGGAATTGATTTGTTTTTTGTTGTTGTTGAGGGAAGTGCGAATCGATTTGGTACTGTGCAGGGTAATCTTGTTCTCCCGATTTTTTTACATTTTTCTTGTAGTTTTTTCAATGGCATCTATAGCAATATAGTAAAAGGGGACATGACTCTCTTGTGTCTTGTATGAACTGTTTTTTTACACGTTAAGTTTGTTCTGCCGAACAAGGAATCCGCACCTTGTTATCCTAAAATTTTCAAGCTCGAGTATCTTTTGTCTCACCTGCTTTGAAACTCCTGCTTCTTCAACCCGCGTCGCGCCTTGTTATCCCAAAATATGGACGCGCGCGAGAACTCCCTCCTCATCCTAAATCGCTCCTGCAGCCCAGACACGCGAAATCCCCCTTCTACCCCTCAGCCAGAAATGAAGTTCCACATCGCGGTGTCAAAACCGGTGGGGGTACGCTGGTAATGAACTTACCCTACATTTTGGACAAGCGCGTCCCTAAGCTTGGCTCCCACCTCCCCCTTCGCCCCCCCCCCCCATTCGTACACCGAGGCCGCCAAAACCCGCGAAACCCCATGCTCCTTCGTCGGCCTCCCGACCGCCGCCCAGCCGGAGACTCTTCCCCAACTACATTATCCACCGCAACAGCTCGCCGTCCCTCATCCGCTGCACCAGATGAGGATCCGTAGTCGATCTCGTCGTCCCGTCGGATCAGCCGCCCCATCCTCCACCTCCAAGGAGCTGCCCCGATGTTCGCCTCGTCTATCGCGCCACCTCAATCCCCACAACGCCGTCTTGACCTGCCCCACCAGAACCGCAGCACCCTCACCAATTCCTATGATGAAGCCGAGGCCAACTCGGCACCACCAAGGAGGTTCTGCACTCACCACTGCATTTTATCTTTTATTTGATCTCATGGGGCTACCGGTGCTCGATACCGAGCAGACATGGCATGTCTCCATTGACGGCGTCATCGCCGGCCACATCATCCACGGCGTCTCTCCCCCATGTCGTTGCTTCCTCGGCGGCAACTTCCACAATGGCACTAGCTGCAGGTGCTCCGGCTCTCGCTCGGCTCTGTTCTTGTTGTCGGTCGCGCTGCTGCACTGCTCCTGCTTTCGTTCGTGCTGCTGCTCTGCTCTTGCTCTCGCTTGCGCTGCTGCTGCTGTTGCACGACCTCCGGCAGCTACAGGAGTTGCTGCTTTAGCACTCGCTCGCGGTGCTAGTGCACGACTTGCTCTCTACTAGTGTGTTCCCTGCTCGTGCGTCTGCTGATTTAGATCACTGCTTCTCTGCTACTAGTGCTCGAACGCCCTAGACATCTATTGCAATGCTCTATTACTAGTTCAATCAGTTTCGACAGTAAAATCCAGTTTCGACTGTGAAGTTCATTTTCTTCAGTTAAGTTCAGAGTGAACAGTACTTACAGCATATGTCGGAGCGGCCGTGGCGCGGCTGATGCGTTTTACATCTAGCACTTTTTGGTGATGTATTTTACATCATCTATTGCAGATGATATTTGTAGGATTGGAAGTATGTCTAGAGGGGGGGTGATTAGACTACTTGACCAAATAAAAACTTAACCTTTTCCCAATTTTAGTTCTCGGCAGATTTTAGCTATGTTAGGACAAGTCAAGCAATCATCACACAATTCAAGCAAGCATGCAAAGAGTATATTGGCAGCGGAAAGTAAAGCATGCAACTTGCAAGAATGTAAAGGGAAGGGTTTGGAGAATTCAAACACAATTGGAGACACGGATGTTTTTCCCGTGGTTCGGATACGTGGTGCTATCCTACATCCACGTTGATGGAGACTTCAACCCACGAAGGGTAACGGTCCCGCGAGTCCACGGAGGGCTCCACCCACGAAGGGTCCACGAAGTAGCAACCTTGTCTATCCCACCATGGCCATCGCCCACGAAGGACTTGCCTCACTAGCGATAGATCTTCACGAAGTAGGCGATCTCCTTGCCCTTACAAACTCCTTGGTTCAACTCCACAATCTTGTCGGAGGCTCCCAAGTGACACCTAGCCAATCTAGGAGACACCACTCTCCAAGAAGTAACAAATGGTGTGTTGATGATGAACTCCTTGCTCTTGTGCTTCAAATGATAGTCTCCCCAACACTCAACTCTCTCTCATAGGATTTGGATCTGGTGGAAAGAAGGTTTGAGTGGAAAGCAACTTGGGGAAGGCTAGAGATCAAGATTCATATGGTAGGAATGGAATATCTTGGTCTCAACACATGAGTAGGTAGTTCTCTCTCAGAACATATGAGTTGGAAGTGTAGATGTGTTCTGATGGCTCTCTCTTCTAGTGAAGAGGAGGTGGAGGGGTATTTATAGCCTCCACACAAAATCCAACCTTTACACACAATTTACCAATCTCGGTGGGACCGAATCAAAAAACTCGGTCGGACCGAAATAGTAAACCTAGTGACCGTTAGAGATTTTCGGTGGGACCGACATGCAACTCGGTGGAACCGATATGGTTAGGGTTAGGGCATAACGTAATCTCGGTGAGACCAATTACACAAACTCGGTGAGACCGATTTTGGTAATAAGCTAACCAGAGAGTTGGTCAGGCAAACTCGGTGGGACCGATTTGCTCTTTCGGTGAGACCGAAAAGTTACAAAAAGGAAACAGAGAGTTTACATTGCAATCTCGGTGGGACCGATCCGCTCTTTCGGTGAGACCGAAAAGTTACGGAAGGGAAACAGAGAGTTTGCAATCCCATCTCGGTGAGACCGAGATCCCTATCGGTAGAACCGATTTGCTAGGGTTTGGCAGTGGCTTATGACAAGTGAAACTCGGTGGCGCCGGATAGAAAGAATCGGTAGGACCGAGTTTGGCTTAGGGTTTAGGTCAAATGTGGATATGGGAAAGTAGCTGAGGATTTTGGAGCATATCATTAAGCACATGAAGCAAGATGCTCATTAAGCAACACCTCATCCCTCCTTGATAGTATTGGCTTTTCCTAAGGACTCAATGTGATCTTGGATCACTAAAATATAAAATGAAGAGTCTTGAGCTTTTGAGCTTGAGCCAATCCTTTGTCCTTAGCATTTTGAGGGTTCCACTTTCACCATCCATGCCATGCCAATCATTGAGCTTTCCTGAAATGATCACCTTGGAATAGCATTAGCTCAATGAGCTATATGTTGTTATGAATTACCAAAACCACCTAGGGATAGTTGCACTTTCAATCTCCCCCTTTTTGGTAATTGATGACAACATATAGATCAAAGCTTCGACAAATGATAATAAACATGAAATATATCGTCGCTTTGAGAAGTATGTGATAAGTAAGAGCTCCCCCTAAATTTGTGCATATTTAAGATTTGCTTTGGACTGCAAATGCACAAAGAGTTAGAGTCATGGGTTATTCTTCCATGTCACATACATCTTGGTGGAGCGCTTAAAATGATAAGAATGAAATACATGCACTCATCACCAAGATAGATAAGATAAATAAGATAATAGCATTAAGCAAGCATTAAGTGTAGCTTATGATCAAACACATGATCATCAATGTCTCACAAGCATAGTAACTCAAGCACTCAAAAGCAAACAGAGTTTGAAAAACCACCAAATAAAGCAAGAGAGAAAAGCAACACTCTCTCTCGAAGCCTATGATCTATACACTTTTCTCCCCCTTTGGCAACAAGTTACCAAAAAGTTCCTAGAAAATGCATAGTGCTAAATCGACACTCAGGCTTGATCTTCAGGTGGTGGTAGAGTTCGGATCACTCCAAGGACTAAGGCTTCCATAGACGCGGATGGAGTTGGAGCTAAAGTAGACGCTGGAGCAGGTTGGGCTGGTGCTGCGGCTGGAGCTGAGGCGGTTGCTCTTGTGTCAGGAACTGGCACTACAGATGACCTCGGACCTCGTGGCACTCTGGCAAAGGCATCAGTGGTAGTCTTCCCTTTCCTCTCCTGCATGTCATCTTGGAGCTGCTCCACTGCAGTCTGAATCTCTGTCACCTTGATGTCCAAGTCATAGAACTTTTGTTCTACGATTTTCTATAGGCTTGCCTGGTTCTGAGTTAGGGTGGCTAGTCCTTTCTCAATCCGCAGGGTGGATGCAATCAAGTAACCAAGCTGCTCTTGTTTGGTTTTCAAGAAGTACTCGGATGCCTCCTCTTGAGTTGGCATCTTGGCATCTTTCTCCTTCCTTGCCTTCTCCTTCTTGGCTTGTGCTTGAACGGATGATGGTTCATTCTCATGCATGACAACCTGATTATCTTCAAAATCTGGATGGATGGGCAGGTGTTCCTTGTCCAACAAGTATGTGTCTGTGCCCATCTTGGAGTTAATGAGCTCCTGAATTTGTGGGGCATATCCGCAACTCCTGTTCTGATCTGTTGCAGTCCTTTTGATAGTTTCCACTATGAGGCTCATCACCTTGAACTTCTGAGGCACATCAAATACATGAAGCAAATTGATTGCATGGCCTCTGATCATCTTGTGATCACCTGACTTGGGAAACAAGGTGTGCCTCAGTATCCAATTGATGGTTGGCAGCCCTAACAGAAGATAGTGTACTGAGCCAAACTTGAACGTATCAAGTGCTTCATTTGGGATCTCCTTGTACATATTTGACATTGAGTTATGATCCATCTTCTTCTTGGCATATATGTCCAAGTCATCTTCCTGCTCTTCTGGGGCATTGATCAGCTGAGCCCATTCAGCAACTGTAGATTGGTACCTCGTACCTTCAGACATCCAAGTTATCCTACCATCTGGATAAAAATGTGCTGTGGAGTAGAACTGCATGATAAGCTCCTCATTCCACTTTATGAGCTTCTGCCCAACAAAGTCCTCTACTCCACATGCCTTGAAGCTGTCCTGCACTCCAGGGTAGTGCTCTTCGTTGTCCTTGATGTATTCCCAGTCGACCCATCTCATATCACATACAATTGGCTTCTTGTCCAACAAAACTGTCTCATAGAAGTCCTGTTGTTCCTTAGTGTGGAACCTGTAGTCAACAGCAGTCCTTCTCCTTGAAGCATACGGATCTGCTTCTCTCCACTTCCTCAGCCCTGAATCTCTCCTGAGCTTCATGTCCTCATGTTGGGTTTCGTAGTAATTTCAAAAAATTTCCTACGCACACGCAAGATCATGTGATGCATAGCAACGAGAGGGGAGAGTGTAGTCTACGTACCCACGCAGACCGACTGCGGAAGCGTTGACACGACGTAGAGGAAGTAGTCGTACGTCTTCACGATCCAACTGATCAAGCACCGAAACTACGGCACCTCCGAGTTCGAGCACACGTTCAGCTCGATGACGATCCCCGGACTCCGATCCAGCAAAGTGTCGGGGAAGAGTTCCGTCAGCACGACGGCGTGGTGACGATCTTGATGCACTACAGTAGGAGGGCTTCGCCTAAACTCCGCTACAGTATTATCGAGGACTATGGTGGCAGGGGGCACCGCACACGGCTAAGGAATAGATCACGTGGATCAACTTGTGTGTTCTAGGGTGCCTCTGCCTCAGTATATAAAGGACTAGAGGGGGGAGGCTGGCCGGCCAAGGTGTGGCGCGCCAGGAGAGTCCTACTCCCTTTGGGAGTAGGATTCCCCCCCCCCAATCCTAGTTGGAATAGGATTCGCGGAGGGGGAAAAGAGAGAGAGGGGGGCCGGCCACCTCTCCTAGTCCTAATAGGACTAGGGGAAGGGGGAGGCGCGCAGCCCATGTAGGGCTGCCTCTTCTCTTTTCCACTAAGGCCCATCATGGCCCATTTAGCTCCCGGGGGGTTCCGGTAACCTTCCCGGTACTCCGGTAAAATCCCGATTTCACCCGGAACACTTCCGATATCCAAACATAGGCTTCCAATATATCAATCTTTACGTCTCGACCATTTCGAGACTCCTCGTCATGTCCGTGATCACATCCGGGACTCCGAACAACCTTCGGTACATCAAAATGCATAAACTCGTAATATAACTGTCATCGTAACCTTAAGCGTGCGGACCCTACGGGTTCGAGAACAATGTAGACATGACCGAGACTCGTCTCCGGTCAATAACCAATAGCGGGACCTGGATGCCCATATTGGCTCCTACATATTCTACGAAGATCTTTATCGGTCAGACCGCATAACAACATACGTTGTTCCCTTTGTCATCGGTATGTTACTTGCCCGAGATTCGATCGTCGGTATCCAATACCTAGTTCAATCTCGTTACTGGCAAGTCTCTTTACTCGTTCTGTAATACATCATCTCGCAACTAACTCATTAGTTGCAATGCTTGCAAGGCTTATGTGATGTGTATTACCGAGAGGGCCCAGAGATACCTCTCCGACAATCGGAGTGACAAAACCTAATCTCGAAATACACCAACCCAACATGTACCTTTGGAGACACCTGTAGTACTCCTTTATAATCACCCAGTTACGTTGTGACATTTGGTAGTACCCAAAGTGTTCCTCCGGTAAACGGGAGTTGCATAATCTCATAGTTATAGGAACATGTATAAGTCATGAAGAAAGCAATAGCAACATACTAAACGATCGGGTGCTAAGCTAATGGAATGGGTCATGTCAATCAAATCATTCTCTTAATGATGTGATCCCGTTAATCAAATAACAACTCATTGTTCATGGTTAGGAAACATAACCATCTTTGATTAACGAGCTAGTTAAGTAGAGGCATACTAGTGACACTTTGTTTGTCTATGTATTCACACATGTATTATGTTTCCGGTTAATACAATTTTAGCATGAATAATAAACATTTATCATGATTATAAGGAAATAAATAATAACTTTATTATTGCGTCTAGGGCATATTTCCTTCAGTCTCCCACTGGCACTAGAGTCGGTAATCTAGATTACACCGTAATGATTCTAACACCCATGGAGCCTTGGTGCTGATCATGTTTTGCTCGTGGAAGAGGCTTAGTCAACGGGTCTGCAACATTCAGATCCGTATGTATCTTGCAAATCTCTATGTCTCCCACCTGGACTAGATCCCGGATGGAATTGAAGCATCTCTTGATGTGCTTGGTTCTCTTGTGAAATCTGGATTCCTTTGCCAAGGCAATTGCACCAGTATTGTCACAAAAGATTTTCATTGGACCCGATGCACTAGGTATGACACCTAGATCGGATATGAACTCCTTCATCCAGACTCCTTCGTTCACTGCTTCCGAAGCAGCTATGTACTCCGCTTCACATGTAGATCCCGCTATGATGCTTTGTTTAGAACTGCACCAACTGACAGCTCCACCGTTTAATGTAAACACGTATCCGGTTTGCGATTTAGAATCGTCCGGATCAGTGTCAAATCTTGCATCAACATAACCTTTTACGATGAGTTCTTTGTCACCTCCATATACGAGAAACATATCCTTAGTCCTTTTCAGGTATTTCAGGATGTTCTTGACCGCTGTCCAGTGATCCACTCCTAGATTACTTTGGTACCTCCCTGCTAGACTTATAGCAAGGCACACATCGGGTCTGGTACACAGCATTGCATACATGATAGATCCTATGGCTGATGCATAGGGAACATCTGTCATATTCTCTCTATCTTCTGTAGTGGTCGGGCATTGAGTCTTACTCAATTTCACACCTTGTAACACAGGCAAGAATCCTTTCTTTGCTTGATCCATTTTGAACTTCTTCAAAATTTTGTCAAGGTATGTTGTTTGTGAAAGTCCAATTAAGCGTTTTGATCTATCTCTATAGATCTTTATGCCTAATATGTAAGCAGCTTCACCGAGGTCTTTCATTGAAAAACTCTTATTCAAGTATCCCTTTATGCTATCCAGAAATTCTACATCATTTCCAATTAGTAATATGTCATCCACATATAATATTAGAAATGCTACAGAGCTCCCACTCACTTTCTTGTAAATACAGGCTTCTCCGAAAGTCTGTATAAAACCAAATGCTTTGATCACACTATCAAAGCGTTTATTCCAACTCCGAGAGGCTTGCACCAGTCCATAAATGGATCGCTGGAGCTTGCACACTTTGTTAGCTCCTTTTGGATCGACAAAACCTTCTGGTTGCATCATATACAACTCTTCTTCCAGAAATCCATTCAGGAATGCAGTTTTGACATCCATTTGCCAAATTTCATAATCATAAAATGCGGCAATTGCTAACATGATTCGGACGGACTTAAGCATCGCTACGGGTGAGAAGGTCTCATCGTAGTCAATCCCTTGAAATTGCCGAAAACCTTTCGCGACAAGTCGAGCTTTGTAGATAGTAACATTACCATCAGCGTCAATCTTCGTCTTGAAGATCCATTTATTCTCAATTGCTTGCTGATCATCGGGCAAGTCAACCAAAGTCCATACTTTGTTTTCATACATGGATCCCATCTCAGATTTCATGGCTTCAAGCCACTTTGCGGAATCTGGGCTCACCATCGCTTCTTCATAGTTCGTAGGTTCATCATGATCTAGTAGCATGATTTCCAGAACAGGATTACCGTACCACTCTGGCGCGGATCTTACTCTGGTTGATCTACGAGGTTCAGTAGTATCTTGATCCGAAGTTTCATGACCATCATCATTAGCTTCCTCACTTATTGGTGTAGGTGTCGCAGAAACAGTTTTCTGTGATGTACTACTTTCCAATAAAGGAGCAGGTACAGTTACCTCGTCAAGTTCTACTTTCCTCCCACTCACTTCTTTCGAGAGAAACTCCTTCTCTAGAAAGAATCCATTCTTAGCAACGAATGTCTTGCCTTTGGATCTGTGATAGAAGGTGTACCCAACAGTCTCCTTTGGGTATCCTATGAAGACACATTTCTCCGATTTGGGTTCGAGCTTATCAGGTTGAAGCTTTTTCACATAAGCATCGCAGCCCCAAACTTTAAGAAACGACAACTTTGGTTTCTTGCCAAACCACAGTTCATAAGGCGTCGTCTCAACGGATTTTGATGGTGCCCTATTTAACGTGAATGCGGTCGTCTCTAGAGCGTATCCCCAAAACGATAGCGGTAAATCAGTAAGAGACATCATAGATCGCACCATATCTAGTAAAGTACGATTACGACGTTCGGATACACCATTACGCTGTGGTGTTCCAGGTGGCGTGAGTTGCGAAACTATTCCACAATTTTTCAAATGTACACCAAACTCGTAACTCAAATATTCTCCTCCACGATCAGATCGTAGAAACTTTATTTTCTTGTTACGACGATTTTCAACTTCACTCTGAAATTCTTTGAACTTTTCAAATGTTTCAGACTTATGTTTCATTAAGTAGATATACCCATATCTGCTTAAGTCATCTGTGAAGGTGAGAAAATAACGATATCCGCCATGAGCCTCAATATTCATCGGACCACATACATCGGTATGTATGATTTCTAACAAATCTGTTGCTCTCTCCATAGTACCGGAGAACGGTGTTTTAGTCATCTCGCCCATGAGGCACGATTCGCAAGTACCAAGTGATTCATAATCAAGTGGTTCCAAAAGTCCATCAGTATGGAGTTTCTTCATGCGCTTTACACCGATATGACCTAAACGACAGTGCCACAAATAAGTTGCACTTTCATTATCAACTCTGCATCTTTTGGCTTCAACATTATGAATATGTGTATCACTACTATCGAGATTCATCAAAAATAGACCACTCTTCAAAGGTGCATGACCATAAAAGATATTATTCATATAAATAGAACAACCATTATTCTCTGATTTAAATGAATAACCGTCTCGCATCAAACAAGATCCAGATATAATGTTCATGCTCAACGCTGGCACGAAATAACAATTATTTAGGTCTAATATTAATCCTGAAGGTAGATGTAGAGGTAGCGTGCCGACCGCGATCACATCGACTTTGGAACCGTTTCCCACGCGCATCGTCACCTCGTCCTTTGCCAGTGCCCGCTTATTCCGTAGTCCCTGTTTCGAGTTGCAAATATTAGCAACAGAACCAGTATCAAATACCCAGGTGCTACTGCGAGCTCTAGTAAGGTACACATCAATAACATGTATATCACATATACCTTTGTTCACCTTGCCATCCTTCTTATCTGCCAAATACTTGGGGCAGTTCCGCTTCCAGTGACCAGTCTGCTTGCAGTAGAAGCACTTAGTTTCAGGCTTAGGTCTAGACTTGGGTTTCTTCTCCTGAGCAGCAACTTGTTTGCTGTTCTTCTTGAAGTTCCCCTTCTTCTTCCCTTTACCCTTTTTCTTGAAACTAGTGGTCTTGTTAACCATCAACACTTGATGCTCCTTCTTGATTTCTACCTCCGCAGCTTTCAGCATTGCGAAGAGCTCAGGAATAGTCTTGTTCATCCCTTGCATATTATAGTTCATCACGAAGCTCTTGTAGCTTGGTGGCAGTGATTGGAGAATTCTGTCAATGACGCAATCATCCAGAAGATTAACTCCCAATTGAATCAAGTGATTATTATACCCAGACATTTTGAGTATATGCTCACTGACAGAACTGTTCTCCTCCATCTTGCAGCTATAGAACTTATTGGAGACTTCATATCTCTCAATCCGGGCATTTGCTTGAAATATTAACTTCAACTCCTGGAACATCTCATATGCTCCATGACGTTCAAAACGTCGTTGAAGTCCCGATTCTAAGCCGTAAAGCATGGCACACTGAACTATCGAGTAGTCGTCAGCTTTGCTCTGCCAGACGTTCATAACATCTGGTGTTGCTCCAGCAGCAGGCCTGGCACCCAGCGGTGCTTCCAGGACGTAATTCTTCTGTGCAGCAATGAGGATAATCCTCAAGTTACGGACCCAGTCCGTGTAATTGCTACCATCATCTTTCAACTTTGCTTTCTCAAGGAACGCATTAAAATTCAACGGAACAACAGCACGAGCCATCTATCTACAATCAACATAAACAAGCAAGGTACTATCAGGGACTAAGTTCATGATAAATTTAAGTTCAATTAATCATATTACTTAAGAACTCCCACTTAGATAGACATCCCTCTAATCTTCTAAGTGATCACGTGATCCAAATCAACTAAACCATAACCGATCATCACGTGAGATGGAGTAGTTTTCAATGGTGAACATCATTATGTTGATCATATCTACTATATGATTCACGCTCGACCTTTCGGTCTCCGTGTTCCGAGGCCATATCTGCATATGCTAGGCTCGTCAAGTTTAACCTGAGTATTCTGCGTGTGCAAAACTAGCTTGCACCCGTTGTAGATGGACGTAGAGCTTATCACACCCGATCATCACGTGGTGTCTGGGCATGACGAACTTTGGCAACGGTGCATACTCAGGGAGAACACTTCTTGATAATTTAGTGAGAGATCATCTTATAATGCTACCGTCAATCAAAGCAAGATAAGATGCATAAAAGGATAAACATCTCATGCAATCAATATAAGTGATATGATATGGCCATCATCATCTTGTGCTTGTGATCTCCATCTCCGAAGCACCGTCGTGATCACCATCATCACCGGCGCGACACCTTGATCTCCATCGTAGCATCGTTGTTGTCTCGCCAATCTTATGCTTCCACGACTATCACTACCACTTAGTAATAAAGTAAAGCATTACATCATGATTGCATTGCATACAATAAAACGACAACCATAAGGCTCCTGCCAGTTGCCGATAACTCGGTTACAAAACATGATCATCTCATACAATAAAATTCAGCATCATGTCTTGACCATATCACATCACAACATGCCCCAAAAACAAGTTAGACGTCCTCTACTTTGTTCTTGCAAGTTTTACGTGGCTGCTACGGGCTTAAGCAAGAACCAATCTCACCTACGCATCAAAACCACAATGATAGTTTGTCAAATAGACTCCGTTTTAACCTTCGCAAGGACCGGGCGTAGCCACACTTGGTTAAACTAAAGTTGGAGAGACAGTCGCCCGCAAGCCACCTGTGTGCAAAGCACGTCGGGGGAACCGGTCTCTCATAAGCGTACGCGTAATGTTGGTCCGGGTCGTCTCGTCCAACAATGCCACCGAACCAAAGTATGACATGCTGGTAGGCAGTATGACTTATATCGCCCACAACTCACTTGTGTTCTACTCGTGCATATAACATCAACATAAATAACCTAGGCTCGGATGCCACTGTTGGGTTTCGTAGTAATTTCAAAAAAATTCCTACGCACACGCGAGATCATGTGATGCATAGCAACGAGAGGGGAGAGTGTAGTCTACGTACTCACGCAGACCGACTGCGGAAGCGTTGACACGACGCAGAGGAAGTAGTCGTACGTCTTCACGATCCAACCGATCAAGCACCGAAACTATGGCACCTCCGAGTTCGAGCACACGTTCAGCTCGATGACGATCCCCGGACTCCGATCCAGCAAAGTGTCGGGGAAGAGTTCCGTCAGCACGACGGCGTGGTGATGATCTTGATGCACTACAGTAGCAGGGCTTCGCCTAAACTCCGCTACAGTATTATCGAGGACTATGGTGGCAGGGGGCACCGCACACGGCTAAGGAATAGATCACGTGGATCAACTTGTGTGTTCTAGGGTGCCTCTGCCTCAGTATATAAAGGACTAGAGGGGGGAGGCTGGCCGGCCAAGGTGTGGCACGCCAGGAGAGTCCTACTCCCTCTGGGAGTAGGATTCCCCCCCCCCAATCCTAGTTGGAATAGGATTCGCGGAGGGGGAAAAGAGAGAGAGGGGGCCGGCCACCTCTCCTAGTCCTAATAGGACTAGGGGAAGGGGGAGGCGCGCAGCCCATGTAGGGCTGCCTCTTCTCTTTTCCACTAAGGCCCATCATGGCCCATTTAGCTACCGGGGGGTTCCGGTAACCTTCCCGGTACTCCGGTAAAATCCCGATTTCACCCGGAACACTTCCGATATCCAAACATAGGCTTCCAATATATCAATCTTTACGTCTCGACCATTTCGAGACTCCTCGTCATGTCCGTGATCACATTCGGGACTCCAAACAACCTTCGGTACATCAAAATGCATAAACTCATAATATAACTGTCATCGTAACCTTAAGCGTGCGGACCCTACGGGTTCGAGAACAATGTAGACATGACCGAGACTCGTCTCCGGTCAATAACCAATAGCGGGACCTGGATGCCCATATTGGCTCCTACATATTCTACGAAGATCTTTATCGGTCAGACCGCATAACAACATACGTTGTTCCCTTTGTCATCGGTATGTTACTTGCCCGAGATTCGATCGTCGGTATCCAATACCTAGTTCAATCTCGTTACCGGCAAGTCTCTTTACTCGTTCTGTAATACATCATCTCGCAACTAACTCATTAGTTGCAATGCTTGCAAGGCTTATGTGATGTGTATTACGGAGAGGGCCCAGAGATACCTCTCCGACAATCGGAGTGACAAAACCTAATCTCGAAATACGCCAACCCAACATGTACCTTTGTAGACACCTGTAGTACTCCTTTGTAATCACCCATTTACGTTGTGACGTTTGGTAGTACCCAAAGTGTTCCTCCGGTAAACGGGAGTTGCATAATCTCATAGTTATAGGAACATGTATAAGTCATGAAGAAAGCAATAGCAACATACTAAAAGATCGGGTGCTAAGCTAATGGAATGGGTCATGTCAATCAGATCATTCTCTTAATGATGTGATCCCGTTAATCAAATAACAACTCATTATTCATGGTTAGGAAACATAACCATCTTTGATTAACGAGCTAGTTAAGTAGAGGCATACTAGTGACACTTTGTTTGTCTATGTATTCACACATGTATTATGTTTCCGGTTAATACAATTCTAGCATGAATAATAAACATTTATCATGATTATAAGGAAATAAATAATAACTTTATTATTGCCTCTAGGGCATATTTCCTTCACCTCAGCCACAGGATGAGCATCATTGTGGTCTGGGATCTTGGGCTTGAGCTTTCTAAGAACTTGCTCTTCATCATCTTCTGCAGTGTCAGGCACTGGGGCCTTGTTCTTCTCAGCAGCTGGGATGCTTCTTGTATTCCTCTTTGGTTTTGGCTTTGGAGCTGGCTTGGCCTTGGAAGCAGTTGCTCCTGCTCTTATGGCATCACCCATCAGCTTGGGTGCCTTAGGTGCTGGTGCAGCAACCTCTTCTTCTTCCTCTTCTTCCATGATGGAAGCCTTTCCAAGCACTTTGGCTACGGTCTTCTTGACCCTTTCCTTCCTCTTCTTTCCCTCAGCAGCAACTGGCTCTATGGGAGTGGGCTTCTCAGTTGAAGCTCTGGCCTTTGACATAGGCTGCCTGCCTGCTGGCCTTTTGATTTTTAACCCTGGCTTTGTGCCTTGAGCTGAGCCATGTTCCTTCTCAAGCACTACTCTCTTTGAAGTTGCTTCCTCTTCTGCCACATAATCCTCATCCTCTGATTCTGAGGTTCTCTTCTTCCTCTGTCTGGTGGCAGCTTTAGGCAGATTGCTAGGAGTACTTCTTCTGCCATCATCTGAAGAACTTGAGGGACTAGTGCCCTCACTCATCTGCACTTGCTCTTCTGACATGTTCTGGCTATCACTTTGGTCTGACATGATGAACAAGCTGACTGCTGACCCTGTGAATAGTTTATAGATGACGTAGAATAGATGAGCATCACAAAATGCAGAGATTTTTGCAAAAGAATGACTCAAAATCTTGGTTTTAGTTTCCCACTGAAATCATCTCGGATCTACCGATTTTCAAACTCGGTGATACCGAAGCAGTTTTTGGAACCTAAACTAGTGAACTCGGTTGGACCGAGTCACAGTTCGGTGGCACCGAGACTGCTAGGGTTTTACAAAGTTCCAAAATCGGTCACACCGATAAGTAATTCTCGGTCAGACCGAGTTTCACTTGTGCAATGGCATAAGCCAAATCGGTGGGACCGAGTTTTTCAACTCGGTGGGTCCGAGATGGTTTCGGCGGAAACCTAAACCTAAATTTTTCGAATCAAACCTAATCTACGAGTTCATTGACTGGGTAGAAGTTTATCAAACGTGGCTAGAATCAATGTGATCACAATGTGCTAAGAATCGGATTGAGGAATAGCACAAAGATCGAGTCCATACCCTAGTTCGGCGGAGACTCGCTACGGCGGCAACGGCGGGGTTGATTCCCGTTGATGGCGACGGAGACCAGCGACTGGAGGTGGCTGGCGGCGAGGAGATGATCCAGAGACCACGTTGGCAGAGCAGGCTATCGCGTGGGCAAAGGGGTTTGGAGAAATTTCCAAATTTTTGCCCGTGACTATATATAGCCCGACCCTGTCGGTGTGACCGAGTGGAACAACTCGGTGGCACCGAGATGCAAAACTGTATACAGTTATTGCAACTCGGTGTGACCGAAAGGTTCAAATCGGTTGCACCGAGATCGAAAACATAGATCAACTTAATGATCTCGGTAGGACTGAAAGTGGGGTATCGGTCAGACCGAGATTCATAAAGAGGTTTTGGAAGTTTAAGTCTGACGAATCGGGGACTCCGAGTGCTCCTCACACAGAGTGGTTCGAATCTGACTTGATCAAATTTTGTGATGTAGCATGAATAGAGTTTGAGACGAGAAAAGCATAGATAGCTAGAGGAGGTTCTTAGGCATTCTTGTCCATCCACTTGGCAAAAGGAAATAAAACCAAACAATCAAAACAACAAGTGGATGTCCTCGAATGAGTAAAATATGCAACCAACATGCTCACACAATAATATGGCAATTGAAATATGTGACAAAGCATGCACAACCAATTCTAGCATCTACCAAGCAATTTGCGATGACTAGGTCATCTATATATGAGTATATTGACTTAGGAGTCAAGTGAGAACACTTGATCATAGGTCATACTCATCGTTTAAGCTCAAGTGGGGTTACCACTTTTACATAAAGCATTGTTGTGTTCACATCTTTAGAGTTGCTTTAGCTCAAGTCTTAGAGTAAAGCTCCCCCTAGATGTGATATCCCCCCTAAGAGGGATGAACTAACCTTGGGTTTTGTCGATGATGACTTCATGTAGATGTTGAAGATGTGGATGCTCAATGTTGATGTAGATCACTTGGAGCTATCCATTTGAGTGAATTGCACTTTCAATACCTACATGGGTTAGTCCCACAAGGAACAAACAAGGATATCCATAGACATAGAGTGATGCACACACAAGATGATGTCCGTGAAGACTTTTAGGTTACCTTGTCCCTTGTCTTACCAACAAGAGGGTTCGTGACTCCTTGAACTAGTGCAAGATGTGGAAGTTGATTGCACTTGTTCTTGCCAAGATGATAAGAGTGAAGTATGTTGGCGGAGTCACCCTCAAGAACTCTCTAGTTCTTCTTCTTTTGGATCCACACCATCTTGATGGGAATCCTTGGAGTTGTAGTCGTACTTGATGAAGTGGAACTTGAAGTGGTCTTGGGAATCCACTTGACTAAGGTCTTAGGAGCTTTTTCAAATGCATCAATTTCCTCTTGAAGCTTGTCCTTGCCTTTTTTCTTGTAGTCTTGTGGTGGAAGATCATCTTGAGCTTGTGTCCCCTTGAAGGAAGTATCATACTTCTCTTGTTGAGGAACAAACTTTGTCTTGGGGTATTGATCTTCTTCCCACTCAACTCCATTGGCATTGAACTTTCGTTCAAAACCAACACCTTGATTCTTCCGGTGCATTCCTTGCTTGCGCATAATTTCCTCGAATTGCTTACTCCCGGCAAGGCTTTTGTACACTCCTTTCTCTATAATTCCCTTCAATAAGCTATTTTCTTGCTCAAGTGTAACTTGGCTAAGAGAATCATTAGTGGAATCAAGAGAACTACTAGAAGCAACAATATTGGATTTATCATGATCATTGTTACTACTAGAGGAAGAATCTTTCTCGTTCTTGTTACTAGACTTGACTTGAGGCATGTAATTGGATAAGAGTAAATGCTTGGCAATGTAAGAAGAACTTTTCTTGCGGAGATCATCATTGATTGCCTTTAAAAACTCATGCTCTTGCTCAAGATTGAGCTTTTCAAAGCGTAACTTCTCATGAGCTTTTAAAAGTTCTCGATGATCTTCGAAGATAGTTTCATGAGCTAACTTAAGAGTGTTTAGTTCTTTAGTTAGAGCCTCAATCTTCTCCTTATCATTGTCATTCGTTTTATCTTGATTAGCATGATTAATTGACGTTTTATCATAGTATTCATCACTAGAGTTGTCAACAAGTAAATCATCACCTAACAAGTCATCTTCATCACTATTAAAATCAACATACTCGGGGTGTGTTACCTTAGGACCTTTGGCCATGAAGCATCTTCCAATTCCTTCATTTGGTGAGTCAAATATGTCGTAGGAGTTGGTTGACACAAGTGCTAGACCGGCAACACCTTCATCTTGAGTATATTCGGAATCGGAGTGATAACTTCTCTCGGAGTGGCTGTCGGAGTCGGAGCCGGATACCCATTCACCAACATGAGCTTGATGTCTTCGTTTTGTGTAGCTCCTTGATGATTTTTCCTTCCTTTCCGAATCCTTGCTTCTCCGTGAGTATCTTCGTTCATAACGATCATCTCTACTCCTTCTCTCTCTTGGTGGTGATTCTTTGCTTCTTCTTTTTGGAGAGTCTTCTCTTCTCTTGTAGGGAGCCGTACACTCATTAGAATAGTGTCCGGGTCTTCCACAATTGTAGCAGTTTCGCTCTCGACTAGAAGATCTTTTGTCAGTGTAGGACCTTGACTTGGAGCTTCTATCTTTGCTTCTACTCTTGTAGAATTTGTTGAAGTTCTTCACCATTAAGCTCGATTCTTCATTGAAGTTTTGTTTCTCACTTGATGATGTAGGGGCTTCACATGAGGCTTTGTAGGCACCACTTGATTTGTTGTGAAGTTCCTCTTTATCCTTAAGTGACATCTCATGAGCAACAATTCTTCCAATCACCTCCGTTGGCTTGAGATCTTTGTAATTGGGCATCATTTGGATCAATGTGCACACGGTATCATATTTTCCCTCCAAGGCTCTTAGGATTTTCTTGATGATGAATCTATCGGTCATCTCTTCACTTCCTAAGCCGGCAATCTCATTTGTGATGAGAGCAAGCCTAGAGTACATTTCAGCGACGCCTTCACCATCCTTCATTTTGAACTTGTAAAGTTGACTTTGAAGCACATCCAACTTGGATTCCTTGATGGAGTTGGTACCTTCGTGCATATCAATCAAAGTGTCCCAAATCTCCTTTGCATTCTCAAGACGGCTGATTTTGTTGAATTCTTCGGGGCACAATCCGTTGAAGAGAATATCACAAGCTTGAGCATTGTATTGCAACATCTTCAACTCATCAGCGGTAGCTTCACGGTTTGGTTCTCTCCCATCAAAGAAGTCACCTTGCAAACCAACACACACAATAGCCCAAACGGCGGGGTTATGTCCAAGAATATGCATTTTCATTTTATGCTTCCAACTAGCAAAACTAGTACAATCAAAGTAAGGACCTCTACGGTGATAATTTCCCTCGCTAGACGCCATACTCTCCTAGGTTGTGAAACCAAGGCTATGACCACCAAAAGCTATGGAAATCAAAGCAAATGGAGACCAAAGCTCTGATACCACTTGTAGGATCGAAAGTATGTCTAGAGGGGGGGTGATTAGACTACTTGACCAAATAAAAACTTAACCTTTTCCCAATTTTAGTTCTTGGCAGATTTAGCTATTTTAGGACAAGTCAAGCAATCATCACACAATTCAAGCAAGCATGCAAAGAGTATATTGGCAGCGGAAAGTAAAGCATGCAACTTGCAAGAATGTAAAGGGAAGGGTTTGGAGAATTCAAACGCAATTGGAGACACGGATGTTTTTCCCGTGGTTCGGATAGGTGGTGCTATCCTACATCCACGTTGATGGAGACTTCAACCCACGAAGGCTAATGGTCGCGCGAGTCCACGGAGGGCTCCACCCACGAAGGGTCCACGAAGTAGCAACCTTGTTTATCCCACCATGGCCATCGCCCATGAAGGACTTGCCTCACTAGCGGTAGATCTTCACGAAGTAGGCGATCTCCTTGCCCTTACAAACTCCTTGGTTCAACTCCACAATCTTGTCGGAGGCTCCCAAGTGACACCTAGCCAATCTAGGAGACACCACTCTCCAAGAAGTAACAAATGGTGTGTTGATGATGAACTCCTTGCTCTTGTGCTTCAAATGATAGTCTCCCAACACTCAACTCTCTCTCATAGGATTTGGATCTGGTGGAAAGAAGGTTTGAGTGGAAAGCAACTTGGGGAAGGCTAGAGATCAAGATTCATATGGTAGGAATGGAATATCTTGGTCTCAACACATGAGTAGGTAGTTCTCTCTCAGAACATATGAGTTGGAAGTGTAGATGTGTTCTGATGGCTCTCTCTTCTAGTGAAGAGGAGGTGGAGGGGTATTTATAGCCTCCACACAAAATCCAACCGTTACACACAATTTACCAATCTCGGTGGGACCAAATCAAAAAACTCGGTCGGACCGAAATAGTAAACCTAGTGACCATTAGAGATTTTTGGTGGGACCGACATGCAACTCGGTGGAACCGATATGGTTAGGGTTAGGGCATAACGTAATCTCGGTGAGACCGATTACACAAACTCGGTGAGACCGATCTTGGTAATAAGCTAACCAGAGAGTTGGTCAGGCAAACTCGGTGGGACCGATTT
The DNA here is from genome assembly GCF_056163025.1 of Triticum urartu. Classification (NCBI taxonomy): domain Eukaryota; kingdom Viridiplantae; phylum Streptophyta; class Magnoliopsida; order Poales; family Poaceae; genus Triticum; species Triticum urartu. The sequence goes on along the minus strand of NC_141873.1, from coordinate 330,835,076 downwards.
GCTCTTTCGGTGAGACCAAAAAGTTACAAAAAGGAAACAGAGAGTTTACATTGCAATCTCGGTGGGACCGATCCGCTCTTTCAGTGAGACCGAAAAGTTACGAAAGGGAAACATAGAGTTTGCAATCCCATCTCGGTGAGACCGAGATCCCTATCGGTAGAACCGATTTGCTAGGGTTTGGCAGTGGCTTACGACAAGTGAAACTCGGTGGCGCCGGATAGAAAGAATCGATAGGACCGAGTTTGGCTTAGGGTTTAGGTCAAATGTGGATATGGGAAAGTAGCTGAGGATTTTGGAGCATATCATTAAGCACATGAAGCAAGATGCTCATTAAGCAACACCTCATCCCTCCTTGATAGTATTGGCTTTTCTTAAGGACTCAATGTGATCTTGGATCACTAAAATATAAAATGAAGAGTCTTGAGCTTTTGAGCTTGAGCCAATCCTTTGTCCTTAGCATTTTGAGGGTTCCACTTTCACCATCCATGCCATGCCAATCATTGAGCTTTCCTGAAATGATCACCTTGGAATAGCATTAGCTCAATGAGCTATATGTTGTTATGAATTACCAAAACCACCTAGGGATAGTTGCACTTTCAATATTAGGGTCCCACTTCAGATTAACATTGTCTGTCTTGTCATGCTTCAGCCTCGTCGCCGTACACCTTAGCGGAGCTGCTCCAACGACGGAACCGTCCATCACAGTGGAGCAGTACCCTCGGCGCCGTTTCCAGAGGCCTCGGATCTTCTTCCCCGCCTCCGACAGTCACACCAGCATCATCACCATCCTCCACGTCCAACCCAATGATGCTAAGGTCCACAAAGCTATGCCAAAGAGGTTGTACACTCACCGCATCACTTTGTTTCTCCATTCCTCTGTTCTTCCAATTCATGTGAGCCAAACACCTAGGTTGACTGAAATCCTATGTTTCCAAATGCTCAGTTTTGCACGTGCATTCCTATCCTATTCCTGTGTTTTTCCTGTCCCTGCGTTTATAGAATCCTCCAATTCTAAGGAGCCCTTGCAGATTTACTTCATTTTCAGATAGGCATCAAAGAAAACTATGTGTGTTATGTCCTGCTCCTGCCATGCCGTCATCCACCCCACCTGAGGTGCACCATCGACAGAAGCGTTCACTGCAGCAGAGATCCCCCCTGCAGACTTCCTTTCGCCGCCTCAGATCATCTTCCCCGTTGCCGGCAGCCACGCCAACTGCATTACCATCATCGACTGAGCAGATGAACCTGAGGACTACACAGTTCCGGAAGAGAGGTCGCAGTCTTTCGTGTTTGCTTACGTTATACATCTGTTATTATTACCTGCTACTTTATCGTTCAATCTTGAGTTTTGAATTGCTCATGGGTCTCATATCGAGCCAGCAACGAATAGTATCTGTCTACTATCTGGTTCATCTGGGGTCTTCTATGTGGTTCATGTTGGGTGGGCAACAATAGATGATCTATTGTCTATCTTTTTAAACTGAAGCTATAATCTACCTGCTATCATTAGTTTTGGATCCATCCACTCGTTTGGTACCATCAGTCTTGATTTTTGCATGCACCCCTTAGGCCTTACAAAATCTAACTATTTTTTATTATTATGCATGTCAGATATTGTACACAATCGTACTGAACATGTAGAGAAAAAGAGAAGACCGTTGCGTGCGAATATAATGTGATGCAGACGCCGCTCCATGGTGGGCAAAGTGCCCCCCCCCTCCTGCATTTCCATATTGTATTCCAGAGGAAGATAACTGTTCAGATGGAGATTCAGAAGGAGCCGACCATGCCTGTTTACCACCTGAGGTATTTGCTCTAACCTGGCATGCTGATGTTGGTCATATCATGCATATGGCGCCTTGCATTGCTTACATTATACATCTTATATGTCATCAGCTTAGTTTAGATTTTCTTTGTGTGAATGCCACCTATTTAGTTTCTATATCATACTCTTCCTATGCATCAGCCATTTGAGTCGGTCATGGGAAAATCTGGAGTGAAAACAAGGTCTTCTGAGCAGTCAGTGCTACCTGTCGATGCAGATTTCTTGCTGGTTACAGATAGCTCCTCAGAGGATGATTCAGAGAGAGATGACCAGACATATCCCCCCCCCGAGGTGCATGCTCTAACTTGGCTGGGTTATATTGCTCATATCATGCATATGGTGTCTTGCATTGACATGCCATCTGCTTAGATTAGACATGCTTTGTGTGAATGCCTCCTGTTTGCTTTCTATATCAGATATGTGAATTATGCAATGCCATGTTTTTCAGCCAGTTATCATATATGTGAATTATGCACCGCCATGGAGCCAGGCATCATATATGTGAATTATCTCATGCCATCTTTTTTTCATTACGTATTCCATTTGTCGACAATCTGTGTATATTGAACTACTCTTCATGTGTATCAGCCATTTGAGCCAGTTATGGAAAAATCTGGAGTGAAAACAAGGTCTTCAGAGCAGGCAATGGTACCTGTTGAAGCATATATCTCGATGGTTACAGGGAGCTCCTCAGAGGAGGATTCAAAGACAGATGACCAGTCCTATATCCCACATGAGGTGTATGCTCTAAGTTGCAATGTTTATATTTCTCATATGATGCATATGGTGTCTTGCATTGCTTAGTTTAGACATCATATGCACAATATTGAATTCTACCTGCTTAGTTTAGAGATCATACATGCGAGTGCCAGCTGCTTAGTATATGAATCAATTATGTCAATTATATCATGCCATCCTGTATACTTAGACAACATGTATGTGAATTATTTCATCCCAACCTATTTTAGAAAGACATCATATAGTTTTGTCATGTCATCATGTTTAGGTACTCATCATATGTTGAATTATGCCATTATATCATGTTAAATTATCCATCATATATCTGAAACTGTGTCATGCTATCTTGTTTAGTTAGGCATCATATATGTGAAATTGTGGCATGCTATCCTATTTGGTTAGACAACATATATGTGAATTACCACATCTGTCTATCATACAATGTCTGTACGTTCAATTTCTTTTCTTGTTTATCAGCCATTTGAATTGGAGGGGGTGATGGCAGTATCTAAGGGAGCAAAAACCCGTTCTTCACAAAAGACGGTGCTACCCGTCGATGCATATAGAACCATGGTTGTACAGGCCCACAAACTAGCCCCACCACACATAATCGAGACTCTTCCAGATTGCACACTTACACCATTGGGCAGAGAGCCAGCTACAACCCATCTAACCGCAACCCCAGCGGATAGTAACCCACTTATAGTTGACAAAGCACCATGTCCACCACAGAGTACCCCCACACGAGCAGTTTGTAAAGCTACTGCAGTGCCCAAAGCATGAAGACCACCACAACTAACCCAAACTCCACGTTTAAAGCAGAAGAGCAACTGTTCTCAGGTCAGATTCTTTAGCTATGGTCCATACTCCTTTGCTATTGCATCACTGTATTTACTCATACCAACTACTTTCGAATTTGAAGGATCCAATTGAAACTCCAATGGCGCAACAGGTATGTTTTAAACCTATTTCTTTAACTAGATTGTTGTTCTAACTTCTTGCTCTATGTTGATTTTAGTTTAAGTTGTATAAACAATTATGTTCTCATGTGATGCACATTACAAGTGCTGCCAATGTTGTGTAGTTTCTCACACTTATATTATGTCTATGCTGTTGTGTCTTAAAAATATATGAGTTGAACTATGTCTCTATCTTGATTAGGGAACATAAACAAGAATAATATGGACAATACAGTGACCATAGTACATAGATATATGTTTGTTTCATGCTGTTATCCTATCCACCTTACTACTGAACCGCTTTACCAAAATGAGTTTCGTATACTACAAGCTAAATATGTGATGTGTCTGCTTGTTTCTCTTGTAGTATGCAAATAGAATATTGGAGAAGAGCACCCCACTATGCAATGGTAGAGAAAGTAATGCAGATAAGGTTCAAGATAGTGAGACAACCCTGTTGGTCTCCAAGAAAGGTGATAAAAAACGATCTTGTAGACAGTGAGAAAACCCCACAGTCCTGCGTTGATGTAGTGTTCGAGTTACTGGCCAGTACTGCTGGCACAAGCTCTTCGAACTCGCTGCCTGAATCACTTCGGCTTCTTCAGTCTCAGCTACAAGCTGAAAGGCATCAGATGCGTACTTTCTTGTGCAACAGCAAGCGCTGGAGGATTTAAGCACCAAACAAGAGAAAGTTAATAAGCTTGCTAAGCATATTGCCAGCATTATGGGTACCAAGGATATTGTTTCTTGAACTCTTCCGAAGTGGTTTCAGTTCTAGACTTGTTTTGCTGTGGCGTTTATATGCTGCTTTGTTCCCTATATTTGCACTGGTGGCGAACTTTGATGCCCAGTGGATGTAATATGTGTAATAGATGTGATAGCCTAGCATAAGTTGCTTGCTTATTTATTTCCTTGTTGTCTTGTTTATTTGTTTTCTTGTAGTCAGTGCAGTTCTTTTTCCGCGGTTTGCTATTGGCTGCAATAACCTATTTTTTAAAACTAGGCCACAATAACCATGGGCTAATATTTATTGTAGTGACACTGGGCCTCCTACGGGCCGTAGAAGTAGTGGGCCTTCTACGGGCCGTAGAAACAGTAGGCCTTCTACGGGCCGTAGAAACAATGGGCCTTCTACGGGTCGTATCATCAATGGGCCTTATACGGGCCATATGATCGATTGGCCAAACATGGGCCAATAACAGGCCGCATTATGGCCGTAAACGGGATAGAGTTGGAATCGTCCATTCGTGGGCCGACCATAACGGGCCATCGTTAATAGGCCGTATTTGATGATGCTATGAAAGCAGCCAAATGTATTAACGGACCACAAACGGGCCGACTGTAACCATGGGCTGAATTTGGCCCACAAGCAGAAAATGACAGTAACGGGCCATAAGTAAACGAATGCTGGAAATGAGCCCAAGAATAAATGGGCTCTGAGAAGGCCGAAAGATAACATGGGCTGGAAACGGCCCAACGGAATAACGGGCCGTTAATGGGTATAAAGTGATACACTGTTCATTACGGGCCAGTTTCACCACGGGCCGTTAATGGGTGTAAAGTGATACACTGTTCATTACGGGCCAGTTTCACCACGGGTCGTTAATAGGCCAAGAGTTACATAGGGCCTCATATGGGCCGAAAGACGTCATGGGCCATACATGGGCCAGAAGTGAAAACGGGCTGGAATCATATTGGATGGCCCAGATGACGCTACTGGGCCTAATTCAGATAGGGCGTAACGGGCCTTGGGTTAGCGGGCTGTAAATGGGCTATATGCGAACAGGCCGTTAACAGGCTTTCCATGGGCCGGCCGCCACCTTTTGACCAAGTCAAATGGGCCGGCCTTTTCAAAGGAATGGGCCTCTGTTGGGCCGTGCCACGTGTCGACGTATCATAGGCGCCTTCTGTCCAATGCGTGGATGACATCTGTCCCAACGATGAGCCGACACGTGTTTCCTCCAGCCAATGATGATTTTACACGTGGAAAATCCACATTGGTCGGGGCTGTTAACGGGTTATCGGATCCAAAAGCCGACCCGATAGCTTAACGGCGTTCCGTTACGGTGGATGCCACGTGTCGGTCACCCTTGACGAAAGCACTTCTGTGACGCGTGATTTATCGTCATGGAAGTGCACACTTCCGTGATGATAATTTTGGTAATGTCATGGAACACTTCTACGACAGCGCAGGTATGACTATCTTGATTCTGTCATAAAATCGTCATGGATGTACATGCATGACAAAAAACGCGACCTACTGTGACAAACACGTATCATCACGGAAGTGTATTTTTTTGTAGTGATGACAAGCCAAGCAATTGTTTCATACTTTTGGTGTTCTCAAACTTTTTCAATCTTCACGCAATACATGAGCGTAAGCCATGGACATAGCACTTTAGGTGGAATAGAATGGTGGTTGTGGAGGAGACAAAAAAAAGGGAAAGATAGTCTCACATCAACTAGGCGTATCAACGGGCTATGGAGATGCCCATCAATAGATATCAATGTGAGTGAGTAGGGATTGCCATGCAACGGATGCACTAGAGCTATAAGTATATGAAAGCTCAATAAAAGGAACTAAGTGGGTGTGCATCCAACTCGCTTGCTCACGAAGACCTAGGGCATTTTGAGGAAGCCCATCATTGGAATATACAAGCCAAGTTCTATAATGAAAAATTCCCACTAGTATATGAAAGTGATAACATAGGAGACTCTCTATTATGAACATCATGGTGCTACTTTGAAGCACAAGTGTGGTAAAAGGACAGTAGCATTGTCCCTTCTCTCTTTTTCCCTCATTTTTTTATTTGGGCCTTTTCTCTTCTTTTTTATGGCCTCTTTTTTTTCATCCGGAGTCTCATCCTGACTTGTGGGGGAATCATAGTCTCCATCATCCTTTCCTCACTTGGGACAATGCTCTAAAAATGATGATCATCACACTTCTATTTACTTACAACTCAACAATTACAACTCAATACTTAGAACAAAATATGACTCTATGTGAATGCCTCCGGCGGTGTACCGGGATATGCAATGAATCAAGAGTGACATGTATGAAAGAATTATGAATGGTGGCTTTGCCACAAATACAATGTCAACTACATGATCATGCAAAGAAATATGACAATGATGGAGCGTGCCATAGTAAACGGAACGGTGGAAAGTTGCATGGCAATATATCTCGGAATGGCTATGGAAATGCCATGATAGGTAGGTATGGTGGGTGTTTTGAGGAAGGTATATGGTGGGTGTATGATACCAGAGAAAGGTGCGCGGTATTAGAGAGGCTAGCAATGGTGGAAGGAAGAAAAGTGCGTATGATCCATGGACTCGACCTTAGTCATAAAGAACTCATATACTTATTGCAAAAATCTACAAGTTATCAAAGCAAAGTATTACGCACATTCTCCTAGGGGGATAGATTGGTAGGAAAAGACCATCGCTCGTCCCCGACCGCCACTCATAAGGAAGAAAATCAATAAATAAATCATGCTCCGACTTCATCACATAACAGTTCACCATACATGCATGCTAAGGGAATCACAAACTTTAACACAAGTATTTCTCAAATTCACAACTACTCAACTAGCATGACTCTAATATCACCATATCCATATTTCAAAACAATTATCAAGTATCAAACTTCTCATAGTATTCAACACACTCATAAGAAAATTGTATTATTAATCTTGAATGCCTAACATAATTAAAGCAAATTACCATGCTGTTTTGTAGGACTCTCAAAATAATCTAATTGAAGCATGAGAGAACAATAGTTTCTATAAAAAAATCCACCGACGAGCTCTAAAAGATATAAGTGAAGCACTAGAGCAAAAACTATATAACTCAAAAGATATAAGTGAAGCACATAGAGTTTTCTAACAATTTCTGAATCATGTGTGTCTCTCTCAAAAGGTGTGTACAGCAAGGATGATTGTGGAAAATTAACAAATAAAGATTCAAATAATACAAGACTCTCCAAGCAAAACACATATCATGTGGTGAATAAAAATATAGCTCCAAGTAAAGTTACCGATGGAAGTAGACGAAAGAGGGGATGCCTTCTGGGGCATCCCCAAGCTTTGGCTTTTAGGTGTCCTTATATTATATTGGGGTGCCATGGGCATCCCCAAGATTAGGATCTTTCCACTCCTTGTTCCATAATCCATCAAATCTTTCACCCAAAACTTGAAAACTTCACAACACAAAACTTAAAGTAGAAAATCTCGTGAGCTCCGTTAGCAAAAGAAAACAAAACACCACTTCAAGGTACTGTAATGAACTCATTATTTATTTATATTGGTGTTAAAACTACTGTATTCCAACTTCTCTATGGTTTATAAACTATTTTACTAGCCATAGATTCATCAAAATAAGCAAACAACACACGAAAAACAGAATCTGTCAAAAACAGAACAGTCTGTAGTAATCTGTAGCTAACGCAAGATCTGGAACCCCAAAAATTCTAAAATAAATTTCTGGACGTGAATAATTTATCTATTAATCATCTGCAAAAAGAATTAACTAAATATCACTTTCTAAAAAAATGGCAGCAGTTCTTGTGAGCGCTAAAGTTTCTGTTTTTTACAGCAAGATTAAAAAAACTTTCCCCAAGTATTCCCAACGGTTCTACTTGGCACAAACACTAATTATACACAAAAACAAAACCAAAACAGAGGATAGATAAATTATTTATTACTAAACAGGAGCAAAAAGCAAGGAATAAAAATAAAATTAGGTTGCCTCCCAACAAGCGCTATCGTTTAACGCCCATAGCTAGGCATAAAAAGCAAGGATAGATCTAGGTATTGCCATATTTGGTAGGCAATCCATAAGTGGCTCTCATAATAGATTCATTATTATTCTCAATCAAAGTAGACAAAGGCATATCATTAGGATCATAAGAAGCACTTTTATTAGCAAATAATTTCATAAGTTCATCCATCTTTCCACTCAAAACATTAATTTCTTCTATCGCATGTACTTTATTATTAGTAGATCTTTCAGTGTGCCATTGAGAATAATTAACCATAATATTATCTAGGAGTTTAGTAGCTTCTCCTAAAGTGATTTCCATAAAAGTGCCTCTCGTGGCCGAATCTAAAAGATTTCTAGAGCAAAATTCAATCCAGGATAAAAAATTTGTATAATCATCCACAAATTCAAACCATGCGTAGGGCAATTACGTATCATTAATTTCATCTTCTCCTAAGCTTGTGCAACATGTTCATGATCAAGTTGCTTAAAATTCATAATATCGTTTCTAAGAGAGATGATCTTAGCGGGAGGAAAATACTTAGAGATAAAAGCATCTTTGCACTTATTCCACGAGTCAATACTATTTTTAGGCAAAGACGAAAACCAAGCTTTAGCACGATCTCTAAGCAAAAAAGCAAATATCTTAAATTTAACAATATCATTGTCCACATCTTTCTTCTTTTGCATATCACACAAATCAACGAAGATATTTAGATGGGTAGCGACATCTTCACTAGGAAGGTCGGAAAACGGATCTTTCATGACAAGATTCAGCAAAGCAGCATTAATTTCACAAGATTCGGCATCGGTAAGAGGAGCATTTGGAGTGCTAATAAAATCATTGTTGTTGGTATTGGTAAAGTCACACAATTTGGTATTATCTTGAGCCATCGTGACAAGCAAGCAATCCGACACACAAGCAAACAAGAAATGGGCAAAAAGAGGCGAATAGAGAAAGAGAGGGAGGATAGAGAGAGAGGGCGAATAAAACGGCAAGGGTGAAGTGGGGGAGAGGAAAACGAGAGGCAAATGGCAAATAATGTAATGCGGGAGATAAGGGTTTGTGATGGGTACTTGGTGTGTTGACTTTTGTGCGAACCTTCCCGGCAACGGTGCCAGAAATCCTTCTTGCTACCTCCTAAGCACTTGCGTTGGTTTTCCCTTGAAGAGGTAATGGTGATGCAGCAAAGCAGCGTAAGTATTTCCCTCAGTTTTTTAGAACCAAGGTATCAATCCAGTAGGAGGCCACACACGAGTCCCTGGCACCTACACAAACAAATAAATCCTCACAACCAATGCGATAAGGGGTTGTCAATCCCTACACGGTCACTTACGAGAGTGAGATCTGATAGATACGATAAGATAATATTTTTGGTATTTTTATGATAAAGATGCAAAGTAAAACAAAAGGCAAAGGAAATAACTAAGTATTGGAAGATTAATATGATGGAAGATAGACCCGGGGGCCATAGGTTTCACTAGTGGCTTCTCTCAAGAGCATAAGTATTCACGGTGGGTAAACAAATTACTATTGAGCAATTGACAGAATTGAGCATAGTTATGAGAATATCTAGGTATGATCATGTATATAGGCATCACGTCCGAGACAAGTAGACCGACTCCTGCCTGCATCTACTACCATTACTCCCACATCGATTGCTATCCAGCATGCATCTAGAGTATTAAGTTCATAAGAACGGAGTAACACTTTAAGCAAGATGACATGATGTAGAGGGATAAACTCATGCAGTATGAAATAAACTCCATCTTGTTATCCTCGATGGCAACAATACAATACGTGCCTTGCTGCCCGTACTGTCACTGGGAAAGGACACCGCAAGATTGAACCCAAAGCTAAGCACTTCTCCCATTGCAAGAAAGATCAATCTAGTAGGCCAAACCAAACTGATAATTCGAAGAGACTTCCAAAGATAACCAATCATTCATAAAAGAATTCAGAGAAGATTCAAATATTGTTCATAGACAAACTTGATCATAAAACCACAATTCACCGGTCTCAACAAACACACCGCAAAAGAAGATTACATCGAATAGATCTCCACAAGAGAGGGGGGAACTTTGTATTGAGATCCAAAAAGAGAGAAGAAGCCATCTAGCTAATAACTATGGACCCATAGGTCTGAGGTAAACTACTCACACTTCATCGGAGAGGCTATGGTGTTGATGTAGAAGCCCTTCGTGATCGATGGCCCCTCCGACGGAGCTCTGGAAAAGGCCCCAAGATGGGATCTCGTGGATACAGAAAGTTACGACGGTGGAACTAGGGTTTTGGCTCCGTCTCTGCTAGTTTGGGGGTACGTAGGTATATATAGGAGGAAGGAGTACATCGGTGGAGCAACAGGGGGCCCACGAGGGTGGAGGGCGCGCCCCCTACCTCGTGCCCTCCTCGTTGATTGCTTGACGTAGGGTCCAAGTCCTCTGGATCATGTTCGTTCCGAAAATCATGTTCCCAAAGGTTTCATTCCGTTTGGACTCCATTTGATATTCTTTTTCTACGAAACCCTAAAATAGGCAAAAAAAACATCAATTCTGGGCTGGGCCTCTAGTTAATAGGTTAGTCCCAAAAATAATATAAAAGTGTATAATAAATCCCAATAATGTCCAAAACATAATATAATATAGCATGGAACAATCAAAAATTATAGATACGTTGGAGACGTATCATGTCCCAACACAGTTACCCGGCCAGCCAGCTTCTGCATCTCCCTAAGGGTCTGCAGCGGGCTCATGTCCTCGATGGCCTTGATCTTCTCTGGATTCGCCTTGATCCCTCTGTGGGACACGAGGAAGCCCAGCGGCTTGCCGGAAGGGACGCCGAACACACACTTCTCCGGGTTAAGCCGCAAGTTCACTTGGCGCATGCTCGTGAAGGTCTCCTCCAGGTCTTGAATCAAGGTCATCGCCTCCCGAGACTTCACCACAATGTCATCGACGTAGGCCTCTATGTTTCTCCCGAGCTGCCGCCCTTAGGCGATGTGCATCAGTTGCTGAAATGTTGCACCCGCGTTGCGCAATCCAAAAGGCATGCAGGTGTAGCAGTACACCCCATACGGGGTCAGGAAGGCTGTTTTCTCCACATCTTCTACCGCCATCTTGATATGGTGGTATCCTGAGAACGCATCCAGGAAGCACAACAGGTCGCACTCGGCAGTGGAGTCGATGATCTGATCGATGCGCGGGAGCAGGAACGGATCTTGGGGGCAGGCCTTGTTAAGGTTGGTGAAGTCAATGCACATCCGTTCCTTCCCGCCTTTCTTCGGTACTACGACGGGGTTCGCCAGCCATTCGGGATACCGAACCTCGCAAATGGCGCCCGCCGCCGACTCCAGCTTGCGGGTCTCTCGGACGATGAAGGTCTGCTTCTCAGTGGACTGCCGTCTCGCTCGCTGCTTCACGGGGATTACATTGGGGCATACCCTTAAGTGATGCTGAATCACTTCCCTCGGAACTCCTACCAGCTGATTGGGCTCCCACGGCGAATATATCCTTGTTTGCGCGAAAGAACTTCATCAATGCTCCCTCTTGACCTTGATCGAGGCTGGCACCTATGGTAAAGGTGGCTCCTGAGGGCCCGTCCTCATTGACTGGCACCTGCTTGGTTTCCGCCTTGTCTTGTGTGAACAACTGCTTTTTCTTGGTTGGTACGGCTCCCTTGGGCTCGGAGGTGCCCGCGTCGGTAGGCTGCGCCGCCTCGGCGGTTTTGAGGGCGAGCCTGAGTGCCGCCAGAGCCTCCTTGGCGTCCCCTTTGACAGTGAGGATGCCCTTGCTCCCAGGCATCTTCATGAGGTTGTAGGCCCGATGAGTCGCTGCCATGAACTGGGCCAGAGCCGGGTACCCGAGAATGGCGTTGTACGAGAGGCCGATGCGGGCGATGTCGAAGTCGACCAGCTCGGTGCAGTAGTTGTCGCGCGTGCTGAAGGTGACGGGAAGGCGGATCTGTCCCAGAGAGCAGGCATTGCCTCCACCAACTCCTGAGAAAGGCTTGCTGAGGCTGAGCCGCTCGAGCGGCACGTGAAGAAGGCTGAAGGCTTCCACGGAGAGCAAATTGAGGCCGGCACCGCCGTCGATGAGGGTCTTGGTAATAGCCATGTTGCAGATGGTGGGCGTGCAGAGCATTGGGAGCATGCCCGAGCCGGTGGTGGAGTCGGGGTGGTGCTCTGAGCCGAAGGTGAGGTCGGCCTCCGGCGCAGCCCAGCCTGGCGGAGCCCCCGGGCGCTTGGAAGCGGCACCAATCTGGCGGAGGAACGGCTTGACGTGGTGATCTGAAGGCGGTGCTTGAGAGCCGCCTAGCAGGGCCGCGACTGTGTGGTGCGCCGGTACCACATAGCGAGCGGTGAAGAAGTCATGGAGTTCCCCCAGGATGCCACCATGGATCCAAGGAGGTTGAGCAGCCAGGCACGTGGCTCGCCGGCGAGGGCCATGGGGAGCCAGTTGGACATGACCTTGTCGTCGCCCCCAGCCTTGTAAGTGCATCTAGTGCCACCCCTAGTTGGTTTTGGAGTATTGATGACAAACCTAGTTGAGGGACTAATGTGTTTGTGAGAATTGCAGGATAACATAGCTAGAAGTCCCTCATTGATTCGGTTTTCCTACCAGAGATGGCCCCTAAAAATGTATGAAGACATCGATGGCAAAGGTGGTATATGAAGATATTCACATTGAAGACTATGACAAGAGAAGACGTGACATGAAGCATATGGAGCTCGAAGACTTAGATCTTTCGTAGTTCTGTTTCTTCTTTATTGAGTCATAGGAACCACCGTACTGTTAAGTGGGGTCCAAGAGAACCAGTTAGAATGACTAAAGTGATGCTTAACCAAAACCTATATCTTCGAGTGAAGACTATGAGAGCGAATCTTGTCCAGAGTCGGACAAGTCAGCTTTGCTTGTAGCCCAAGTAAAGTTGCCGTGTGAGTTTGAAATCTGACCGTTGGAACAGGTGTCAGTTCCTTAGTGACCCAGGGTCATTTCGGACAAATCAGGTCGGGTTGCCTAGTGGCTATAAATAGCCCACCCCCTACAACCATAAACGGTTGGCTGCTCAGAGTTAGAGTACGGCTTTTGTCGTTTGAGAGCAACCCACCTCGAAGCCTTTGAGAGAGAATTCCTTGCGAGGATAAAGCCCTAACCACCCAGAGCCAAAGAGAATTAGGCATCACTTAAGTCTTCTTATCTGGGTGATCTGAAGACTTATTACACTTGAGGACTGTGATTCCTCCAGCCGGTTAGGCATTGCGTTCTGAGCGTCCAAGAGACATTGTGGATCGCCGGTGAACGAAGTCTGTGAAGGTTTGGGAGTCTACCTTGAAGACTTACCAGAGTGATTGGGCGAGGTCTGTGTGACCTTAGCTCAAGGGGAATACGGTGAGGACTGGGTGTGTGGGACTGTGTGTCCTCAGGTTTAAATACCTAGCCGCCCTAACCAGACGTATAGTTGTCACAGCAACTAGAACTAGTCCAACAAATCATTGTATTCAACGAGTCACTGGTTTCATCCTTCCCTTCCCTTTACTTACTGTTGGTCCTTGTGAAGTCATTGTATGATTGCACTATCTTTTGTCTTCACTGAGTGACTGCGTGTTCTGCTTGGCTTCTTAATATCTTCCTACCTGATCCTTACTACCTAGCTGCTATTAGTCATTGTGCTTTCACTTCATTGAATACATGATTGTGGTTTACCTAGTGTAGTCTACCTTCCACTGCATGGTTATAGGTTTATTTCTATCGTTTGTCTTCGAAACTTCCATGTTTTAAAGACTTTCATAAAAATCGCCTATTCACCCCCCCCCCTCTAGTCGATATAACGCACTTTCAATTGGTATCAAAGCAAGGTACTCCCTTGTTCTGTGTGATTCGTTTAACCACCTGGAGTTTTAGCTATGTCGACTGCAGGGATAATTAAAGTCTCCGCTGCGTGCCCCGTCTTTGATGGAACTGAATATCCCTACTGGAAGAATAAGATGCGCATGCATCTTGAAGCCATTGACGTCAACCTATGGTATGTCATCAAGAACGACGTTCCCAAGGCTGGAGAAGGTGTCACTGCTGCTGATGTCAAGAAGTTCGTTCAACTGGACTCTACTGCCAAGAATATCATCTGTGGTCATCTGACCAAAGGACAGTATGGCCGTGTAAGTGCTTTGGAAACATCTAAGCTAGTCTGGGACTGGCTCTCCAAGGTCAACGAAGGCGTCTCAACCCAGAGAGATCAGAGAATCAGTGTCCTTCGCAACCTCTTCAACTGCTTCAAGCGAAATGACAATGAGAATGTCCAGCTCACGTTTGATCGACTCACTAACATCACAAATGAGCTTCAAGCCCTCGGCGCTACTGAGATCACCAAGCATGAAGTCGTCAAGACACTACTGAGATCACTTGACAGCTCGTTTGACACCCTAGCCCTGATGATTCAAGAACGTCCTGATTTCAAGACACTCGATCCGTCTGACATACTTGAGAGGCTCAACACACATGAGTTTCAGCTTTCTGAGAAAAGAGATATCTACGGTCCAAACTATGGGCGAACTCGTGCCTTCAAGGCAAAAGCTGTCTCCTCATCTGAAGAAGAATCTGACAGCAGTTCTGATGACCCTGAAGACATTGGAAAGGAACTTGCTATGCTTGTGAAGAAGTTCCAAAAATTCACCAAGAAGAAAGGCTTCAGGAAGTCTTCACGATCAAGCTCAAGGAATGATGAAGCTTCTGCTCATGACTACAAGAAGAAAACATGCCACAAGTGCAAGAAAACTGGCCACTTCATCTCTGAGTGTCCGCAGTGGGACAATGAGAACAAAAAGAAGAAGAAGAGCAAGGAATATGACTCTGACAACAAGAAGAAGAAGAAATACTCAAAGTCTTCTTCCAAGTCTTCCTCAAAGTCTTCATCACACAAGAAGAGCTCATCTGGCAAGGCACGTGCATTTGTTGGCAAGGAAATGGATTCATAGGAGGAGTCCGCTTCTGAGGAGGCGGAGGTGGAGTCTGAGGAGGAGTCTGATTCTGGCGTTGCAAGTCTGGCTACAACATACATTGCCAAGTCCATCTTCAACACTGAAGACAATGACTTCATCACCGACACCAATGCAAATGACAAGGACTACTCCGCTCCTACCTACTGCTTCATGGCACGCGGTGCCAAGGTAAACACACGCACTACTCACTATCAAACATCTAGTGAAGATGGCTCTGATTGTGGTTCAAGACCCAGCTATAAAACACTTGCTAACATTGCAACTGAACAACAGAAAGCTATGGAACATATTCAAAAACTGTTAGACAAAAGCGATGATCTGTTAGGCGCTGAAATGACTCGATCTGAGTCCTTAATTGAAGACATAAAAAATCTTCACGTTAAGTATGAGGAACTTGAAGGTCGTCATGAAACGCTCTCAACAACTCATGAAAAGCTTTCCTATGATTATCTTCAAAGGAAGCAAGATCTTGAGAAATTGAGAGCGGCTCATGAAGATCTTCAATAGGAAAACGAGTCACTTCGCGCCGAACAGATCAGTTCTTCTCAGGAAGGATTTGAACCACCATGTCTTAAATGCATTGAGCGCGGTAATGCTACTTCTGTTGCTGAATGTTCTACTGCTTCTACTGTTGCAATATCTTCAACTGTTAATGTGGTAACCAACCCCTCTGCTGAGGATACCACTGCTATTGCTGATGAGAATGCTAGGTTGAAGACATTGCTTGAAACAGGGATGTACAAAAGTCTTAAAGGGCATCAGACACTATGTGATGTCCTCAAAAGGCAGATTCTGAACTGAAACCCGAGGAAAGAGGGTGTTGGGTTCGTAAGGAAAATGAATGCTGATGGATCTTACTGGAAACCTGAGCAGTACCCCAAAACCACCTGGGTTGCTGCAAAGGAACCTTCAGCAGATCCATCCAATATATCTGGCTTCACTTGTGCTAACCCCGTTGTCATTGATGAATCCTTTGATGCAAACTATAAACTGTTTAAGAATCAGAATGGTGAAGTGTTTGCCAGGTATATTGGTACTAACTGCAGGAATGGGCCGCCTATGAAGAAGATCTGGGTGCCGAAAAAGTGTTTGGAAAATCTTCCTGTGAATTTCATCATGACACCACAGGTGAAGAAGACAAACCCCAGACCACAGGCTTCATACAGACAGAGGACTCACCTGAGTCGCACTAACGCAAATGTTTTGCAGGGAAACCATACTCAGGCCTATGAATATGAGTGCGGTTCATCGAACCGCCATGTTCATAAGACCAAGAACTATTCTGCTTATTCTTATGAGTACTATTGTCCGCCTGCTAGACTTTTTTCTAGGGCTCCAAAGACAAAGTTCTCAGACGCTGCACTTAGACTTATCGCTTCTAAGCCACCCTTGAAGATGTGGGTGGCTAAGAAAGCTTAACTCTCTTTTGCAGGGAAAGGTCTCCAGCAGAAAACCAAAATCGTCTGACGCTATTGCTGGGGACCTTAAACATCTTGTAGGGCGCAAGATCAAATGCCCGAATGGTCTTACTATGTACTTCGTTCCTGAATCGCTTGCTACTCTCCCTATCAGTCCTAATCTGGATCTAAGCTTTCATAACCCACTGGTTCGTCAAATGTTTTTGCTTCACAATTCTCTTCGTGAAGCCTATCCCCCTAACTGCACTGTAGGGTATGACACCAACGTCTTCAGAATGGATTATTGATAGTGGGTGTACCAACCACATGACTGGCAAAAGAAGCCTTCTTATGGACTCAACCTTATGTCCATCCGACAAGAGTCACATCACATTTGCTGACACTGGTAAAAGTAAGGTATTGGGTCTAGGTAGAGTTGCAATCTCAAAGGATCAACACATGGATAAAGTCATGCTTGTTGAATCCCTTGGCTTCAACTTAATGTCTGTCTCAATGCTTTGCGATTTGAACATGATCGTAATATTTGGAAAATATCGTTGCCTTGTTCTAATGGAATCTGACAAGTCTCTAGTGTTTGAAGGGTATCGGAAAGATGATTTGTACGTGGTAGATTTCTCAGCAGGACCACAGCTTGCCGTATGTCTTCTAGCAAAAGCTTCAGAATGCTGGCTCTGGCATCGGAGGCTTGGGCATGCTGGCATGAGGAACCTCCACACCCTTGCAAAGAAGAAGCATGTCATAGGCATCGAGGGCATCAAGTTCAAGAAAGATCACTTATGCGGTGCATGTGAAGTAGGAAAGATGACGAGGGCCAAACATCCCTCGAAGACAATCATGACTACTACTCGACCCTTCGAACTGCTCCACATGGATCTTTTCGGTCCCACTCATTACTCAACTCTTACTACTACTGCTTGTCTCTATGGCTTTGTCATTGTTGATGATTATTCTAGATATACTTGGGTGCATATAATTCTCTACAAGACTGAAGTGCAGGATGTCTTCAGACGCTTCGCCAATCGAGCAATGAACAACTATGGCGCCAAGATAAAGCACATCAGAAGTGACAATGGCACTGAATTCAAGAACACTGGCCTTGATACATATATTGATACCTTGGGCATCACACATGAATTCTCAGCCCCGTACACGCCACAACAGAATGGCGTCGTCGAACGCAAGAACAGAACACTCATTGAGATGGCCCGAACGATGCTTGATGAATACAAGACTCTAAGAAAATTCTGGCCTGAAGCCATTGATACTGCATGCCATACAATCAATCGTGTTTATCTTCACAAGCTTCTGAACAAGACATCTTATGAGCTCCTTACTGGCAAGAAGCCAAATGTCAGTTACTTCAGAGTATTTGGCGCCAGGTGCTGGATCAAGGATCCACACCACACTTAAAAATTTGCACCAAAAGCACATGAGGGTTTTATGCTTGGATATGGAAAGGATTCGCACTCCTACAGAGTCTTCAATCTCTTTCATTAAAAAGTGGTTGAAACAGTGGATGTGCGATTTGATGAGACTAACGGTTCACAAAGAGAACACCTGCCAAATGTGCTAGATGAAGTTCCATCCAGCGAATCAATCAAGCTAATGGGAACTGGAGAAATCATACCTTCTGAAGCTCAACCTGAAGAGGAACTTATCATCTCCGCACCTGATCAACCTGAAGACAATGCTCAGCCTGAAGACAATCCCTCTAACAACGACAATGATCAGCAAGAGCAAAATCTTCGCCATGTACATCCTCGTGTTGCCAATGAAGTGCAGATTGAGAGAATAATTGATAGCGTCAATGCACCCGGTCCGCTCACTCGTTCAAGGGCAACTCAGGTAGCAAATTTCTGTGGGCACTTCGCATTCGTCTCAATAACAGAACCCAAGAAAGTTGAAGAAGCCTTCATGGAACCTGAATGGATTCAAGCTATGCAAGAAGAGCTTCAACAGTTTGAGCTGAATAATGTATGGGAACTGGTTAAGCGTCCTGATCCTCGGAAGCACAACATAATAGGCACCAAATGGATATACCGCAACAAGCAAGATGAGCATGGTCAAGTTGTCAGAAACAAAGCTCGTCTCGTTGCTCAAGGATATACTCAAGTGGAAGGCATTGACTTCGATGAAACATTTGCTCCTGTGGCTAGACTTGAAGCCATACGCATACTGCTGGCCTATGCAAATCATCATAACATACTTCTATATCAAATGGATGTGAAGAGCGCCTTTCTCAATGGCAAGATTGAAGAAGTGTATGTTGCACAACCGCCTGGCTTTGAAGATCCAAAACATCCTGACATGGTATACAAGCTCAACAAGGCACTGTATGGCCTCAAACAAGCCCCTCGGGCCTGGTATG
The DNA here is from genome assembly GCF_056163025.1 of Triticum urartu. Taxonomy (NCBI): domain Eukaryota; kingdom Viridiplantae; phylum Streptophyta; class Magnoliopsida; order Poales; family Poaceae; genus Triticum; species Triticum urartu. The sequence goes on along the minus strand of NC_141873.1, from coordinate 330,816,015 downwards.
ACACACTCAAATACTTCCTGAAGAGCAAAGGCTTCATACCTGGTTCCCTCGACCCCACTCTCTTCACGAAGACATATGATGGTGAACTGTTTGTGTGCCAAATATATGTGGATGACATTATCTTCGGCTGCACCAATCAGAAGTACAGTGAAGAGTTTGGATATATGATGCAAGAGCAATATCAGATGTCCATGATGGGAGAGCTGAAGTTCTTCCTCGGTCTTCAAATACGACAGCAACGCAACGACATCTTCATATCTCAAGAGAAGTATCTCAAAGATTGCCTGAAGAAGTTCGGTATGCAAGACTGCAAAGGCTTCACGACGCCAATGCCAGCCAAGCATCATCTGGGTCCTGACGACAATGGTAAAGAGTTCGATCAAAAGGTATACCGCTCCATGATTGGTTCTTTGCTTTATCTATGTGCATCTAGGCTAGATATTATGCTTAGTGTTTGCATGTGTGCTCGATTTCAAGCGGCACCAAAGGAGTCGCATCACTTAGCTGTGAAGCGAATTCTTCGATATTTGGCTCACACCCCAACTTTAGGATTATGGTATCCAAAGGGCTCAGAGTTTGATCTGGTTGGATTCTCATATGCTGATTATGCTGGTGACAAAGTGGATCGAAAGTCTACATCAGGCACATGTCATTTTCTGGGACGATCACTTGTATGTTGGTCTTCAAAGAAGCACAATTGTGTATCTCTCTCCACGGCTGAATCTGAATACATTGCTGCTGGATCTTGCTGCGCTCAGCTTCTGTGGATGAAGCAAACACTCAAGGACTATGGCATTCATCTGAAGCAAGTGCCATTCTACTGCGACAACGAAAGCGCCATCAAGATTGCCAACAACCCAGTTCAGCACTCGAAGACAAAGCACATTGAAATTCGTCATCACTTTCTCAGAGATCATGTTGTGAAGGAAGATACTGATATCATACACGTCAACACTGAAGAGCAATTGGCAGATATCTTCACCAAGCCCTTGGATGAGAAGAGATTTTGCAAGTTACGGTGTGAGCTAAATATCTTGGAATCCTCAAATGTCCTGTGATCAGGCACACATCCTAACACTTATGCATATTGATGACTTAGATGTGCAACACACGAAGTAAAGTATATCTTCAATCAATGAAGACATACATTCTAAGTGTGAATACATTAATATGGAATTTGACTTCGGAGCGCCACGATAATTGTGCACCGTGTCTGGGTCTAATACTTCCTATACGGTGGGTAACGCCACCACCAAATTTTCTGTTTGAAGTGTTTCACTCATGGCGTTACATTTGCTATGTCTTCACATCATGGTTTGGCTTCAATCTCAACATGTCTTCATGATTATCTTCACTATGTTGATTATATATATACTAGTGTTCTGTCCTCTACAGCATTCACTTATAGCTATGTCTTCTTATTAAATCTTTTGAACTAAGTGAATGTGATCGGACCCTAACTTCTCTATGCTTTCTATCTCAAACTCTATCTCTCCAAATCATATGCATTCTATTGAAACTGTCGAATGTCTTCTCTGCGTCCTTGTCAGTAGAAGATACAGAGACAAACATTAAGTCCGTTTTCAATGCTCATTCCTTCACCTAAAACCCGGAGAAGTGGGAACGACCACCCGACAATCTAGGTATGCGTGGGACGTGGAACAACCCCCGATATGCTGCATGATGGCCACGTGTTCCTCAAATATGAATCGCCAGGGGCACCTGTGTAATAACACTGAGCCGCCCCTTTCCCTATAAATACACGCCTCACCACAGTCATTATATCTTCTTCCACTCTCGCACGAACCCTAGCGCCACCGCTAGCCCTTGATGATGCCGGCGACAAAGCGCTTCGCTGCCGCAACCTCTCCGACGCCGTCTTCACGCCGACCGCGGACATCGTCCTCTCCGTCGTCGCCGTAGGTGTCCTCCGTCGCCGAGTTAGGGCACGAAAGATCGAACTGCTCGGCCTCCTCTTCCACTCCGTCTAGCAGTTCTTCGTGTGGTAAATAAAACTTCCTTTTTACGGCCCCCTTGATCCTATAGCTTTATGTAGGATCAAAAGTATGTCTAGAGGGGGGGTGATTAGACTACTTGACCAAATAAAAACTTAACCTTTTCCCAATTTTAGTTCTTGGCAGATTTTAGCTATTTTAGGACAAGTCAAGCAATCATCACACAATTCAAGCAAGCATGCAAAGAGTATATTGGCAGCGGAAAGTAAAGCATGCAACTTGCAAGAATGTAAAGGGAAGGGTTAGGAGAATTCAAACGCAATTGGAGACACGGATGTTTTTCCCGTGGTTCGGATAGGTGGTGCTATCCTACATCCACGTTGATGGAGACTTCAACCCACGAAGGGTAACGGTTGCACGAGTCCACGGAGGGCTCCAACCATGAAGGGTCCACGAAGAAGCAACCTTGTCTATCCCACCATGGCCATCGCCCACGAAGGACTTGCCTCACTAGAGGTAGATCTTCACGAAGTAGGCGATCTCCTTGCCTTTACAAACTCCTTGGTTCAACTCCACAATCTTGTCGGAGGCTCCCAAGTGACACCTAGCCAATCTAGGAGACACCACTCTCCAAGAAGTAACAAATGGTGTGTTGATGATGAACTCCTTGCTCTTGTGCTTCAAATGATAGTCTCCCCAACACTCAACTCTCTCACACAGGATTTGGATATGGTGGAAAGAAGATTTGAGTGGAAAGCAACTTGGGAAAGGCTAGAGATCAAGATTCATATGGTAGGAATGGAATATCTTGGCCTCAACACATGAGTAGGTGGTACTCTCTCAGAACATATGAGTTGGAAGTGTGGATGTGTTCTGATGGCTCTCTCTTTGAATGAAGAGGAGGTGGAGGGGTATTTATAGCCTCCACACAAAATCCAACCATTACACACAATTTACCAATCTCAGTGGGACCGAATCAACAAACTCGGTCGGACCAAAATAGTAAACCTAGTGACCGTTAGAGATTTTCGGTGGGACTAACATGCAACTCGGTAGGACCGATTTTGTTAGGGTTAGGGCATAACGTAATCTCGGTGAGACCGATTACACAAACTCGGTGAGACCGATTTTAGTAATTAGCTAACCAGAGAGTTGGTCAGGCAAACTCGGTGGGACCGATTTGCTCTTTCGGTGAGACCGAAAAGTTACAAAAAGGAAACACTGAATTTACATTGCAATCTCGGTGGGACCGATCCGCTCTTTCGGTGAGACCGAAAAGTTATGAAAGGGAAACAAAGAGTTGCAATCCCATCTCGGTGAGACCGAGATCCCTATCGGTAGAACCGATTTGCTAGGGTTTGGCAATGGCTATGACAAGTGAAACTCGGTGACGCCGGGTTGAAAGAATCGGTAGGGCCGAGTTTGGCTTAGGGTTTAGGTCAAATGTGGATATGGGAAAGTAGTTGAGGGTTTTGGAGCATATCACTAAGCACATGAAGCAAGAGGCTCATTAAGCAACACCTCATCCCTCCTTGATAGTATTGGCTTTTCCTAAAGACTCAATGTGATCTTGGATCACTAAAATATAAAATGAAGAGTCTTGAGCTTTTGAGCTTGAGCCAATCCTTTGTCCTTAGCATTTTGAGGGTTCCACTTTCACCATCCATGCCATGCCAATCATTGAGCTTTCCTGAAATAATCATCTTGGAATAGCATTAGCTCAATGAGCTATATGTTGTTATGAATTACCAAAACCACCTAGGGATAGTTGCACTTTCACTTTATCACTTTCTACCACAAGCAGTTTCTATTCACACAAGTTGGATCTCTTTCATACTGCATCTCATAACATGCCTAGTATATTCACTTATGCTTCACAAAGTAGTTAGATTCCTCACTTGTACTAATCCGTGGATTCGTACAAATCTGGAACCAACTCCTTATCTATGAGTGAATGTCTTCGCACGATGAGGTCAATGTCTTCTAAACTGATTTATCTTCAAAATCTTCTGAGAATGCATATGACCTCTTCCCCTTCCCTCGCACCTTAATGCTGTCACAGATACATGTCCGTGGGAGAATCCCTTGGTTCTCATAGTCTGCATTCATTTGCAGAATTCTTACAGTATCACATAAATTCTCCCGAAGCCAGTTCCTGTCTGTACAGCAAGCGAAAGCCTTTGAAGCCTTTGAACGTATTGAAGCCTTTCAGTTTAAAGTTCATGGCTTCAGAGAAATCAGCAAGGAAGGCTGGCAGAAAGCGTCGTGGAGAAACATCAAGAGATCTGCCCGATGACCTCTCAGAGCTGTACAAGACAGATCCTAAAGAGGATTACAATCAGCGCAAGACACGAATCCAATGGATTCGACGCTATTGGGCAGAACAGTGGTTCAAGTACATATTTGTGACAAAGGAATATGCTGAAAAGAATGCCATCAAGCGACCATGGGGAGACATCCTCTACAAAAATCTTCAACCCAGGACCAGAGATGAAGCCATTGAACAAGGCTTCTATCCCTGCATGGTCCGTGGGCCACAGCCTGCAAATGCACACTCATCGTCACTACTATGGTGTCGTGACGACATTCTGTTCAAGCGCAACTTCCAGTTTGCCCAGAACTTAGCAAAGCAGAACAAGAAGACATTGGGACTAGACTTCAACCCTGGTCCTTCTGCTCCAAGGGCTGACGGCACACGAGATGCAGAACCCAATGTCATCGGTCCTTTCTACAACCTTGAAGGTCTCATCACCCATATCTTGGTTCAAGGGACAGCCATGAATGAGCCTGCAGATGACGCTGAATCAGATGAAGCACCTGCAGCGCCGAAGCTAAAGAAGCAGCCTAAAGCTTCAAAGCCTGCCTCTGCTCCAAAAATCTCACGGGCGAAGCCACTGGCAACTGCACCTCCTGAAGATAGTGTGCAGTCTGAAGATTTGTCACGCATCTCCAAGCCCTAGAAGGTCAAGATGCCTCTGCCACACACCGGCCAAGAACTGACAGCTGCTGTTGTTCTGCGTAATGATGCCATTGATCTGTCCAGTGATGAAGATCTTGCAGATGACGCTCTTGAGCAACTGATCAAGAGCAAAGAAGAAGCAGAAATCTTCAATAATCTGCCTCTCTTTGACGTGGCAATCATCCACAACTTCATTGATGAATGGTTTGACACGCCCAACATCAGCTTCGAAGATCTGCAACTTCCCATTGGCCTCAGTGTCGCCTTCCATGACGCCATTGCTTCAGAGTTAGCTATCGCCCAGCGCATTGTTGAACTGAAGCAGAAGATTGACTTTGAGAAATCTCAGTTCAAGAAGCATATGGCCAAGCTCAGCGTGCAAGAGGTGAAGAACTTCAAGATTATGATGCACGAGCTCAAGGAAGCCTTTCTCAAGAAACATGCAGAAGCTCGGGGTTCTCGTGAGCGCATGAAGGTCCTGGATGACAGGTGTGTGCAAGCCTACAATGAGGCTGAGAAGCGCAAGGCCCTTGGGCGTCCTGGCATCGACCCCAGGATGGCTGCAAAGAAGAAGAAGAAGCCCGCTATGGCTGAACCCGACGCACCAAGGCAGGAAGCAGTTCCCATTGTCTTCCCAACTAGCATGACTGGCTCGAAGCCAAAAGCCAGGTCTACTGCTTCAGAACTGAAGAAGACGAGGACTGCTGAGGCTGAAGCAAGGAAGAGGAAACATCCTGAAGCCTCTGCTACTACCCCCTCCAAGAAGAAGCGAAAGACCAAGAAGGAACGGGCTGCTCCCACAGAGCCCTTGATTGTTGAACCCATCTCCATGGTTCACCCTGACGCTGAACCTCAAGAGCGCCAACTAACTGTCCATGAGCCTGCTTTCACAGGGGCTCATGAAGCTGAAGACATTCCAGCAGCTGATCCCATCGCTGCTGAAGACATTGGTCATCATGACCATGTTGAAGATGATGCGGTTCTTCCTCAGCTCGAGCACCAACAGGTATCATCGCCTGTGGTAACGCACAGCGAACTTATCAGCATTGGTCGTCCTCTGACGCCAATTGCTCAGGATGCATCATGGTCTGATCGCCCACAAGCACAAGAGGAAGAAGACTTTGAGGCCCAGCCAACTCCAACTCCACAGGCGTCGCCAGTGTTACACAGGCTTTGCAAAGGACCAAGGCCTCCAGTCTCTGAGTCTGAAGCTAAAGCTGCTGAAGACATTCTGGCTGCATCAGCCGATGAAGAAGAAACACCAAGCGCTGTTACACCCCCGTCTCACCAAGAAGCTGTTCTCGAGGAGAACATGACTGTGACCGAGCCTCCAGCTCGTCAAGTGGAGGTTGAGAATCTCGAGGCTGCCACCACTAACACCAATGAAGCCAATGACGCTGTCATGGCTGAAGCTAATGTGGAGCCTTCACCAACCCAAGCACCAGAAGTCAGCGAAGCCACTGATCCCACTGCTTCTGTTCCTGTGCCTGCTGCTGGTCCTCAGTTCGACTATCATGTTGAGCACAGGCCTCAGGTCCAGAAGCCAATCCCAAGATTGCCCAGGTTTCCAGGTCCTACATCAGCACCTGGATCCTTCAATATCAATGGCTTCAAAGCAGACAACACTTTCTTCAATAGCTCCAGGAACCCCTACTCAAGGGAAAGAATATCATCTGATCGGTTCTGGAGCTATCCGCAGCGAAGCTATTACTCCTGCATTTTATACAATCAAGGTCGCATCTCACCACATAAGCGTCTTGACATTGAAGCAATAGCTGGTCTGCCCTGTCTGGAAGAAGCTCTGGATTGCTTCAAAGAGGTTGGATTGCTGCCGTTCGTCACTTGAAAGTGCAACTATCCCTAGGTGGTTTTGGTAATTCATAACAACATATAGCTCATTGAGCTAATGCTATTCCAAGATGACTATTTCAGGAAAGCTCAATGATTGGCATGGCATGGATGTGAAAGTGGAACCCTCAAAATGCTAAGGACAAAGGATTGGCTCAAGCTCAAAAGCTCAAGACTCTTCATTTTATATTTTAGTGATCCAAGATCACATTGAGTCTTTAGGAAAAGCCAATACTATCAAGGAGGGATGAGGTGTTGCTTAATGAGCCTCTTGCTTCATGTGCTTAGTGATATGCTCCAAAACCCTCAACTACTTTCCCATATCCACATATGACCTAAACCCTAAGCCAAACTCGGTCCTACCGATTCTTTCTATCGGGCGCCACCGAGTTTCACTTGTCATAAGCCACTGCCAAACCCTAGCAATTCGGTTCTACCGATAGGGATCTCGGTCTCACCGAGATGGGATTGCAAACTCTCTATTTCCCTTTCGTAACTTTTCGGTCTCACCGAAAGAGCGAATCGGTCCCACCGAGATTGCAATGTAAATTCAGTGTTTCCTTTTTGTAACTTTTCGGTCTCACCGAAAGAGCAAATCGGTCCCACCGAGTTTGCCTGACCAACTCTCTGGTTAGCTAATTACCAAAATCGGTCTCACCGAGTTTGTGTAATCGGTCTCACCGAGATTACGTTATGCCCAAACCCTAACCATATCGGTCCTACCGAGTTGCATGTCAGTCCCACCGAAAATCTCTAACGGTCACTAGGTTTACCTTTTCGGTCCGACCGAGTTTGTTGATTCGGTCCCACCGAGATTGGAAAACTGTGTGTAACAGTTGGATTTTGTGTGGCGGCTATATATACCCCTCCACCTCCTCTTCATTCGTGGAGACAGCCATCAGAACACATACACAATTCCAACTCATATGTTCTGAGAGAGAACCACCTACTCATGTGTTGAGACCAAGATATTCCATTCCTACCATATGAATCTTGATCTCTAGCCTTCCCCAAGTTGCTTTCCACTCAAATCTTCTTTCCACAAAATCCAAATCCTATGAGAGAGAGTTGAGTGTTGGGGAGACTATCATTTGAAGCACAAGAGAAAGGAGTTCATTACCTACACACCATTTGTTACTTCTTGGAGAGTGGTGTCTCCTAGATTGGCTAGGTGTCACTTGGGAGCCTCCGACAAGATTGTGGAGTTGAACCAAGGAGTTTGTAAGGGCAAGGAGATCGCCTACTTCGTGAAGATCTACCGCTAGTGAGGCAAGTCCTTCGTGGGCGATGGCCATGGTGGGATAGACAAGGTTGCTTCTTCGTGGACCCTTCGTGGGTGGTTGCTTCTTCGTGGACCCTTCGTGGGTGGAGCCCTCCATGGACTCGCGCAACCATTACCCTTCGTGGGTGGAGCCCTCCGTGGACTCGCGCAACCGTTACCCTTCGTGGGTTGAAGTCTCCATCAACGTGGATGTAGGATACCACCACCTATCCGAACCACGGGAAAAACATCCGTGTCTCCAATTGCGTTTGAATTCTCCAAACCCTTCCCTTTACATTCTTGCAAGTTGCATGCTTTATTTTCCGCTGCCTATACACTCTTTGCATGCTTGCTTGATATGTATTGTGAATGTTCAAATTATGCCTAAACTCCACTTAAACCGAAAAAGCTTAAAAATTGCAACTTTAGCGTTAAGTGTCTAATCACCCCCCCTCTAGACACATCTACTTCAAGATCCTACAAGTGGTATCAGAGCTTTGGTCTCCATTTGCTTTGATCTCCATAGTTTTTGGTGGTCATAGCCTTGGTTTCACAACCTAGGAGAGTATGGCGTCTAGCGAGGGAAATTATCACCGTAGAGGTCCTTACTTTGATGGTACTAGTTTTGCTAGTTGGAAGCATAAAATGAAAATGCATATTCTTGGACATAACCCCGCCGTTTGGGCTATTGTGTGTGTTGGTTTGCAAGGTGACTTCTTTGATGGGAAAGAACCAAACCGTGAAGCTACCGCGGATGAGTTGAAGATGTTGCAATACAATGCTCAAGCTTGTGATATTCTCTTCAACGGATTGTGCCCCGAAGAATTCAATAAAATCAGCCGTCTTGAGAATGCAAAGGAAATTTGGGACACTTTGATTGATATGCACGAAGGTACCGACACCGTCAAGGAATCCAAGTTGGATGTGCTTCAAAGTCAACTTGACAAGTTCAAGATGAAGGATGGTAAAGGTGTCGCTGAAATGTACTCTAGGCTTGCTCTCATCACAAATGAGATTGCCGGCTTAGGAAGTGAAGAGATGACCGATAGATTCATCATCAAGAAGATTCTAAGAGCCTTGGATGGAAAATATGATACCGTGTGCACATTGATCCAAATGATGCCCAATTACAAAGATCTCAAGCCAACGGAGGTGATTGGAAGAATTGTTGCTCATGAGATGTCACTTAAGGATAAAGAGGAACTTCACAACAAATCAAGTGGTGCCTACAAAGCCTCATGTGAAGCCCCTACATCATCAAGTGAGAAACAAAACTTCAATGAAGAATTGAGCTTAATGGTGAAGAACTTCAACAAGTTCTACAAGAGTAGAAGCAAAGATAGAAGCTTCAAGTCAAGGTCCTATAATGACAAAAGATCTTCTAGTCGAGAGCGAAACTGCTACAGTTGTGGAAGACCCAGACACTATTCCAATGAGTGTACGGCTCCCTACAAGAGAAGAGAAGATTCTCCAAAAAGAAGAAGCAAAGAATCACCACCAAGAGAGAGAAGGAGTAGAGATGATCGTTATGAACGAAGATACTCACGGAGAAGCAAGGATTCGAAAAGGAAGGAAAAATCATCAAGGAGCTACACAAAACGAAGGCATCAAGCTCATGTTGGTGAATGGGTATCCGGCTCCGACTCCGACAGCCACTCCGAGAGAAGTTATCACTCCGACTCCGAAGATACTCAAGATGAAGGTGTTGCCGGTCTAGCACTTGTGTCAACCAACTCCTACGACATATTTGACTCACCAAATGAAGGAATTGGAAGATGCTTCATGGCCAAAGGTCCTAAGGTAACACACCCCGAGTATGTTGATTTCAATAGTGATGAAGATGACTTGTTAGGTGATGATTTGCTTGTTGACAACTCTAGTGATGAATACTATGATGAAATGTCAATTAATCATGCTAATCAAGATAAAACGAATGACAATGATAAGGAGAAGATTGAGGCTCTAATGAAAGAACTAAACACTCTTAAGTTAGTTCATGAAACTATCTTCGAAGATCATCGAGAACTTTTAAGAGCTCATGAGAAATTACGCTTTGAAAAGCTCAATCTTGAGCAAGAGCATGAGTTCTTAAAAGCAATCAATGATGATCTCCGCAAGAAAAGTTCTTACATTGCCAAGCATTTACTCTTATCCACTTACATGCCTCAAGTCAAGTCTAGTAACAAGAACAAGAAAGATTCTTCCTCTAGCAGTAACAATGATCATGCTAAATCCAATATTGTTGCTTCTAGTAGTTCTCTTGATTCCACTAATGATTCTCTTAGCCAAGTTACACTTGAGCAAGAAAATAGCTTATTGAAGGGAATTATAGAGAAAGGAGTGTACAAAAGCCTTGCCGGGAGTAAGCAATTCGAGGAAATTGTGCGCAAGCAAGGAATGCACCGGAAGAATCAAGGTGTTGGTTTTGAACGAAAGTTCAATGCCAATGGAGTTGAGTGGGAAGAAGATCAATACCCCAAGACAAAGTTTGTTCCTCAACAAGAGAAGTATGATACTTCTTTCAAGGGGACACAAGCTCAAGATGATCTTCCACCACAAGACTACAAGCAAAAAGGCAAGGACAAGCTTCAAGAGGAAATTGATGCATTTGAAGAAGCTCCTAAGACCTTAGTCAAGTGGATTCCCAAGACTACTTCAAGTTCCACTTCATCAAGTACGACTACAACTCCAAGGATTCCCATCAAGATGGTGTGGATCCAAAAGAAGAAGAACTAGAGAGTTCTTGAGGGTGACTCCGCCAACATACTTCACTCTTATCATTTTGGCAAGAACAAGTGCAATCAACTTCCACATCTTGCACTAGTTCAAGGAGTCACAAACCCTCTTGTTGGTAAGACAAGGGACAAGGTAACCTAAAAGTCTTCACGGACATCATCTTGTGTGTGCATCACTCTATGTCTATGGATATCCTTGTTTGTTCCTTATGGGACTAACCCATGTAGGTATTGAAAGTGCAATTCACTCAAATGGATAGCTCCAAGTGATCTACATCAACATTGAGCATCCACATCTTCAACATCTACATGAAGTCATCATCGACAAAACCCGAGGTTAGTTCATCCCTCTAAGGGGGGATATCACATCTAGGGGGAGCTTTACTCTAAGACTTGAGCTAAAGAAACTCTAAAGATGTGAACACAACAATGCTTTATGTAAAAGTGGTAACCCCACTTGAGCTTAAACGATGAGTATGACCTATGATCAAGTGTTCTCACTTGACTCCTAAGTCAATATACTCATATATAGATGACCTAGTCATCGCAAATTGCTTGGTAGATGCTAGAATTGGTTGTGCATGCTTTGTCACATATTTCAATTGCCATCTTATTGTGTGAGCATGTTGGTTGCATATTTTACTCATTCGAGGACATCCACTTGTTGTTTTGATTGTTTGGTTTTATTTCCTTTTGCCAAGTGGATGGACAAGAATGCCTAAGAACCTCCTCTAGCTATCTATGCTTTTCTCGTCTCAAACTCTATTCATGCTACATCACAAAATTTGATCAAGTAAGATTCGAACCACTCTGTGTGAGGAGCGCTCGGAGTCCCCGATTCGTCATAGACTTAAACTTCCAAAACCTCTTTATGATTCTCGCTCTGACCGATACCCTACTTTCGGTCCTACCGAGATCATTAAGTTGATCTAGGTTTTCGATCTCGGTGCAACCGATTTGAACCATTCGGTCACACCGAGTTGCAACAACTGTATACAGTTTTGCATCTCGGTGCCACCGAGTTGTTCCACTCGGTCACACCGACAGGGTCGGGCTATATATAGTCACGGGCAAAAATTTGGAAATTTCTCCGAACCCCTTCGCCCGCGCGATAGCCTGCTCTGCCAACGTGGTCTCCGGATCGTCTCCTCGCCGCCAGCCGCCTCCAATCGCTGGTCTCCGTCGCCGTCAACGGAAATTCAACCCCGCCGTTGCCGCCATAGCGAGTCTCCGCCGAACTAGGGTATGGACTTGATCTTTGTGCTATTCCCAATCCGATTCTTAGCACATTGTGATCATCATGATTCTTGCCACATTTGTTAAACTTCTATCCAGTCAATGAACTCGTAGATTAGGTTTAATTCAAAAATTTTAGGGTTAGGTTTCCGCCGAAACCATCTCGGACCCACCGAGTTGAAAAACTCGGTCCCACCGATTTGGCTTATGCCATTGCACAAGTGAGACTCGGTCTGACCGAGAATTACTTATCAGTGTGACCGATTTTGGAACCCTGTGAAACCCTAGCAGTCTCGGTGCCACCGAACTGTGACTCGGTCTGACCGAGTTCACTAGTTTAGGTGCCAAAACTGCTTCGGTATCACCGAGTTTAGAAATCGGTAGATCCGAGATGCTTTCAGTGGGAAACTAAAACTAAGTTTTTGAATTATTCTTTTGCAAAAATCTCTGCATTTTGTGATGCTCATCCACTCTACCTCATCTATAAACTATTCATAGGGTCAGCAGTCAGCTTGTTCATCATGTCAGACCAAAGTGATAGCCAAAACATGTCAGAACAGCCAGTGCAGATGAGTGAGGGCACTAGTCCCTCAAGTTCTTCAGATGAAGGCAGCAGGAGCACCCCTAGCAATCTGCCAAAAGCTGCCACAAGACAAAGGAAGAAGAGAACCTCAGAATCAGAGGATGAGGACTATGTGGCAGAAGAGGAAGCAACTTCAAAGAGAGTAGTGCTCGAGAAGGAACATGGCTCAGCTCAAGGCACAAAGCCAGGATTGAAAATCAAAAGGCCAGCAGGTAGGCAGCCTATGCCAAAGGCCAGAGCCTCAACTCAGATTCCTGAAAAGCCTGCAACCATAGAGCCAGTTGCTGCTGAAGGAAAGAAAAGGAAGGAAAGGGTCAAGAAGACCGTAGCCAGAGTGCTTGGAAAGGCTTCCATCATGGAAGAAGAGGAAGAAGAAGAGGTTGCTGCACCAGCACCTAAGGCACCCAAGCTGATGGGTGATGCCATAAGATCAGGGTCAACTGCTTCTAAGGCCAAGCCAGCTCCAAAGCCAAAGCCAAAGAGGAATACAAGAAGCATCCCAGCTGCTAAGAAGAACAAGGCCCCAGTGCCTGACATTGCTGAAGAAGAAGAAGGTCAAGTGCTCAGAAAGCTCAAGCCCAAGATCCCAGACCATAGTGATGCTCATCCTGTGGCTGAGGACATGAAGCTCAGGAGAGACTCAGAGCTCAGGAAGTGGAGAGAAGCAGATCCGTATGCTTCAAGAAGAAGGACTGCTGTTGACTACAGGTTTTACACCAAGGAGCAGCAAGATTTTTATGAGACAGTGCTGCTTGACAAGAAGCCAATTGTCTGTGATATGAGATGGGTTGATTGGCAATACATCAAGGACAACGAAGAGCACTATCCTGGAGTGCAAGACAGCTTCAAGGCATGTGGAGTAGAGGACTTTGTTGGGCAGAAGCTCACAAAGTGGAACGAGGAACTCATCATGCAGTTCTACTCCACAGCACATTTTTATTCAGATGGCAGAATTGTATGGATGTCTGAGGGTACGAGGTACCAATCTACAGTTGCTGAGTGGGCACAGCTCATTAATGCCCCAGAGGAAGATGACTTGGATGTCTATTCCAAGAAGAAGATGGATCATAACTCAATGTCAAACATGTACAAGGAAATTCCAAATGAAGCACTTGACACTTTCAAGTTTGGCTCAGTACACTATCTTCTGTCAGGGCTGCCAACCATCAATTGGATACTGAGGCACACCTTGTTGCCCAAGTCAGGTGATCACAAGATGATCAGAGGCCATGCGATCAATTTGCTACATATCTTTGATGTGCCACACAAGTTCAAGGTGATGAGCCTCATGGTAGAGACCATCAAGAGGACCGCAGCAGACCAGAAGAGGAGCTGTGGGTATGCCCCACAAATTCAGGAGCTCATTAACTCCAAGATGGGCACGGGCATATACTTGTTGGACAAGGAACACTTGCCCATCCGTCCAGATTTTGAAGATAATCAAGTTGTTATGACTGAGAATGAACCATCATCTGCACAAGCACAAGCCAAGAAGGAGAAGGCGAGGAAGGAGAAAGCTGCCAAGATGCCAACTCAAGAGGAGGCATCTGAGTATTTCTTGAAAACCAAACAAGAGCAGCTTGGTTACTTGATTGCATCCACACTGAGGATTGAGCAAGGACTGGCCACCCTCACTCAGAATCAGCAGAGCTTAGAGAGGATCATGGAACAAAAGTTCTATGACTTGGATGTCAAAGTAACAGAGATTCAGTCTGCAGTGGAACAACTTCAGGATGACATGCAGGAGAGGAGAGGCAAGACTACAACTGATGCATTTGCCAGAGTGCCAAGAGCTCAGAGATCACATGCAGTGCCAGTTGCTGACACCAGAGCCACCACTTCTGCACCAGCTACAGCTTCAGTTCCACCAGCTCCAGCATCTACTTCAGCCTTGACTCCAACCACGTCTACAGAAGGCTTCGTTCTTGGAGTGCTCCGGACTCCACCACCACCTGAAGATCAAGCCTGAGAGTCGATCTAGCACTATGCATTTTCTAGGAACTTTTTGGTAACTTGTTGCCAAAGGGGGAGAAAATGTATAGATCATAGGCTTCGAGAGAGAGTGTTGCTTTTCTTCTCTCTTGTTTTATTTGGTGGTTTTTCGAACTTTGTTTGCTTTTGTGTGAGATACTATGCCATTGCTCGTGAGACAATGATGATCATGTGTTTGATCATAAGCTACACTTAATGTTTGCTTAATATTATCATCTTATCTATCTTATGTGATCATTCACTATTCTTGGTGATGAGTGCATGAATTTCATTCTAATCATTTTAAGCGCTCCACCAAGATGTATGTGACATGGAAGAGTAACCCATGACTCTAACTCTCTGTGCATTTGCAGTCCAAAGCAAATTTTAAATATGCACAAATTTAGGGGGAGCTCTTACTTGTCACATACTTCTCAAAGCGACGATATATTTCATGCTTATTATCATTTGTCGAAGCTTTGATCTATATGTTGTCATCAATTACCAAAAAGGGGGAGATTGAAAGTGCAACTATCCCTAGGTGGTTTTGGTAATTCATAACAACATATAGCTCATTGAGCTAATGCTATTCCAAGATGACTATTTCAGGAAAGCTCAATGATTGGCATGGCATGGATGTGAAAGTGGAACCCTCAAAATGCTAAGGACAAAGGATTGGCTCAAGCTCAAAAGCTCAAGACTCTTCATTTTATATTTTAGTGATCCAAGATCACATTGAGTCTTTAGGAAAAGCCAATACTATCAAGGAGGGATGAGGTGTTGCTTAATGAGCCTCTTGCTTCATGTGCTTAGTGATATGCTCCAAAACCCTCAACTACTTTCCCATATCCACATATGACCTAAACCCTAAGCCAAACTCGGTCCTACCGATTCTTTCTATCGGGCGCCACCGAGTTTCACTTGTCATAAGCCACTGCCAAACCCTAGCAATTCGGTTCTACCGATAGGGATCTCGGTCTCACCGAGATGGGATTGCAAACTCTCTGTTTCCCTTTCGTAACTTTTCGGTCTCACTGAAAGAGCGAATCGGTCCCACCGAGATTGCAATGTAAATTCAGTGTTTCCTTTTTGTAACTTTTCGGTCTCACCGAAAGAGCAAATCGGTCCCACCGAGTTTGCCTGACCAACTCTCTGGTTAGCTAATTACCAAAATCGGTCTCACCGAGTTTGTGTAATCGGTCTCACCGAGATTACGTTATGCCCAAACCCTAACCATATCGGTCCTACCGAGTTGCATGTCAGTCCCACCGAAAATCTCTAACGGTCACTAGGTTTACCTTTTCGGTCCGACCGAGTTTGTTGATTCGGTCCCACCGAGATTGGAAAACTGTGTGTAACGGCTGGATTTTGTGTGGAGGCTATATATACCTCTCCACCTCCTCTTCATTCGTGGAGAGAGCCATCAGAACACATACACAATTCCAACTCATATGTTCTGAGAGAGAACCACCTACTCATGTGTTGAGACCAAGATATTCCATTCCTACCATATGAATCTTGATCTCTAGCCTTCCCCAAGTTGCTTTCCACTCAAATATTCTTTCCACAAAATCCAAATCCTATGAGAGAGAGTTGAGTGTTGGGGAGACTATCATTTGAAGCACAAGAGCAAGGAGTTCATTACCTACACACCATTTGTTACTTCTTGGAGAGTGGTGTCTCCTAGATTGGCTAGGTGTCACTTGGGAGCCTCCGACAAGATTGTGGAGTTGAACCAAGGAGTTTGTAAGGGCTAGGAGATCACCTACTTCGTGAAGATCTACCGCTAGTGAGGCAAGTCCTTTGTGGGTGATGGCCATGGTGGGATGGACAAGGTTGCTTCTTCGTGGACCCTTCGTGGGTGGTTGCTTCTTCGTGGACCCTTCATGGGTGGAGCCCTCCGTGGACTCGCGCAACCATTACCTTCGTGGGTGGAGCCCTCCGTGGACTCGCGCAACCGTTACCCTTCGTGGGTTGAAGTCTCCATCAACGTGGATGTAGGATACCACCACCTATCCGAACCACGGGAAAAACATCCGTGTCTCCAATTGCGTTTGAATTCTCCAAACCCTTCCCTTTACATTCTTGCAAGTTGCATGCTTTATTTTCCGCTGCCTATACACTCTTTGCATGCTTGCTTGATATGTATTGTGAATGTTGAAATTATGCCTAAACTCCACTTAAACCGAAAAATCTTAAAAATTGCAACTTTAGCATTAAGTGTCTAATCACCCCCCTCTAGACACATCTACTTCAAGATCCTACATCACTGACCAAGAGCATTGGAATGAAGAGTTGCTGCTCCAATTCTATGCCACACTTCACATCCATGGGTACAACAGAGATCCGAAGACTTGGGTCCTGGAGTGGATGACAGGAAATGTTCATCATGAAGCCAAAGCCTTTGACATCATTGAGCTCACTGGTCTGCCCACTCCTGGCGATCTCTACAAACATGGCTGTCAGCTTCATAGTGAAGCTGTGGAGAGCATCTTTCAGAAGCCTGAACCTAACATGAGTCAGATGCTCAGTATGATGAAGCCATTGCCCCAAGATGCTGCATATCCCATGGAGTTCTTTGTTGAAGACCTTGAGTATCTGCCAAGGACTATCTATCACATCATAAGGCAAACTCTCTGGCCCATCAAAGGACATTCTCCACATGCCAAGCTGGAAGGTGCAATGAAGACTTTGGTCTTCTATATTCTTCATGGCAAATGCTTCAATGCACAGGACTTCTTCATCCGCCAACTTGCTGCATCAGGCTCTGATCTTTTTGGCTTGAATACGCTCCATGGATAATGCGGCTGATCAAACTCCACTCCGCCATCTCATATCAGCCCTCTGCTCGCAATCATCGGATCTTTCTGCCTGATGTGGATATGTCTGTTGAAGCAATTTATCCTGAGCCTACCAAGGAACCTCTAAGTCTTCAGAATGCGGAGCATCAAAGTTTCTCGCAGAACATTGAAGGAGTTGAAGCAGTCACTCGTGTGTATCCTTTGGCTGGAACTACACGTGCACCGCATCCTGCTCTCACTGAAGCCACTGATAGCACAATTGCCCAACGACCCAAGAAGCGCACTCGTGTTCTCAATGACCGAGAGCTTCTTGTGGCTCTTCATCAGAAACAGGATAGGCATCATGACTGGCTGAAGCGTCAAATGAAAGCCTCTTGGTGGATGTTAATCGCATTCGCAATCTTGCCACCAAGAATGCCTTTGTTGCACACGAAACCTCTCGACGCACCTGGGAAGGGCTGACGCTAATGTGCTCTGAAGATGATCTTCAAGAGGATGGCTTCTCTGAACGCTTTAAGTTTGACTCCACACCTCCTCGAAGGGCAGTGCTGCGACGAACTCCATCTCTTGAAGACTCTGAGTTCTCTTCCTCTGCTACAACTGTGAATGCCAGAGTGATCGAGGATGAAGACGATGCTACTTCACCACCACCTCCTTCAGCATGCTTTGACACTGCTCCAAGTTCTTCTGCACTGCTGAACACCACTAACGACCCTGCTGCTTCACCTACTCTTCATGGGAACGAGTAGATGCTCTATGTCTTCGAACCTTTTTGGTCCTTACTGACAAAAGGGGGAGAAGCATATGAGAGTTTGATAGTCTTCAAGCGGGTCCATATGGGCGGGTGCTTTATATTTTGCTTCGTGTTTACAACTCTCGTTTTGATACATTTGGTTCTTTGAGTTGTAACACTTAAACTCGATTGTCGTCTGCTATTTATTTGCCACCTTGTGATGCGATGATAAATTCGGCATGTGCGACGATAAATTCCGCACTTAGATCATTTTACAGACGTCCATTTTCCATTATGCATGTCATTATCTTCACATACCTTCACATGCATAGTGGATTGTCATCATAAGTTGAAGAGGATCTCCACAAGCACAACCTGCCATGTGCATTTGCATTCCAAAAGCAAATTACTTATATGCACATCTTCAGGGGGAGCCCTTGCAACTTATGAAGACAATTCCTTATCCTTTACAATTTCACATATTATATTCCCCGTTGAAAACTTCAACTAGTTTGTCATCAATCACCAAAAAGGGGGAGATTGTAAGTGCATCTAGTGCCACCCCTAGTTGGTTCTTGAGTATTGACGACAAACCTAGTTGAGGGACTAATGTGTTTGTGAGAATTGCAGGATAACACAGGTAGAAGTCCCTCATTGATTCGGTTTTCCTACCAGAGATGGCCCCTAAAAATGTATGAAGACATCGATGGCAAAGGTGGTATATGAAGATATTCACATTGAAGACTATGACAAGAGAAGACGTGACATGAAGCATATGGAGCTCGAAGACTTAGATCTTTCGTAGTTCTGTTTCTTCTTTATTGAGTCATAGGAACCACCGTACTGTTAAGTGGGGTACAAGAGAACCAGTCAGAATGACTGAAGTGATGCTTAACCAAAACCTATGTCTTCGAGTGAAGACTATGAGAGCGAATCTTGTCCAGAGTCGGACAAGTCAGCTTTGCTTGTAGCCCAAGTAAAGTTGTCGTGTGAGTTTGAAATCTGACCATAGGAACACGTGTCAGCTCCTTAGTGACCCAGGGTCATTTCGGACAAATCAGGTCGGGTTGCCTAGTGGCTATAAATATCCCACCCCCTACAACCATAAACGGTTGGCTGCTCAGAGTTAGAGTACGGCTTTTGTCGTTTGAGAGCAACCCACCTCGAAGCCTTTGAGAGAGAATTCCTTGCGAGGATAAAGCCCTAACCACCCAGAGCCAAAGAGAATTAGGCATCACTTAAGTCTTCTTGTCTGGGTGATCTGAAGACTTATTACACTTGAGGACTGTGATTCCTCCAGCCGGTTAGGCGTCGCGTTCTGAGCATCCAAGAGACATTGTGGATCGCCGGTGAACGAAGTCTGTGAAGGTTTGGGTGTCTACCTTGAAGACTTACCAGAGTGATTGGGCGAGGTCTGTGTGACCTTAGCTCAAGGGGAATACGGTGAGGACTGGGTGTCCTGAGCTGCGTGTTCAGGACTGGGTGTCCGGGACTGTGTGTCCTCAGGTTTAAATACCTAGCCGCCCTAACCAGACGTACAGTTGTCACAGCAACTGGAACTGGTCCAACAAATCATTATCTTCAACGATTCACTGGTTTCATCCTTCCCTTCCCTTTACTTACTGTAGGTCCTTGTGAAGTCATTGTATGATTGCACTATCTTTTGTCTTCACTGAGTGACTGCGTGTTCTGCTTGGCTTCTTAATATCTTCCTACCTGATCCTTACTACCTAGCTGCTATTAGTCATTGTTCTTTCACTTCATTGAATACATGACTGTGGTTTACCTAGTGTAGTCTACCTTCCGCTGCATGGTTATAGGTTTATTTCTATTGTTTGTCTTCGAAACTTCCACGTTTTGAAGACTTTCATAAAAATCGCCTGTTCACCCCCCTCTAGTCGATATAACGCACTTTCAGGCCTTGAGGACGGCCTCCTCGTATGCCAACAAGAAGGCAAACGGGTCTGACACGCTGTCGTAGCGCGGCGGCATCTTCGGCCTGAACTTGGGTGGCCATCGCACCTGTCGCAAGGTGGGGGCCAGGGCTCGTAGCCCCCTGGCCCCGTCATCAGCACTAGCTGCTAGAGCCAGTGGTGGGGCACCTGCCATGAGGGCGAAGAGAGGTGGCACGGAGCCAGGCCGGTGGAAAGGAGCTACGGCACACCCCTACCTAGCGCGCCAAATGTCGGATCATGGGTTCCGGCAAACCCTTGAGGTTCGAACTCTGGGGTGCGCGCGAAGTTCTTTCCCTCCTACCGATCTACGCCCTAGCTCACTAAGGTCTCACCGACGAACTCGACGCACTTGCAACACAAGGACACAAGGTTTATACTGGTTCGGGCCACCGTTGTGGTGTAATACCCTACTCCAGTGCGGTGGTGGTGGATTCCCTCTTGGGCTGATGAAGAACGGTACAAGGGGAAGAACACCCTCCTGAGGTTGAGGTGCTCTTGTGCTTGGTGTGCTAAGGGTTGGCCTTTTATCAGATCGGATCTCCCCTTGGTGGTGGCTAGTCCTACTTATATAGGCCCTGGTCCTCTCCCCAAATATTGAGCGGGAAGGGAGCCAACAACGGCGGCCAATTTGAAAGGGGACAGCTGGTACAAGCTATCCTGACAAGAGGTGGTCTTCGCCTACCAAAGCTTCTGGTGGTGACGCCGTCCTGGGCTCCATGGTGACCTCCATCCTGCCGTCCTTCTGGTCTTGGTCTCGTTGCACTGATATGGAAACCTTTGCCTGATGCCTTGGTACTCCGCGCCTGCGCTTGCCCCCTTGGCACCAAAGAGGAAACAAGGACGCTGCACGCGCTGGTGCCCGACTAGCGCCTGCCTGGTGTCGATCGTCATGGCTCACGTCATGAGAGCCTTGCAAGGTTCGCCCCGCCTTGATATCTCCGCTCCTCATGAGGCAGCCTGGTGAGGCCGCTCCTGAGGAGGTCTTGCGTCGTCCGCCTCGCGAAGGTTGGCCCCACGCGAGGGTCTTGAATGCCTTGTTGATGATGATGGGCCGTACAGACCTGACAGCACAGCCACGCCATGGGCCGCAGGCAGGCAAGTCTGGGGACCCCCGTTCCCAGAACGCCGACAGCATCCAACATGCTCACACAATAAAATGGCAAATGAAATATGTGACAAAGCATGCACAATCACTCTAGCATCTATCAAGCAATTTGTCGATGACTAGGTCATCTATATATGAGTATATTTAGTTAGGAGTCAAATGAGAACATTAGATCATAGGTCATACTCATCGTTTAAGCACAAGTGGGATTACCACCTTTACATAAAGCATTGTTGTGCTCACACCATTAGAGTTGCTTTAGCTCAATTGATTAGAGTAAAGCTCCCCCTAGATGTGATATCCCCCCTAAGAGGGATGAACTAACCTTGGGTTTTGTCGATGATGACTTCATGTAGGTGTTGAAGATGTAGATGTTCAATGTTGATGTAGATCATTTGGACCAATCCTTTGGAGTGAGTTGCACTTTCAATACCTACACGGGTTAGTCCCACAAGGAAAAAACAAGGATATCCATAGACATAGAGTGATATTCACATGAGATGATGTCCATGAATGCATTAGGTTACCTTGTCCCTTGTCTTACCAACAAGAGGGTTTGTGACTCCTTGAACTAGTGCAAGATATGGAAGTTGTTTGCACTTGTCCTTGCCAAGATGATAAGAGTGAAGTATGTTGGTGGAGTCACCCTCAAGAACTCTCTAGTTCTTCTTCTTAGGGATCCACACCATCTTGATGGGAATGCTTGGAGTTGTAGTCGTACTTGATGTAGTCTTGGGAACCCACTTGACCAAGGCCTTAGGTGCTTCTTCAAATGCATCAATCTCCTCTTGAAGCTTGTCCTTGCCTTTTAGCTTGTGGTCTTGTGGTGGAAGATCATCTTGAGCTTGTGTTCCTTGGAAAGAAGTGGGATCATACTAATACGTCTCCGTCGTATCTACTTTCCCAAACACTTTTGCCCTTGTTTTGGACTCTAACTTGCATGATTTGAATGGAACTAACCCGGACTGACGCTGTTTTCAGCAGAATTGCCATGGTGTTATTTTTGTGCAGAAATAAAAGTTCTTGGAATGACCTGAAAATCAGCGGAGATTATTTTTGGAATATATACAAAATACTGGAAGAAAGATCCACGTCAGGAGGCCCACACCCTGTCCACGAGGGTGGGGGCGCGCCCTACCCCCTGGCGTGCCCCCTGCCTCGTGGGCCCCCTGACGCTCCACCGACCTCAACTCCAACTACATATATTCGTGTTTGGGGAGAAAAAATCAGAGAGAAGGATTCATCGCGTTTTACGATACGAAGCCGCCGCCAAGCCCTAAACTCTCTCGGGAGGGCTGATCTGGAGTCCGTTCGGGGCTCCAGAGAGGGGAATCCGTCACCATCGTCATCATCAACCTTCCTCCATCACCAATTTCATGATGCTCACTGCCGTGCATGAGTAATTCCATCATAGGCTTGCTGAACGGTGATGGGCTGGATGATATTTATCATGTAATCGAGTTAGTTTTGTTAGGGTTTGATCCCTAGTATCCACTATATTCTGAGATTGATGTTGCTATGACTTTGCTATGCTTAATGCTTATCACTAGGGCCCGAGTGCCATGATTTCAGATCTGAACCAATTATGTTTTCATCAATATATGGGAGTTCTTGATCCTATCTTGCAAGTCTATAGTCACCTATTATGTGTTATGATCCGTTAACCCCGAAGTGACAATAATCGGGATACTTACCGGTGATGACCGTAGTTTGAGGAGTTCATGTATTCACTATGTGTTAATGCTTTGGTCCGGTACTCTATTAAAAGGAGGCCTTAATATCCCTTAGTGTCCATTAGGACCCCGCTGCCACGGGAGGGTAGGACAAAAGATGTCATGCAAGTTCTTTTCCATAAGCACGTATGACTATATTCAGAATACATGCCTACATTACATTGATGAACTGGAGCTAGTTCTGTGTCACCCTATGTTATGACTGTTACATGATCGATCGCATCTGGCATAATTCTCCATCACCGGTCCAATGCCTACGAGATTTTCATATATTGTTCTTCGCTTATTTACTTTTCCGTTGCTACTGTTACAATCACTACAAAACCCAAAAATATTACTTTGCTACCGTTACCACTATTATCATATTACTTTGCTACTAAATACCTTGTTGCAGATATTAAGTTTCCAGGTGTGGTTGAATTGACAACTCAGCTGCTAATACTTGAGAATATTATTTGGCTCCCCTTGTGTCGAATCAATAAATTTGGGTTGAATACTCTACCCTCGAAAGCTGTTGCGATACCCTATACTTTTGGGTTATCAAGAACATTTTCTGGCGCCATTGCCGGGGAGCATAGGTCTATTCTTTGAGTCACTTGGGATTTATATCTGCTTATCATTATGAACTTGAAAGATCAAAGAACCAAGATCTATCCCTCAACTACGAGGGGAGGTAAGGAACTGCCATCTAGCTCTGCACTTGATTCACCTTCTGTTATGAGTAAACTTGCGATACCTACACATGCTATTGATTCTGATAGGTCGCATGTTATTGATGATGTCACTTCTGCTTTGCATGATACTTATGATGAAACTACTTCTATGATTGATACTACGATGCCACTTGGTGAATTCCTTGATGAACAACTTGCTAGGGCTAGAGAGAATGAAATTATTGAAACTAATAATATTGATGAAAGTGATGATGAAGATTCTCCCCCTAGATATGAATTGCCTGTTGTTCCTGAGGGTTATGTTATGGATAAATAAACTACTAGAGACTTTCTTGCTTGCAATGATAGAAGTGATCTTAGGACACTATTAGCTAATCTGAAAGAAAAATCTCTAAATGCTAGAATGAAATATGATCCTGCTTATGCTACTTCACCTATCTTTATTACTGATAAGGATTATGATTTCTCAGTTGATCCTGAGTTAATTACTTTGGTTGAATTTGATCCTTTCTATGGCTATGAATCTGAAACTGTTGTGGCACATCTTACTAAATTAAATGATATAGCTACCCTGTTCACTAATGATGAGAAAAGTCGCTACTATTATATCCTTCAATTATTTCCATTCTCATTAAAGGGTGATGCTAAGATATGGTTTAATTCTCTTGATCCTGGTTGTGTGCGTAGTCCCCAGGATATGATTTATTACTTGTCTGCTAAATATTTCCCCGTTCATAAGAAACAAGCTGCTTTAAGGGAAATATATAATTGTGTGCAAATTGAAGAAGAGATTATCCCACAAACTTGGGGGAGGCTTCTCTAATTACTTAATGCTTTGCCTGATCATCCTCTCAAGAAAAATGAAATACTTGATATCTTTTATAACGGACTAACCGATGCTTCCACAGATTACCTAGATAGTTGTGCTGGTTGTGTTTTCAGGGAAAGAATAGTTTATCAAGCTAAAATTCTATTGAATAATATGTTGACCAATGAAAATAATTGGACACTTCCTGAACCAACTCCTAAGCCAACTCCGAAGAAAAGGGGTATTCTATTTCTCAGTCCTGAAGATATGCAAGAGGCAAAGAAATCTATGGAATAAAAAGGTATAAAAGCTGAAGATGTTAAGAAATTACCTCCTGTTGAAGAAATACATGGTCTTAATTCATCACCTATTGAAGAAACACATGGTCTTGATAACCCGACACAGGTAGTAAAGGTAAACTATCTCTATAGATATGATAAAGCTGAAATCCCTCCTGCTAAGTTTGTTATCCAATGTTTGGATGAATTTGATAACTTTATGGTTAAACAAGAAAACTTTAATGCTTATGTTGGTAGAAAATTGAGACATAATGCTTATATGATTGAACAATTGAGTGATTATATGGCTAGTGTTAAAGGTGAACTTAAACTTATTAGTAAACATGCACCTTAGTGAATTGAATAGTAAGAATAATGACTTTGTTGTTAGAGTTGCAACTAGAGGAGGTAAAGTGACTCGGGAACCTTTGTATCCTGAGGGCCACCCTAAGAGAATTGAGCAGGATTCTCAAAGAAATAACATTGATGCACATAGTCCTTCTAAGAGGAAGAAAAAGAAAAATGATAGGACTTTGCATGCTTCTAGTGAACCTGTTGTAGACACACCTGAGAATCCCAATAATATTTCTATCTCCGATGCTGAAACACAATCTAGTAATGAACATGAACCTAGTGATAATGTTAATGATGATGTTCATGTTGATGCTCAACCTAGTAATGATAATGATGTAGAGATTGAACCTGCTGTTGATCTTGATAACCTACAATCAAAGAATCAACGTTATGATAAGAGAGACTTTGTTGCTAGGAAGCACGGTAAAGAAAGGGAACCATGGGTTCAGAAACCCGTGCATTTTCCTCCTAAAGAATCCAAGAAAAAGGATGATAAGGATTTTCAGCGCTTTGCTGAAATGATTAGACCTATCTTTTTACGTATGCGTTTGACTGATATGCTTAAAATGAATCCTTATGCTAATTATATGAAGGATATTGTTACAAATAAGAGAAAGATACCGGAAGCTGAAATCTCCACCATGCTTGCTAATTATACTTCTAAGGTTGGAATACCAAATAAACTTGGAGATCCAGGAGTACCAACTATACCATGCACCATTAAAAGAAACTATGTTAAAACTGCTTTATGTGATCTTGGAGCCGGTGTTAGTGTTATGCCTCTCTCTTTATATCGTAGACTTGATTTGAATAAGTTGACACCTACTGAAATATCTTTGCAAATGGCTGATAAATCAACTGCTATACCTGTCGGTATTTGTGAGGATGTGCCTGTTGTGGTTGCAAACGTTACTATTTTTACGGACTTTGTTATTCTTGATATTCCCGAGGACGATGGTATGTCTATTATTCTTGTAAGACCCTTTTTGAATACTGCAGGGGCTGTTATTGATTGCACCAAAGGCAATGTCACTTTTCATGTTAATGGTAATGAGCATACGGTACACTTTCTGAGGAAATAACCTCAAGTCCACAGTATCAATTCTATTGGAAAATTTTCAACAATTACTATTGGAGGTTTTGAATTTCCTCTTCCTACTGTCAAGAAGAAATATGATATTCTTATTGTTGGGGACATGCATATCCCCGTTGAGGTAACCTAGTGTTATTCAAAAATTCTCCGGTTTCATGTTATTCGAAATGAGTTTGTTAACAAGACCTGATCAACCTTGTTATTGGATTCCTTTTGATGAGCATGAGATGGGTGAATTTAGAAGGCACAACATTTTGTACCCTCCTTTTACTTTCTGTTATTTATATTAAATAAAGCAAAAATAGTATTTTTTGTCTGTTTCCTGAATTATCCATGCAATAAAAAATACCCCAAAAATAAAAGTTCTCCAAATGCCCTGAAAATTAAATATGATTTTTTCTAGAATATTTGAGAATATCTGGCACTGAAAACACGGCAGGGGGAGCAGCCACGTGCCCACGAGGGTGGACGGCACGCCCACCCACCCTGGGCGTGCCCCTGCCTTGTGGACCCCACGTGGGTCCCCTCCACTTATTCCAGCCACCACGCAGTCCTTCCTCCCAAAAAATCACTAGCCATCTCAAACTCGATTTCTTGCTCATCTTGCTGCCATTTTCGATCTCCTAGCTCAAAGCTCCATTCACAAAACTGCTTTGGGGGATTGTTCTTTGGTATGTGACTCCTCCAATGGTCCAATTAGTTTTCGTTCTAGTGCTTTATTCATTGCAAATTTTTGCTGCTTAGGTGACCATGTTCTTGAGCTTGCATGTCAAATTTATATGGTCAAAAGTAGTTTTAATGCATGATATATCCTCTAGGCACTTGTAGGAGTAGTTGATATCAATTTTGTTGAGTTTGGTCCACTTTTATTTTTGATTTGCTAAAAATTTCAGAAAAAGATGAAGAGATTTTTGAGGGGCTCATCGAGCCGAAGCTCGAAGGATAAACAAAGTGAAGAGAACAAGAAGCCCAAGTATAATCTCCCTCGCACCGCGGAGGTTGGGCCGTGTGAATGGCCTTGTGATGATTTCTTGAGAGCAGACGGGATTTATGATGATTTCTATGAGTTGGCTGAGAATGCAGGCCTCACCGCCTTCCTCCACGACCAACACGAATAGTATCTCTTACTCACCAATATCTTTGTGCAAAACTTTCATTTCCATGCTAGGAGCTCACCACCTTCGGTGGAATTTTATTTATATGATGAGCATAAGGAGATGTCACTTCGTGATTTGTCGGGTTTGTTTGATACCTTTTGAGGGCAGCATAGAGGAACCACATCGTGATGATGTGGAGGGATTTATTGATACAATTGCTGTAGGGAAAACCAGGAAGGTTTCTGGTGCAAGAATTACTAGCATACATTTTCCTGTTTTATGTTACTTTGCAATATTTGCTAGTAGATGCTTAATTGGTCGCGGAAACTATGGCAACCTTAGTGCACCTGATATCGTTATTTTGTGCCATGCCTTGTTCCGTGATGACACATTTAGTATGGGCGCTATTGTTGCAAAGCGGTTAAATCTTAACCGTACTAAGGGCCCCATCTTGGGAGGTATCTTTGCCTCGCGCCTCGCTCCACATTTTAACATACCTACTAGACATTATGAGAAAGAAGAAAAGTTGTTGCCTCCTATTTTTCTAGACTATAAGAGTATGGTAGCACATGATTTTATCATTAAGAATAAGGAAAAGATGCTTAAGTATAAGCTGATATTTGGTAAAAATCACCCTGAGACTATTACTTTGCGTGCTCCTTCCTTGTTTGACTTATCTGGAGGCAAGTGTACCTTGTTCCACCGGAGGCCATTCACGCCTACCGAAACCCCACACTAGCTACGGAGCCAGTACCGGAACCACAATTTGATCCTTCACGACAGTCTATTTACCAGTGGGATCCGGAGGAGATTGCCAACCAGTGGCAACCCGAGGCTCCTTCTCAGTATGACCCCAACTATAACTTTGGATATCCGCCAGGCCAGCCGTGGCCATAGACCAACTTAGGCCAAAAGCCTAAGCTTGGGGGAGTACGTATTTCTCACCGACATTACATTCCTGTCCACACACTAATGCTAGTTGTCGGTGCTCATACTTTTTCATTGTAATATCCATGCTAGTTCATTTCCCTTTTTTATGCTTTCTTCTTGTGTGTTTGATAAACCTTAAGAAAAAACCAAAAAATTAGTTGTAGCTTTTAGTTAGTTTACTTTCCATGCCTGCAGTAGTAGTAATTAAAAGAAAACCCAAAAGGATTTCTCGTTCTTCTTTTGCTTGTTGGGAGCTTTCCCGTGTAAATAGTTTTGTTTCTTTTCTTTCCTTTGGGGTCGAGAGGAGAATACGATGATGAAAATGTTGAGTGGCTCTCTTATGCATTATTATTGATCTAACAAACAGCCCATATTACCTTGTCTTCTCTCTTGAACTGAATGCTTACATATTCCAGCTTAGTCCAATGCACGTGGACTATTATTATCATCCACACTATTCGGTCGTGCAAGTGAAAGGCAATAATGATAATTATATGATGAACTTATTGAGATGAGAAAAGCTGGTGTTAACTTGACCTCTCTTGTTTTTGTAAATATGATTAGTTCATCATTCCTGATTTAGCCTATTATGAAAGAAGCATGTTTGCAATGACAATTAGAGATTGTAGTTGCTTATGCCATGCTTAATTAGCTAGGAGCTTATAATGGTTTACCTTGCGTGCCAACATGCTATTAAAATTGGTGTGATGTGGTATGATAGGGTGGTATCCTCTTTTGAACGATTCGAGTGGCTTGACTTGGCACATGTTCACGCATGTAGTTGAAACAAAATCAACATAGCCTCTACGATATTTATGTTCATGGTGCATTATATCCTACTCATGCTTGCATTCGGTGTTGATTAATTTTAATGCATGTTCATGACTGTTGTCGCTCTCTAGCTTATCACTTCCCAGTCTTTTTCTAGCCTTCACTTGTACTAAGCAGGAATACTACTTGTGCATCCAATTCCATAAACCCCAAAGTTATTCCATATGAGTCCACCATACCTACCTATATACGGTATCTACCTGCCGTTCCAAGTAAATTTGTATGTGCCAAACTCTAAACCTTCAAATGAACATTCTGTTTTGTATGCTCGAATAGCTCATGTATCAACTAGGGTTGTCTGTATCTTCCATGCTAGGCGGGTTATTCTCAAGAGGAGTGGACTCTGCTCCTCACTCACGAGAAAATGGTTGGTCGCTGGGATGCCCAGTCCCATGCTTTATGCAAATCAAATCAAAATAACTGCAAACAAAACTCCCCCGGGACTCTTGTTAGTTGGAGGCACTCGTTGTTTCGAGCAAGCCATGGATTGATGCTTGTTGGTGGAGGGGGAGTATAAACTTTACCATTCTGTTTGGGAACCACCTATAATGTGTGTAGCATGGAAGATATCGAGACCTCTTGGTTGTTATGTTGACAATGAAAGTATACCGCTGAAAATATCATCCATATATATTTCAAAATCGAGCTCTAGCACCTCTACAAATCCCTGCTTCCCTCTGTGAAGGGACTATCTATTTACTTTTATGTTGAGTCATCATCGTCTTATTAAAAAGCACCAGTCGGAGAGCACCCCTGTCATTTGCATCCATTACTTTTAGTTTACATTGAGTATGACTTGACTGGATCTCTTTTACCATGAATTACAATGTCTAGTCAGTCATTGATCTTTAAAGGTGCTCTGCATTTATGTTTTGCGGTCTCAGAAAGGGCTAGCGAGATACCATCTTGTCATATCATATCATGATTATTTTGAGAAAGTGTTGTCATCCGAGATTTATTATTATTGCTCGCTAGTTGATTATGTCATTGATATGAGTAAACAAGAGACCTAAATGTTATTGTGAATATGGTTAGTTCATAATCTTTGCTGAAAACTTGAATGCTGGCTTTACATATTTACAAGAACAAGAGCAAACAAAGTTTGTAAAAGTTTTTCTTTATCACTTTCAGTTTATCAACTGAATTGCTTGAGGACAAGCAAAGGTTTAAGTTTGGGGGAGTTGATACGTCTCCGTCGTATCTACTTTTCCAAACACTTTTGCCCTTGTTTTGGACTCTAACTTGCATGATTTGAATGGAACTAACCCGGACTGACGTTGTTTTCAGCAGAATTGGCATGGTGTTATTTTTGTGCAAAAAAAAGTTCTCGGAATGACCTGAAAATCAACGGAGATTATTTTTGGAATATATAAAAAATACTGGAAGAAAGATCCACGTCAGGGGGCCCACACCCTTTCCACAAGGGTGGGGGCGCGCACTACCCCCTGGGCACGCACCCCTGCCTCGTGGGCCCCCTGACGCTCCACCAACCTCAACTCCAACTCCATATATTCATGTTCGGGGATAAAAAAATCAGAGAGAAGGATTCATCACGTTTTATGATACGGAGCCATCGTCAAGCCCTAAACTCTCTCGGGAAGGCTGATCTGGAGTCCTTCGTGGCTCCGGAGAGGGGAATCCGTCGCCATCGTCATCATCAACCTTCCTCCATCACCAATTTCATGATGCTCACCGCCGTGCGTGAGTAATTCCATCGTAGGCTTGCTGGACGGTGATGGGTTGGATGAGATTTATCATGTAGTCGAGTTAGTTTTGTTAGGGTTTGATCCCTAGTATCCATTATGTTCTGAGATTGATGTTGCTATGACTTTGCTATGCTTAATGCTTGTCACTAGGGCTTGAGTGCCATGATTTCAGATCTGAACCTATTATGTTTTCATCAATATATGAGAGTTCTTGATCCTAAAGTCTATAGTCACCTATTATGTGTTATGATCCGTTAACCCCGAAGTGACAATAATCGGGATACTTATCGGTGATGAGCGTAGTTTGAGGAGTCCATGTATTCACTATGTGTTAATGCTTTGGTACGGTACTCTATTAAAAGGAGGCCTTAATATCCCTTAGTTTCCATTAGGACCCCACTGCCACAGGAGGGTAGGACAAAAGATGCCATGCAAGTTCTTTTCCATAAGCACGTATGACTATATTCGGAATACATGCCTACATTACATTTATGAATTGGAGCTAGTTCTGTGTCACCCTATGTTATGACTGTTACATGATCGATCGCATCCCGCATAATTCTCCATCACCGATCCAATGCCTATGAGCTTTTCATATATTGTTCTTCGCTTATTTACTTTTCCATTGCTACTGTTACAATCACTACAAACCCAAAAATATTACTTTGCTACCGTTACCACTATCATCATATTACTTTGCTACTAAATACCTTGCTGCAGATATTAAGTTTCCAGGTGTGGTTGAATTGACAACTCAGCTGCTAATACTTGAGAATATTCTTTGGCTCCCCTTGTGTCAAATCAATAAATTTGGGTTGAATACTCTACCCTCGAAAACTATTGCGATCCCCTATACTTGTGGGTTATCACATACTTATCTTGTTGAGGAACAAACTTCGTCTTGGGGTATAGATCTTCTTCCCACTCAACTCCATTGGCATTGAACTTTCGTTCAAAACCAACACCTTGATTCTTTCAGTGTCTTCCTTGCTTGCGTACAATTTCCTCAAATTGCTTAATTCCGGCAAGACTCTTGTAAACACGTTTCTCTATAATTCCCTTCAATAAGCTATTTTCTTGCTCAAGTGTAACTTGGATAAGAGAATCATTAGTGGAATCAAGGGAACTACTAGAAGCAACAACATTGGATTTAGCATGATTATTGTTACTACTAGAGGAAGGATCTTTCTTGTTCTTGTTGCTAGATTTAACTTGTGGCATGTAAGTAGACAAGAGTAAACGCTTGGCAATGTAAGAAGAACTTTTCTTGCGAAGATCATCATTGATCGCTTTTAAGAACTCGTGCTCTTGATCAAGATTGAGCTTTTCAAAGCATAGTTTCTCATGAGTCTTTAAAAGTTCTCGATGATCTTCCAAGGTAGTTTCATGAGCTAACATAAGAGTGTTTAGTTATTTAGTTAGACGCTCAATCTCCCTCTTATCATTATCATTCGTTTTATCTTGATTATCATGATTAATAGAAAGCTCATCATAGTTTTCATAACTAGATTTGTCAACAAGTAAATCATCATCACCTAGCAAATCATCTTCATCACTATTGAAATAAACATATTCGGGGTGTGATACCCTTGGGCCTTTAGCCATGAAGCATCTTCCAATTCCTTCATTTGGTGACTCAAATATGTCGTAGGAGTTGGTTGACACAAGTGCTAGACCGGCAACACCTTCATCTTGAGTATATTCGGAGTCGGAGTGATAACTTCTTTCGGAGTGATTGTCGGAGTCGGAGCCGAATACCCATTCACCAACATGAGCTTGATGTCTTCGTTTTGTGTAGCTCTTTGATGACTTGTCCTTCCTTTCCGAATCCTTGCTTCTCCGTGATGTTCTTTGTTCATGACGGTCATCTCTACTCCTTCTCTCTCTTGGTGGTGATTCTTCTCTTCTACTTATTCTTTTAGGAGAATCTTCTCTTATTTTGTAGGGAGCCGTACACTCATTGGAATAGTGTCCAGGTCTTCCACAATTGTATCAATTTCGCTCATGACTAGAAGATCTTTTGTCATTGTAGGACCTTGACTTGGAACTTCTTTCCTTTCTTCCACTCTTGTAAAACTTGTTGAAGTTCTTCACCATTAGGCTCAATTCTTTGTTGAAGGTTTGTTTCTCACTTGATGATGTGGGAGCATCACATGAGGCTTTGTAAGCACCACTTGACTTGTTGTGAAGCTCTTCCTTATCCTTGAGTGACATCTCATGAGCAACAATTCTTCTAATGACTTTTGTTGGCTTGAGATATTTGTAATTGGGCATCATTTGGATCAATGTGCACACGGTATCATATTTTCCATCCAAGGCTCTTAGTATCTTCTTGATGATGAATCTATCGGTCATCTCTTCACTTCCTAAGCCGGCAATCTCACTTGTGATGAGAGCAAGCCCAGAGTACATTTCAGTGACACCTTCACCATCCTTCATTTTGAACTTGTCATGTTGACTTTGAAGCAAATCCAATTTGGATTCCTTGACGGAGTCGGTACCTTCGTGCATATCAATCAAGTATCCCAAATTTCCTTTGCATTCTCAAGACGGCTGATTTTGTTGAATTCTTCGGGGCATAATCCGTTGAAGAGAATGTCACAAGCTTGAGCATTGTATTACAACATCTTCAATTCTTCCGTGCTAGCTTCACAGTTCGTTTCTCTCCCATAGAAGAATTCACCTTGGAAGCCAATACACACAATAGCCCAAACGGTGGGGTTATGTCCAAGAATATGCATTTTCACCTTATGCTTCCGACTAGCAAAATTAGTACCATCAAAGTAAGGACCTCTACGGTGGTAATTTCCCTCACTAGACGCCATACTCTCCTAGGTTGTGAAACCAAGGCTATGATCACCAAAAGCTATGGAAATCAAGGCAAATGGAGACCAAAGCTCTGATACCACTTGTAGGATCAAAAGTATGTCTAGAGGGGGGTGATTAGACTACTTGACCAAATAAAAATCTAGCCTTTTCCCAATTTTAAGTCTTGGCAGATTTTAGCAACTTAGCACAAATCAAATAATCAACCTACACATGCAATTCTAAGAGTATAGCAGCGGAATGTAAAACAATTGCATATGAAGGTAAAAGGGAGGAGTTTGGAGGGAGCAAACGCAATGTAGACACGGAGATTTTGGCGTGGTTCCGATAGGTGGTGCTATCGTACATCCACATTGATGGAGACTTCAACCCACGAAGGGTAACGGTTGCGCGAGTCCATGGAGGGCTCCACCCACGAAGGGTCCATGAAGAAGCAACCTTGTCTATTCCACCATGGCCATCGCCCACGAAGGACTTGCCTCACTAGGGTAGATCTTCATGAAGTAGGCGATCTCCTTGCCCGTACAAACTCCTTGGTTCAACTCCACAATCTTTATGGAGGCTCCCAAGTGACACCTAACCAATCTAGGAGACACCACTCTCCAAAAGGTAATAGATGGTGTGTTGATGATGAACTCCTTGCTCTTGTGCTTCAAATGATAGTCTCCCCAACACTCAGCTCTCTCTCATAGGATTGGATTTGGTAGAAAGATTATTTGAGTGGAAAGCAACTTGGGAAGGCTAGAGATCAAGATTTATGTGGTTGGAATGGGATATCTTGACCTCAACACAAGTGTAGGTGGTTCTCTCTCAGAAAATGTATATTGGAAGTGTAGGCATATTCTGATGGCTCTCTCCACGAATGAAGAGTGGGTGGAGGGCTATATATAGCCTCCACACAAAATCTAACCGTTACACACAAATTACCAAACTCAGTGGGACCGAATTATAGAACTCCGTCATACCGATTTAGTTCAAAATGTGAACGTTAGGATTTTCGGTGGGACCGACATGTCAACTCGGTGGGTCTGATTCCATTAGGGTTAGGGCATAACGTAATCTCGGTGAGACCGATTACACAAACTCGGTGGGACCGATTTTGGTAATAAGCAAACAGAGAGTTGGTCAGGCAAACTCGGTAGGACCGATTCACTCATCTCGGTTAAACCGAAACATTACGAAGGGGAAACAGAGAGTTTGCATTGCAATCTCGGTGGGACCGATCGCTCATCTCGGTTGGACCGGAACGTTACGAAGGGAAACAAAGAGTTGCAATCCCATCTCGCTGAGAACGAGATCCCTATCGGTGAGACCGAAGTGTCTAGGGTTTGTGGCAGTGGCTATGTCAAGTGAACTTGGTGGCGCCGGATAGGAAACTTTGGTGGGGCCGAGTTTGACTTTTGGTTTGGGACATATGTGGATATGAGAAAGTACTTGAGGGTCTTTGGAGCATATCACTAAGCATTTTGAGCAAGTAACTCATTTAGCAACACCTCATCCCCTTTTAATAGTATTGGCTTTTCCTATGGACTCAATGTGATATTGGATCATTAAAAGTAAAATGTAGAGTCTTGTGCTTTGAGCTTGAGCCAATCTTTTGTCCTTGCATTTTGAGGGGTCCACTTTCTAATCCATGCCATGCCAATCATTGAGCTTTCCTGAAATATTTATCTTGAAATAGCATTAGCCCAATGAGCTATATGTTGTTAGGAATTACCAAAACCACCTAGGGATAGTTGCACTTTCATTGGTGTAGGAATCACGGGAACGGATTTCTTGGATGTGCTAATTTCCAAATTGAGAGAAGGTACAATTACCTCATCAAGTTCTACTTTCCTCCCACTCACTTTTTTTGAGAGAAACTCCTTCTCTAGAAATGTTCCATTCTTGACAACAAAGATCTTGCCTTCAGATCTGTGGTAGAAGGTGTACCCAATTGTTTCCTTAGGGTATCCAATGAAGACGCACTTCTCTGATTTGGGTTCGAGCTTATCAGGCCGAAGCCTTTTGACATAAATGTCGCAACCCCAAACTTTAAGAAATGACAGCTTAGGTTTCTTGCCAAACCACCGTTCATATGGTGTCATCTCAACGAATTTAGACAGTGCCCTATTTAACGTGAATGCATAACCCAAAAATGATAGTGGTAAATCGGTAAGAGACATCATAGATCGCAGCATATCTAATAAAGTACTGTTACGACATTCGGACACACCATTACGCTGTGGTGTTCCAGGTGGCGTGAGTTGTGAAACTATTCCACATTGTTTTAAATGAAGGCCAAACTCATAACTCAAATATTCACCTCCACGATCCGATCGTAGAAACTTTATTTTCTTATTACGATGATTCTCCACTTCACTCTAAAATTCACTGAACTTTTCAAATGTTTCAGACTTGTGTTTCATTAAGTAGATCTACCCATATCTGCTCAAATCATCTCTAAAGGTCAGAAAATAACGACACCCGCCACGTGCCTCAACACTCATCAGACCGCATACATCGATATGTATTATTTCCAATAAGTCATTGGCTCGCTGCATTTTTTCGGAGAACGGAGTTTTAGTCATCTTGCCCATGAGGCATGGTTCACACGTATCAAATGATTCATAATCAAGTGATTCCAAAAGTACATATGTATGGAGTTTCTTCATGCGCTTTACACCAATATGACCTAAATGGCAGTACGACAAATATGTTGCACTATCATTATCAACTTTGTATCTGTTGGCATCAATATTATGAATATGTGTATCATCACAATCGAGATTCAACAAAAATAAACCACTCTTGAAGGGTTTATGACCATAAAAGATATTACTCATATAAATAGAACAACCATTATTCTCTAATTTAAATGAAAAACTGTCTCGCACTAAACAAGATCCATATATAATGTTCATGCTCAACACTGACACCAAATAACAATTTTTCAGGTCTAAAACTAATCCTGAAGGTAGATGTAGAGGTAGCGTGCCGACGGCGATCACATCGACCTTGGAACCATTCCCGGCGCGCATCGTCACCTCGTCCTTAGCCAATCTTCGTTTAACCTGTAGCTCCTATTTCGAGTTACAAATATGAGCAACCGAACCAGTATCAAATACTCATGCGCTACTACGAGCATTAGTAAGGTACACATCAATAACATGTATATCAAATATACCTTTGTTCACTTTGCCATCCTTCTTATCCGCCAAATACTTGGGGCAGTTCCGCTTCTAGTGACCAGTCCCTTTGCAGTAGAAGCACTCAATTTCAGGCTTGGGTCCAGCTTTGGGCTTCTTCCCGGGAGTGGAAACTTTGCTTTCCATTCTTCTTGAAGTTCCCTTTCTTTCCCTTGCCCTATTTTTTGAAACTAGTGGTCTTGTTAACCATCAACACTTGATGCTCCTTCTTGATTTCTACCTCCGCGACCTTAAGCACTGCGAAGAGCTCGGGAATTGCCTTGTTCATCCCTTACATATTATTGTTCATCACGAAGCCTTTGTAGCTTGGTGGCAGTGATTGAAGAACTCTGTCAATAACACAATCAACTAGAAGATCAACTCCTAGCTGAATCAAGTGATTATAATACCCAGACATTTTGAGTATGTGTTCACTGATAGAACTGTTCTCCTCCATCTCGCGGCTATAGAACTTGTTGGAGACTTGATATCTCTCAACCCAGGCATTTTCTTGAAATAATGACTTCAAATCTTGGAACATCTCATATCCTCCATGATGTTCAAAACTTCTTTGAAATCCCGGTTCTAAGCCGTAAAGCATACAGGTCTCGATTACTTGCAACTACATCGTCATCCATCTAAACAATGATATACGCGAGAAGAGCTATCACTTTGAGTGAGAGCAGAACTATGCAGTACATGAGTTCGTATCCCTCTCTTGCATTAGCGTGAACCTAAACTAACTACTGGCTGTCGCTCGGAAACCGGAAACCGGTACACCTGGGCCTGACGTTCTGGCCACTCATCGTATACTCCTGGTGTGGCACTTCTTCGCCATCGATGATCTATACACCTGCATCATCACATGAGTCGATGATATGAAACATATATAGTTGAGAAACAGAAAGAGACGTACTTGGCAAAAAAAGAAGCAACATATCATAAGCATAAATAAGAAA
The DNA here is from genome assembly GCF_056163025.1 of Triticum urartu. Classification (NCBI taxonomy): domain Eukaryota; kingdom Viridiplantae; phylum Streptophyta; class Magnoliopsida; order Poales; family Poaceae; genus Triticum; species Triticum urartu. The sequence goes on along the minus strand of NC_141873.1, from coordinate 330,778,417 downwards.
GTTCATCGTACCCAAAATGCCCTAACTAGAGTGATCTTCGCTAGTCGAGGAGGATGGTTTAATTACGTCACAAATAAAGTTTCGTCGTGCATAACTCAAAGTTTCGTCATACAGAAAGTATGGACTAAACAGACACATTGTCATATATCGACAATCACTCCAACATGTCTTGCCATCCAACCAGGTCAAGGAGATAGTCCTCGAGCTTAGTGAAAGGCTTCAGGTCGAGACGCTGAGCGGCTACGCGTGTTCGGACGTCTTCCCACGACATTTGTCCTTCTTCATAGAACATCCCTGTTTTTTCGACGACCTCCTTCATGATGATTTGGGCAAGTTCGCGCTGGATGTGACAGAACTCAGCTCGAAGTCGATGATCCTCGATATCTCCTAAGTTCTTTGCTCATTGCAGAATATGGGCATCGCTGGATCTAGGTGACATGCAAAGGTTCTGGTGATCCCGTCTGTACTCCAGCATGTGGTGTAGGACATAGAATCCATCATTAAGAGAATCACTCAGTTGCTGGATGCAGCAGAAGTCGGTCTTATGGCCAAAGGCGGGCCTGCCGTCCCTTTTCTTCTTGTCGTTAACCTCTCCACCCCGTGTGCCGTAGTAAAACATAGCACTGTCGAGAACAGACTTGATGTGGGTGTAATCCTTTTTGTTAATGTTCTTCGACGAGTCCAAGTAAAGAGCGTGGGAGTATCGGGGGTAGAGGATGATGAGGACGGCGTGCCCGCCACTGCGCAAAATAAGTACACCTCAAATTAATTAGCCTCCATCATGCAAATGAATGATTGAAATCAAAGGAAGGATATCCGCGCGGATGACTTACAGGGGATGATAAGGCACGAGAATCGCCTCCTTGTCCTTATTGGCGAGCATGAAATTGGCGATGTATTCCCTCACGTATTCACGGTGCTCTGTGCAGACTCCCAAGAAGCTATCGTGCATGAAGTACGGGTCGGTGACACAGATATGAGGTATCTGCTCAACCCTGATGAGCTAGTTCATGTGCAAGGCATAAAGGCGGACAAAAGTAAAATCCGGCTTCTTCAAGTGAAACATGTCGAAGATGTAATCGAATCGAAGGAAGAACTTCTTGCCGCGGCATATTAACCACGTAGAGTGGGTATCCTGGATTTTTTGAGGCGATGAGGCCTTTCTCTATCCGCAGCACATCGTCATGAAGTCTCCTTAGATCGCCAAATCTGGCCCCTAGCGCCGCTTTAGGTAGGATTGGTTGACCGGGGATATGCCATTTTGCCGCACTGGGGATATATATACGGTCTTGAACCCGAGGCTGCTGAGGTGGCTGGATCATAGAAGCAGCTTGGTTGCCTTTCCTCACTCTCTTCCTAGGCTTCTTTGCTATCGGAAGGTCGTCTATAATACTTTCAGCCTCCAGAGGCGGCAATTCAGGCACCGACTCATGACGCTCAAACCGTGAGTAGGCTCCAGTATTGAGATACTGCTGAGTGTCATCATCATCCTCATCCTCATCTATGGTGATGTCACCAGCGACTAATGGAGCCACTTCCTCACCCCGTCCGCTATCACCCAGCATGACAGCCGATGCTAATTGGGTAGGTGGGGTGTTGATGTTCATACCTAACTATGTGCTCGTGGGTGTGCTCCCGGCCGCCTCCAGACGAAGCAGACTCTTTGGCCACAACAGGACCCACCCATTGCAATCACTAAGCCGCCGTGGGGTCTCGTCGTCATCCCCCCTAGTACCAGAGGAGGCAAATTCTCGTGGCCCGGTATGACACTGGCCATGAAAACCTTGAAGATGTTCGGGGGGATCGGCCGGCCGTGGAACAATGGTTCTTTCGGCTTCATTATCGTCGCCTTCCCCACGTCCACCTTCTGGTCGCTGATGGTGTACAATATGGTGCACGAGGTTACGTCGGCCTGCAAAGACATGTCTGCAATGTGAGACATAAGAAAGGCAATGGAAACGAGAGATTATACATTTATTGAAGAGGGCTGGTGTGACAGATATCGTGAGGGCGTCGAGCTCAGCCAAAGTCGAAGCACCGCCAAGCATGTCCGGTGCGGGAGCCGGTGCGGGAGCAGGTGCGGGAGCAGGTGCAGGTGCTGGTGCAACACTAGTCGAGCTACTCCCGAAGAAGATGGCAAGGGGAAATTCCACTGCATTTTTTCTGGATTTTGCCAGCTCCAATTGAAAGCGGCCGGAACCAAGGCACTAGACATATCTGCAACCACCTGTTTTGCGGAAGCTACCGCTGTTGCGACTGTCTCGACTGATTTCTTCTCAACTGCAATCTCAACCTTCTTGTCGATGTTTTCTTCAGTTAACCTCCATCTTTCCTTTTCTCTCCTCTGTGGTCTCATGGTAGTACTACTTCCATGTGGCGCCGTCTCCCACACCATGCACGCATACATACGACGGCCGAGTGTCCACCGGGAGTCGTTTCAATATGTTCAACGCTCGGTTGAATGGGGTGTCCCACTTGGGCCTCGCCAACGCCTCAGACAACGAGTCGCTTTCAGCCGCAATCTTGTGCTTCTCTGTCTGCAAAAGGAACAAGGACCATCTACAAATATTACTAAACGTGCAGTCGAATTGATCAGAAAATAAATTACCAGCAGTCTCATGAACTCCATCGTGATCGGGTCCGTCTTGGAAACCTTCTTGACTGAGTCCCAATGGTGTCGTGCCCTCAGGACGTCACGCTCCAGCGGGACGGTGAAGTCCGCCAAGGGGTCTGGGATGCCCAGACTTTCGCGTTCCGCGTCCTCCTTGGCCCATATGGACCTCTTCCCATTTTAACCACAGCTTCCAAGGTGGTGGCGCCCCTTCCTCTGTTGAATCCCCTTCATGTACTTCGACTTTTTTTGGCAGCTTCGGCCTCGCAAGCTGCCTTGAATATTTCAAGGTGCTCTTGTGTGATTGTAGGATTATCCTTTACAATCTCGGAGTAGGGTTCCTTTTTGTTGACAATCTGATGTTTCACCCTTGCTTTCCAAGAGGCCAATGCGTCACTTAGCTTGGTCATGGCGTGTTTGTTTATCTTCTTCATTGCCGGGTCCTTATCTGGATCTTCATAATCCTTTTCATTTCAGCTCGGGAACAAGAATATCTGGTGCAGCTTCTTTAGGAGGGAGGACCTCATATTATATATCTTCTGTAGTTTCTCATCGTTGATGGTGGCGGTTGTCCGTACGATCCAGCATATTTGATTATCGTAGCACGATCGCGCTTCCTCGGCCGCTATTGGCTCAAAATGCTGTCGTCCATCTCCGTGACCACCGGTATAGTAGTCATGAGCTGGTTTGGGTGTCGTGGCCTCTTTGCTTTTGGTTCTAGACCACCTCCGCTAGTCTCGGCGCCGGTCTCAGTCTCATCATCGGTCTGCATGTCGGTATCAGTCCCCAATGCGACAGGTGGGCCCAACAACAACATATGTTGATCATCGACAAGGCTCAAAAATTCGCCTGCCGCCAGGTAGACGTCGTCGCAATCACCAGAACCCTGTCCTTCATCGTTGCTATCCATGTTTCCTATGATTAAATCTATTCAATTAATTCTAGACCTAATAAAATGAATAATGACATTAAAAGGCCTATGTTTTGCAGGAACGTTGACTCCTTCCCGGTGCGGCAAATCCCGGGCACTCGATATGTCCTAGTTTGTAACACAAGTCATGCCGAAATTCACGGAAAATTTCGGCATGACCTTTGCTAAAAAGTGGACAAATCGAGCACCTAAAATTTGCCGGAATGGAAATGAATCAACATTCTAGCAAAACATAGGCCACTCGGCTTCATTCCCTGGAAACAGTGTTCAAATATCCATCTTCGACACCGCAACACATGTCCAAATATACACGAGCAACCACATGTCCAAATATACATGTCCAAATTTCACAAGCTAATTCAAAAACTAAGTGTAGAAGAAAATACATTTAACTAATAATAGAACAAAATTCAGTTAACTTTAGTGCTCTATAATGATGAAAGGAAAAAAAATTCAGTTAACTACTAAGCTAATTAACCTAGCAAAACCCTACTGCCCTAACTAAAAAACATCTAATTAACATCTACTAGTACCACTACTGCCCTAACCTAATTAACATCTACTAGTATCATTATATACTACAAGCAGCACTGCTACAACATTTTCTTCATTTTTTTCTTTTAAAAAAACATCTATGAAAACAAAAACCCTAATTAAACCCTACTACCCTGACTAACTTTTGCTGTAAACCAAATTTTTTGCTCTAAACTAATTTTTGCTCTAACATCTACTACTTAACATCTTTTGCTATAAACTAATTATTTTGCTATAAACTAACTTTTACTCTACTAATTTTTGCTCTAAAATGCAGAGAGAGAGGAGTGGTGGGGGGAGGGGTGGGGGCTTACAGAGAGGGGAGATACAGTGGCGGGGAGGGCAGGCTCGGGCAGCGGCGGTCCTGGGCGGGCTCGGGCGGCAGTGAGGTCGAGGGCCGCCGCGGTGAGGTCGACGGCGGCGATGGTGAGGTCGAGGGCGGCCTCGGGCGGCGGCGGTGAGGCTGAGGGCGGCTCGAGCAGCGGCGGTGAGGATGAGGGCGGCCTCGGGGGGACGGTGAGGTTGCAGGCGTCCACGCCGGCAGGAGACGGAGGCGAAGTGGGGCGACGATGAATTGGGGAGACGGCGGCGAAGTGGGGTGAGGGATTTGGGGGAGAAGTGGTGGCCGGGGGAAGGGAAACCGCTGGTTAAGGGAAACATAGCGGTAGCGCGTTTCTGAAAATGCGCTATAGCTAAGTTAGCTATAGCGCGTTTTCAGAAACGCGCTACTGCTATGCCTTTCTCCTTTTCCCTTTTTTCATTTATTTTTCTTTACATTTTATTTTTTTCCTTTCTCCTTTTTCTATTTCTTTCATTTTCATTTACTTTTCTACTTGTTTTTCATTTTATTTTATTTTCGTTAGCAGTAGTGCCTTACACCTAAACACGCGGCTACAACAATATTAGCGGTAGCGCTGTTTCTAAAAGACCGCTACTACTATGTGTAGCCTATCGGCTTAGTGGTGGGAATTTTAGTAGTAGCGCTTTTACTGTGGGACGCGCTACTGCTATATATGTATCTGCACCGTGGTTATTCTGCACGCGCTACTGCTGTGTAGCAGTAGCGCACTTTTTTAACAAGCGTTACTGCTAAAGTTCTGTCTATAAGGTTTTCCCTAGTAGTGACGGGTAGCTAATCCGCTCTTCCTCCTTTTGTTCTTTGCTCTCCTCATCATCTTTTTCGTCCAATGTGCTGATAGTTTCATCAATTCCTTCTTCCTGCAAAATATTAGTCTCCTCTTGGACAGCGGAGACATTCTCAAGAAATACATCAATATCGGAATTGTATTTATAATTCTCATAGCAATATTTAAGGATAGCAAAATTTTCAGGTCTATAAATTGAATCATCAAAATCTTCATACTTTTCAAACAAAGATTCAATTTCATAAGCACCCTTAAAAGCAATAAATTCTTCTATTCGTTCGACATCATAGTAATCATATCTACCATTAGCATAAGAAGCCAAGGTTTCATTATCATTAAATTCACATGAAAAGGGAAGGTGTGGAGCCTTCATCCTAGAGCAATGAGTATAATCATATCTGGAGCATAAATCCTGAGCATACCAATGCAAAATATGAATTTGATCCAATAAAAGTTTCCCTTTTGAGTCAAGAAATAATCCCTAAAGTATTCACATTGATCCAACGTGTCTCCCATTATCAAGTTGAATGGGGTTTTCTCAGGATTATAAAAGTAGTGTTTAATATTTTTCACATAACGAGCATCGAGGGTTTTAGGAGGTTCCCCATCGCCATGAGTAGCAAGTACAACTGATTTTTTGGGTATTTCGTGTTCCATATCCCTAACTTAAAGATATAGAACAACTTAGAACAAACAAAATTAAAACTACTTAGTGATAAAGCAAACAAGAACACACGAGAATATTCACCCCACGCTATTGCTCCTCGGCAACGGTGCCAGAAAAAGGTCTTGATAACCCACAAGTATATGGGATCATTTGTAGCCTTTTTTGATAAATAAGAGTGTCGAACCCAATGAGGAGATAAAGGTAGAACAAATATTCCCTCAAGTTCTATCGACCGCCAATACAACTCTACGCACACTTAACATTTGCTTTACCTAAAACAGGTATGAAACTATTCTGCAAGAATAAAACTATGAGTACTTTGCAAGAATAAAACTACGAGTAAATTGCAAGATAATAAAAGTAGATAGCTTTTGTCAATAAGAAAGTCATTTGTCCCTAGGCAATCGATAACTAGACCGGTAATCATTCATGCAATTTTATATGAGGGAGAGGCATGAGCTAACATACTTTCTCTACTTGGATCATATGCACTTATGATTGGAACTCTAGCAAGCATCCGCAACTACCAAAGATCATTAAGGTAAAACCCAACCATAGCATCACGTATCAAGTCCTCTTTACTCCCATACGCAATAGCCCACTTACTCGGGTCTGTGTATTCTGTCAGTCACGCCACCCACTACAAGCGAATTATGAACATATTGCAACACCCTACAACAGAGATCCCTCATGTTTGCGTGATATGGAGGGCACTGTAGGACAGCACCATAATAAAATATACACTCATACCAACCAAGATCGCAATTAGCCCATAGGACAAAAGGGATCTACTCAAACATCATAAGATAGCCATAGATCATTGGAAAATAATATATAGCCCTGAGCATCATGTTTAAGTAGAGATTATAGCGGGGAGAAGGGGTGTTACATTGATGCATAGAGGAGAGAATTGGTATTGACGGTAGCAATATTGTTGATGTAGATCACCGTCACGATCCTTGCCCCGGCGGCACTCCGGCACCATCGGGAGAGAGGGGGAGAGGGCCCCTCCTTCTTCTTTTTCCTTGGCCTCCCCCCTAGATGGGAGGAGAGTTCACCCTCTAGTCCATGGCCTCCATGGCGGCGGAGGGGCGGGAGCCCCTTCGAGATTGGATCTCCCTCTCTGTTCTCTTCTGTTTCACGCTCTTGTTTTCTGGCTAAAAACCATTTCTTATATTCCTAGAGATTCGTAACTCCGATTGCATTGAGATTTTAACACGTTTTTTTAGGATGTAAGCTTCCTTGCGCCCGAAGTAGAGCTCCAACCGACGATCGAGGAGGGCACAACCCACCACCACGCGTCTGGGCTGCCTGGCCCGCCCAGGTGTCTTGTGGTGGCTGTGGACCCCCGTTTGCGTTGATTCCACTTCCCAAAAATCACAAATATTCCAAAATAATTCTTTGTAAATTTTTATCGCGTTTGGACTTCGTTGATATGGATATTAGTGAAGCAAAAAACATGCAAAAAATAGGAGTTGGCACTGGGCACTGGATCAATAGGTTAGTCCAATAAATCATATAAAATGTTGTCAAAAGTATGTTAATGTTGTATAATATTGGCATGAAACAGTAAAAAATTAGAGATACGATGGAGATGTATCATCGTTGCACTTAACGATATCTCAAGATCCGAAAAACATTATCACAAACAACACTTGAGTCAGTCTTATTGGCAAGAATAGGAACCTAATTTTACCGTTTATCATTCCACACGTGCATATGAGTTTTCCATTGAATCGCAAATTCCAGGACCATAACAGTTATATCATAGAATATAAACTCTTAATTATGAATACAGAAACATAATAATATAATATTATTGCCTCTAGGGCATATTTCCAACAGAAATGTTACTCATAAATAGTCTTCTCCACTCTTCGTTGGGATGATTACTATTGAGATACTTACACGAAGGTGCTACGCTACCATGTGCGTCTTGCAGGCCATCACGTCACCATGAACCAAGCAACATGACTCTCAGCTAGTAAGACAGATAGCAACCCACTAGTACAGCGAGCTCCTAAACAAACGGTTTAAAACCCCTTTCTGCGATGGCATTTGGAACCGTCGCCAAGTGAGTGTGGGCGATAGGGGGGTCCTTCCCACACGACCCAGAAACCGTCGAGGATATGCCCTCCTGGCACACACGTTCGGCAAAATGAGGTCGTGTGCGACCGGCGAATGCTCAAATACATAAATACGTATAGTAGAGCTAAAAAATTCAATTATATGGTGAAATTGTTTCCGGTCGCAAGTACATCCCACACAGTCAGTCCCCGCTAAATGTTTTCGTCTGTATGTACATCCCACATAGTCGCTCGAAGGAAAACGTTTCCGTTCGCAGGTACATCACACACAATTTTTCCCGTTAAATCGCTTGCGTTATTGAATATATCACACACAGTCCATGGAAGAAACTGTGTGGCAAAGGCTGTCCATCACACACAGTTTTCATGTGGTAAACGTTTGCGCAAGGTGGCCTAATGCAAACAGTTTTCAAGAGAAAGTCGTGTGTGATTGTTCATTGATCCAACATGGTTTATTCCTAGAAACTGTGTGCGTTGCCTGAGGTCATCGCCCGCGGTATTTGTTTAACAACCGTTTGCAATAGCAAAACCCAATTAGCAGGCTAATTATCCGATTATTCATAATCCATTTATTAATCGAATTGATAGTTCATATTAATCACACAATATATTTCATTTTCATAATTGAAATACATCAGAGTACAACATCATATAGCTTCAGCACTCAGCTACCCCATTACACAATTACACCAGGACCAAGTTTCACATGCAACATCTATAAACTTTCGAAATTAGCATCATAGACGGTACATAGACAGATGTATCTCATCTGGAAAACTGCTGAAGCAGAAGGCGAATATTGAGCCTTCATTGATGTTGAAGGTCTTCGTAACTTTAGGCCAGTGCTTGTGGATGATTGACCGTCCATCCTTCATCCTCTTCAGGAACACTTCAATATTGAACCATGGGTGTTGTATGAATACCTTCCTCGCCTCCTGACCATACAGGTGGTTTGAGAGGTAATCATCAGTGAACTGCTTTGGAAAGGCCTGAAAACAAGGATGTGCATAAATATCTTCTCTATATTGGAAATGAGGCAAAGGAATAAAAAAGGCAAGGTATAATAGTTAGTACCATCCTGTAGTGAACTGATGTATTCTTCATTGTGCAGACAAAGATCTTGTTGTTTTTGTTGCTAATTTCTTTATCCTAACAATCTTTCTGAGTTTCTTGACTTGACTGATATTCATGGACAACTCATTTCCCCATATGCAAAAAGGGTCGAACAGTGGGTCAAAACCTCTGATAGCAGGACCTACATGTGCAAGACCAAATTGTTAAAAACCTAAATATTCGAATGGTTTCTGCAATTGCACAATAATGTGCTATTAGACAACGGACCATGCATGTGCTAACCTCGATTGTAAACCTCAGTGCTTTCCATTGTTTCCCTGCAACACATATAAGGTAGTTAGTCATCAGGTTAAGTAAGGGTTCACATGCTATCAGTAAAATATGTTAATGAAAAATAATCATATTGCAAATTCATCAGATTAATTCAAGCCACAGGGAAAACCCATTTATCCAAACCAAGCATGATTAAGAACTAGGAAATATAGCACTTGTATATGTTTCTCATGTATTAAGTGCAGCCAAATTCGATTTATTCCTCACATGCACAACAATACAACATTATACCCACGACAATTGGACATCACATTGCAGAATTGAACCAAGCAGTTAACTAAACACCACAACAAATGAACCGAACATTAACTGAGCACCACATTGCACAATATAACATTGAACCAAGCAGTTAACTAAACACCACAACAAATGAACCAAACATTAACTAAGCACCACATTGCACAATATAACATACTCCTAATAGAAGATCAGACAGGTAACCAAACAGTTAACTACAGCCAATTGTAGCAATTGTATTTGTTTCTCATGTATTTACTACAGCCAAATTCAATTTATTCCTCACATGGTATACAATAACAGAATGCGCCCACAATTTTGTAAAGATAAATTCGATTTATTACTCACATGGAAGACAATACAAAATTGCAGCCTGAAGAATTGAACATCACATTTGCATAATTGAACCAAACAGTTAACTGAAGATGACAACTAATTAACAAAACAGTTAATAAGTGAGCACCACACTGCACGACATATAGAACATATACACTAGAGAAACAGATTGCATGGTAAAATTAGATAGCACAATTCACTAGAATTTGTGAAGGAAAGGCAGGAACAGCACACGCAACGGGTAAACCAAGCATGCATAACTGGCGTAGCTAGCAAATGGAAACGTGCTCCTTCAAGATCTGGGGGTCGGCACGAATGGCAGCCAATGCGACCTCATCCGCGCGTGCGGACGCGATTTGCTTCTCCGCTGCCAAATGCTCCTTGAGGTCCTGGCTATACTGCGTGCACCATGGCTTAGGCCGGCGCTTATTTGGTGGAGGGGTCGATGATTTGGGTGGAAGGTGTCGCACTCACGCCGGCGGTAGGGGCATGTGGGATGTGGAAGGAGGAAGATAATGGGGGTCGGGTGTGGAATACCTGCCTGGATAGGCGAGGCCGAGGAGCGTGAAGGAGGGTCGGTGGCGAGGAGGCGGTGGCACTGCAAGCAAGGAGTGAAGGTTTCAACTTGGAAAGGAAGGCGGAAAGAGGGGAAATGTGGCTTTTGGTAAGGGGGAGGGGCGGGGAGGTAGATATTTCCACGAAAGCCGAAAATTTGGAATCGCTTCAGCCAAAAAACTAGCGCGCAAAGTGTCATCTGATACATCTCCAACGTATCTATAATTTTTGATTGCTCCATGCTATATTATCTACTGTTTTGGACATTATTGGGCTTTATTATCCACTTTTATATTATTTTGGGACTAACCTATTAACCGGAGGCCCAGCCCAGAATTGCTGTTTTTTGCCTGTTTTAGGGTTTTGAAGAAAAGGAATATCAAATGGAGTCCAAACGGAATGAAACCTTTGGGAACGTGATTTTCTCACCGAATACAACTTAGGAGACTTGGACCTTACGTCAAGCCAATCAATGGGAGGCCACGAGGTAGGGGGCACGCCTGCCCCCCCAGGCGCGCCCTCCACCCTCGTGGGCCCCCTGTTGCTCCACCGACGTACTTCTTCCTCCTATATATATCCACGTACCCCCAAACGATCAGAGACGGAGCCAAAACCCTAATTCCACTGCCGTAACTTTCTGTATCCACGAGATCCCATCTTGGGGCATGTTCCGGAGCTCCGCCGGAGGGGGCATCGATCACGGAGGGTTTCTACATCAACACTATAGCCTCTCCGATGAAGTGTGAATAGTTTACTTCAGACCTACGGGTCCATAGTTAGTAGCTAGATGTCTTCTTCTCTCTTTTTGGTTCTCAATACAATGTTCTCCCCCTCTCTTGTGGAGATCTATCCGATGTAATCTTCTTTTTGCGGTGTGTTTGTTGAGACCGATGAATTGTGGGTTTATGATCAAGTCTATCTATGAATAATATTTGAATCTTCTCTGAATTCTTTTATGTATGATTGGTTATCTTTGCAAGTCTCTTCGAATTATCAGTTTGGTTTGTCCTACTAGATTGATCTTTCTTGCAATGGGAGAAGTGCTTAGCTTTGGGTTCGATCTTGCAGTGTCCTTTCCCGGTGACAGTAAGGGCAGCAAGGCACGTATTGTGTTGTTGCCATCGAGGATAACAAGATGGGGTTTTCTTCATATTGCATGAATCTATCCCTCTACATCATGTCATCTTGCTTAAGGCGTTACTCTGTTTTTAACTTAATACTCTAGATGCATGCTAGATAGCGGTCGATGAGTGGAATAATAGTAGTAGATGCAGGTAGGAGTCGGTCTACTTGTCTCGGACGTGATGCATATATACATGATCATACCTAGATATTCTCATAACTATGCTCAATTCTGTCAATTGCTCAACAGTAATTTGTTCACCCACCGTAGAATACTTATGCTCTCGAGAGAAGCCACTAGTGAAACCTATGGCCCCCGGGTCTATCTTTATCATATTAATCTCCTACTACTTAGTTATTTACTTTGCTATTTACTTTGCTTTTATTTTACTTTGCATCTTTATCATAAAAATACCAAAAATATTATCTTATCATATCTATCAGATCTCACTCTCGTAAGTGGCCCTATAGGGATTGACAACCCCTATTTGCGTTGGTTGCGAGGATTTATTTGTTTTGTGCAGGTACGAGGGACTCGCGCGTAGCCTCCTACTGGATTGATACCTTGGTTCTCAAAAACTGAGGGAAATACTTACGCTACTTTGCTGCATCATCCCTTCCTCTTCGAGGAAAACCAACACAGTGCTAAAAGAGGTAGCAAGAAGGATTTCTGGCGCCATTGCCGGGGAGGTCTACGCAAAAGTCAACATACCAAGTACCCATCACATACCCTTATCTCCCGCATTACATTATTTGCCATTTGCCTCTCGTTTTCCTCTCCCCCAATTCACCCTTGCCGTTTTATTCGCCCTCTCTCTCTCTCTATCCTCCCTCTCTTTCTCTATTTGCTTTTTTCCGCTTGCTTTTTGTTTGCTTGTGTGTTAGTTTGCTTGTTTGTTGCGATGGCTCAAGATAATACTAAATTGTGTGACTTCACCAATACCAACAACAATGATTTTATTAGCACTCTGATTGCTCCTCTTACCGATGATGAATCTTGTGAAATTAATACTGCTTTGCAGAATCTTGTCATGAAAGATCCGTTCTCCGGCCTTCCTAGTGAAGATGCCGCTACCCATCTTAATAGCTTCGTTGATTTGTGTGACATGCAAAAGGAGAAAGATGTGGATAATGATATTGTTAAATTGAAGCTATTTCCTTTTTCACTTAGAGATCGTGCTAAAGCTTGGTTTTCATCTTTTCCTAAAAATAGTATTGATTCATGGAACAAGTGCAAAGATGCTTTTATCTCTAAGTATTTTCCTCCCGCTAAGATCATCTCTCTTAGAAACGATATTATGAACTTTAAGCAACTTGATAATGAACATGTTGCACAAGCTTGGGAGAGAATGAAATTAATGATACATAATTGCCCTGCTCATGGTTTCAACTTGTGGATGATTATACAAAAAATTTAGGCCGGATTGAATTTTGCTTCTAGAAATCTTTTAGATTTGGCCGCGGGAGGCACTTTTATGTAAATCACTTTAGGAGAAGCTAAACTCCTAGATAATATTATGGTTAATTATTCTCAATGGCATACTGAAAGATCTACTAATAAAAAGGTGCATCCGATAGAAGAAATTAATGTTTTGAGTGGAAAGATGGATGAACTTATGAAATTATTTGCTAATAAGAGTGTTTCTTCTGATCCTAATGATATGCCCTTGTCTACTTTGATTGAGAATAATAATGAATCTATGGATGTGAATTTTGTTGGTAGGAACAATTTTGGTAACAACGCGTATAGAGGAAATTTCAATCCTAGGCCTTATCCTAGTAATCCCTCTAATAATTATGGTAATTCCTACAACAATTCTTATGGAAATTATAATAAGATACCCTCTGATTTTGAATCTAATATTAAAGAATTTATTACTTCACAAAAGAATTTTAATGCTATGATTGAAGAAAAATTGCTTAAGATTGATGATTTGGCTAGGAACGTTGATAGAATTGCTCTTGATGTTGATTCTTTGAAACTTAGATCTATTACACCTAAGCATGATATCAATGAGTCTCTCAAAGCCATGAGAATTTCCATTGATGAGTGCAAAGAAAGAACCGCTAGGATGCGTGCTAAGAAAGATGCCTTTATAAAAGCGTGTTCTTCTAGTTCCTATGAAAATAATGATGAAGATCTAAAAGTTATTGATGTGTCCCCTATTAAATCTTTGTGTTGCAATATGAATCTTGATAATGATGGGACTGAATATGATCAACCTTTAACTAGAAGGCGTTCTAAGAATTCTGAATCTTTTGATCTTGATGCTAAATTTGATAAAAGTGGGATTGAAGAAATTAAAACCCTAGATGTTGCTAAACCCACTATTATGGATTTCAAGGAATTTAACTATGAAAATTGCTGTTTGATTGATTGTATTTCCTTGTTGCAATCCATGCTAAATTCTCCTCATGCTTATAGTCAAAATAAAGCGTTTACTAAACATATCGGTGATGCCTTGATGCAATCTTATGAAGAAAAACTTGAATTAGAAGTTTCTATCCCTAGAAAACTTTATGATGAGTGGGAACCAACTATTAAAGTTAAAATTAAAGATCATGAATGCTATGCTTTATGTGATTTGGGTGCAAGTGTTTCCACGATTCCAAAGACTTTGTGTGATTTGTTAGGTTTCCGTGATTTTGATGATTGCTCTCTAAACTTGTACCTTGCGGATTCCACTATTAAGAAACCTATGGGAAGAATTAATGATGTTATTATTGTTGCAAATAGGAATTATGTGCCCATAGATTTTATTGTTCTTGACATAGATTGCAATCCTTCATGTCCTATTATTCTTGGTAGACCTTTTCTTAGAACGATTGGTGCAATTATTGATATGAAGGAAGGAAATATTAGATTCCAATTTTCGTGAAGTAAAGGCATGGAACACTTTATAGAAATAAAACTAAATTACCTTATGAATCTATTATGAGATCCACTTATGGATTGCCTACCAAAGATGGCAATACCTAGATCTATTCTTGCTTGTTATGCCTGGCTAGGGGCGTTAAACGATAGCGCTTGTTGGGAGGCAACGCAATTTTATTTTTATTCCTTGCTTTTTGCTCCTACTTAGTAATAAATAATTTATTTAGCCTCTGTTTTTGTTGTTTTTTTTTGTGTTTAATTAGTGTTTGTGCCAAGTAGAACCGTTGGGAAGACTTGGGGAAAGTCTTGTTGAACTTGCTGTAAAAAACAGAAATTTTAGCGCTCACGAGAACTGCTGCCATTTTTATTTGGAGAGTGATATTTAGTTGATTCTTTTTTCAGATGTTTAATAGATAAATTCCTCACGTCCATCAGTTTATTTTAGAATTTTTGGGGTTCCAGATCTTGCGCTAGCTACAGATTATTACAGACTGTTCTGTTTTTGACAGATTCTGTTTTTCGTGTGTTGTTTGCTTATTTTGATGAATATATGGCTAGTAAAATAGTTTATAAACCATAGAGAAGTTGGAATACAGTAGTTATGACACGCATATAAATAAAGAATGAGTTCATTACAGTACCTTGAAGTGGTCTTTTGTTTTCTTTCGCTAACGGAGCTCACGAGTTTTCTACTTTAAGTTTTGTGTTGTGAAGTTTTTAAGTTTTGGGTAAAGATTTGATGGATTATGGAACAAGGAGTGGCAAGAGCCTAAGCTTGGGGATGCCCATGGCACCCCCAAGATAATATAAGGACACCTAAAAGCCAAAGCTTGGGGATGCCCCGGAAGGCATCCCCTCTTTCGTACTTCTATCGGTAACTTTACTTGGAGCTATATTTTTATTTACCACATGATATGTGTTTTACTTGGAGCGTCTTGTATGATTTGAGTCTTTGCTTGTTAGTTTACCACAATCATCCTTGCTGTACACACCTTTTTATAGAGCCATACATGATTTGGAATTTGTTAGAATACTCTATGTGCTTCACTTATATCTTTTGAGTTATATAATTTTGCTCTAGTGCTTCACTTATATCTTTTAGAGCACGGTGGTGGATTTGTTTTATAGAAACTATTGATCTCTCATGCTTCACTTAGATTATTTTGAGAGTCTTAATAGCATGGTAATTTGCTTAAAATCCTAATATGCTTGGTATGCAAGATTAATAATAAAACTTTCTTATGAGTGTGTTGATTAAGAGAAGTTTGATGCTTGATGATTGTTTTGAGACATGGAGGTAATAATATCAAAGTCGTGCTAGTTGAGTAGTCGTGAAATTGAGAAATACTTGTGTTGAAGTTTGAAAGTACCGTAGCATGCATGTATGGTAAATGTTATGCAACAAATTTGAAACATGAGGTGTTATTTGATTGTCTTCCTTATGAGTGGCGGTCGGGGACGAGCGATGGTCTTTTCCTACCAATCTATCCCCCTAGGAGCATGCGCGTAGTACCGAGGTCTTTGATGACTTGTAGATTTTTGCAATAAGTATGTGAGTTCTTTATGACTAATATTGAGTCCATGGATTATACGCACTCTCACCCTTCCATCCTTGCTAGCCTCTTCGGTACCGTGCATTGCCCTTTCTCACATTGAGAGTTGGTGCAAACTTCGCCGGTGCATCCAAACCCCATGATATGATATGCTCTTTCACACATAAACCTCCTTATATCTTCCTCAAAACAGCCACCATACCTACCTATTATGGCATTTCCATAGCCATTCCGAGATATATTGTCATGCAACTTTCCATCATTCCGTTCATCATGACACATTCATCATTGTCATATTGCTTAGCATGATCATGTAGTTGACATAGTATTTGTGGCAAAGCCACCGTTCATAATTCTTTCATACATATCACTCTTGGTTCATGGCATATCCCGGTACACCGCCGGAGGCATTCATATAGAGTCATCTTTGTTCTAGTATCGAGTTGTAATCATTGAGTTGTAAATAAATAGAAGTGTGATGATCATCATTTTCTAGAGCATTATCCCAAGTGAGGAATATAAAAAAAGAGAAGGCCCAAAAAAAAGAGAAAGGCCATAAAAAAGGCCCAAAAAGAAGAAGAAGAAAAATGAGAGAAAAAGAGAGAAGGGACAATGTTACTATCCTTTGCCACACTTGTGCTTCAAAGTAGCACCATGATCTTCATAGTAGAGAGTCTCTCATGTTATCACTTTCATATACTAGTGGGAATTTTTCATTATAGAACTTGGCTTGTATATTCCAAAAATGGGCCTCCTCAAGTGCCCTAGGTCTTCGTGAGCAAGCAAGTTGGATGCACACCCACTAGTTTCTTTTGTTGAGCTTTCACTACAAAAAAATACACTTCCATGATGATACATGTTTGTCACAGTAGGTCGCTTTTTGTCATGCATGTACATCCATGACAAATTTATGACAGAATCAAGATAGTCATACCTGTGCTGTCGTAGAAGTGTTCCATGACATTACCAAAATTATCATCACGGAAGTGTCCACTTCCATGACAATAAAGCGCGCGTCACAGAAGTGCTTTCGTCAAGGGTGACCGACACGTGGCATCCATCGTGACGGAACGCCGTTAAGCTATCGGGTCGGGTTTTGGATCCGATAACCCGTTAATAGCCCCGACCAATGGGGATTTTCCACGTGTAAAATCATCATTGGCTAGAGGAAACACGTGTCGGCTCATCGTTGGGACAGATGTCATCCACTCACTGGATAAAAGGCGCCTATGATACGTCGACACATGGAACGGCCCAACAGTGGCCCATTCCTGTGAAAAGGCCGGCCCATTTGACTTGGTCAAAAGCTGGCAGGCCGGCCCATGGAAAGCTTGTTAACGGCATGTTCGCATATAGCCCATTTACAGCCCGCTAATCCAAGGCCCGTTACGCCCTATCCGAATTAGGCCCAGTAGCGTCATCTGGGCCGTCCAATATGATTCCAGCCCATTTTCACTTCTGGCCCATGTATAGCCCATGACGTCTTTCGGCCCATATGAGGCCCTTTGTAACTCTTGGCCCATTAGCGGCCCGTGCTGAAACTGGCCCGTAATGAACAATGTATTACTTTACACCCATTAATGGCCCGTGGTGAAACTGGCCCATAATGAACAGTGTATCACTTTATACCCATTAACGGCCCGTTATTCCGTTGGGCCGTTTACAGCCCAAGTTAACTTTCGGCCTTCTGAGGGCCCATTTATTCTTGGGCTCATTTGCAGCATTCGGTTACTTACGGCCCGTTACTGTCATTTTCTGTTTGTGGGCCAAATTCAGCCCGTCGTTACAGTCGGCCCGTTTGCGGACCGTTAGTCTGTTGGGCCATTTTCATAGCATCACCAAATACGGCCTATTAACGGCCCGTTATGGTCAGCCCATAAAACGTACGATTTCCATTAAAGGCACATCTACGGCCCATTAAAGGCCCGTACAAGACCCATAAATGAGCCGGCGGCCCATGGATCCTACGAGACGTACAAGGCCCATGGATCCTACGAGACGTATAAGGCCCATGGATCCTACGAGACGTAGAAGGCCCATGGATCATACGAGACGTAGAAGGCCCATGGATCCTACGAGACGTAGAAGGCCCATGGATCCGACGGTCCGTGAAGGGCCATGGTCAGGCGAATTGGCCCCCGTTTGAACGATATAGCATATTCAAAGAATTATCCTACTCAATACTATCACCTCTAAAAAGCCTACACTATTACAACAAAGAGATCAAGGCATAGAAAGGTAGAATAATCCTACACTATACAATAAATAAATTACAGCCGATTATACCCACTGGGCATTATGGTTCGGCACAGGTGATAATAAAGCATACACAAACAGCAAATTACATACACTGGGCAAATACAGCTCATACATCATGGACGCACATCAACTTAACTCCAATTAAACTATAATCTCTTCAGAAAATAGGATTGGCCGGATTCAGATGGCACAAATTTCAGTCTGCAAAATCTCCAATTCCTTCATGATTACCTCAGTGTCTTATTTCATTTTTTGACTCCTGCATCTAATACCTGCATGTCCAGTCTCAACTTGTTGATTATACGTTGACAATCATGTACACGTTGTCTTGCCACCTCTAGTTGATGCTCGAGAACATCAGCACATTCCAATTCCAATCCATAATCATTCGGTAACGGCCATGCCACACTGCTCGCAGATCTTTGTGTTGATGTCACTTCATCCTGAAATGTTTCTGTAAGTACACATGACTAGGGCAAAAATATAGTTACAACAGTGAAGCGAACAAGACACTATTTTGTACTACATGGCAAAACAGGACTAACAATAATGTTACACGTCACTTCTAAAAAAATGTTACACGTCATGAAACATAAGCAGGTGATATTTTAAAAATTATAAAAAAGATAGTCTGTGCAGCCTGCATACAAAAATCCCTCTTAGCTCACCAGAGGAGCATGATGTTGGGGCCCAATCGAAAACACAGACAAGTTACAAATTTAGACAGCAGGTTGCGTATAAGTAAGCAAGCAGTTGGCCATTTTGTGCCTCAATTAAAGTCTTAGGGAGCATAATGAACAGCAGAGGGTTTCATACAAACATACTACAGCAGGCAAAACTATGCAATCATTAGCGTAGTATAAACTAGATTGTGAGCCTCGTGCAATAATAGTTGGTTAATAGACTTCAAAGCTTCAGGCACACTTCGGCAGAGTAATTAAATGGTAAGGCCTTTAATTATGTCAACTAATAGTGATACAAGTACTGAACATCAGGCATGATTATTTGGGCATCTCATTAACTGAGGACAAATAAAGCAATTGAAAAGAGAAAATTAACTATGCCTGAAACAAACAAGGAATTGAACTGTTGAGTTGCATACAGTGACTTACCTTAGCAGGTTGAAGAGGCTCAGTGCAGCTCCTACTTCTCTTGCAAGGCTCCTTCCTAACATCCTGTACTTGGAAATCCTCAATCTTATCTTCATTGCACCCCCTCTGCAAGGTGACACAAACTAGTTACTCGTCTCCTTGGAAGATAAATATGCATACTTTCCAGTCTGTGAGCACAAAAGAATGAGATTATAACAAAACAACACCACATAATGAAACATGCCGCATCTCTTGCACTTGCACACAATGAAATGAGCATTTACTATGTCCGCACTATGTAAAAACTAGGCATACCTTCGAACTGGATCTCTAGGTACTCTTGGAGAGCCTACTGTAGTGTACAACCAAACCTTTATGTCACCTATGAGTTAGACAAGGCCCCACTACAGCAGCCCTTAGTGTTTAAATCGTTGACAAGCTCTGTTAGAGTGTTATGTCAAGAACAGCAAGTAATCAAAGCAAACAGTCCTAGTATGGCTGGCTGATGCAAACAAGCAATTGAACAGATGTGTGAGCAAATCTTACATATCAAGAAAAGAAGCAAAGAAGGAGGCTTAAAGACCATCACTTGATTGACCAGATTTAAGGGGCATTTAAACATCATGTGTAACGTATGAACTAACATAAACATTGCATATTCCAGATTCTACAATGGAATGCACATGTACTAGGTTATGCCATGTATGATGATGCCTAAATGTACAGATAGTAGGCAGGAGTGATTCATCATTGCACGCACAATTGAATTGCAGATTAAGGGCCAGTTCGATTCCGCCTTTTCAGGGCATATTGTCAAAATAAGCCATAAAAGATGTAACGAAGTCATTTTTGAGTTAGGCTTGGGCTTAACTAATTTCGCTTTGGAGGGGGTGTTTCGGGTAGAACCTCACTAAAAATTGAAGAGAAGGGGAATTGTGAAATGACTCTGTTGTCTGCCTATATTACACTCAAAATGCAACTGCTGACGCCCGTGTCACACCTGACCCTCAAGTAAAAACAAACACGCAAGCATTCATTGCCCTGCCCGCGTGCATCTCCTCTCCCCTTTCCACTATACGATGAATTGCTATGAGCTGCTTCTGCTGCTGCTATATGATGCATTGCTATGAGCTGCTCCTGCTGTTGCTATATGATGAATTGCTATGAGCTGCTACTGCTGTATGATGAGTTGCTATGAGCTACTGCTGCTATATGATGAATTGCTATGAGCTGCTGCTGCTATATGATGAGTTGCTACAAGATGCTCCTGCTGCTGCTATATGATGAGTTGCTACAAGCTGCTCCTGCTGCTGCTATATGATGAATTGCTATGAGCTGCTGTTGTATGATGAGTTGCTATGAGCTGCTGCTGCTATATGATGAATTACTATGAGCTGCTGCTATATGATGAGTTGCTACAAGATGCTCCTGCTGCTGCTATATGATGAGTTGCTACAAGCTGCTCCTGCTGCTGCTATATGATGAATTGCTATGAGCTGCTCCTGCTGCTGCTATATGATGAATTGCTATGAGCTGCTCCTGCTGCTGCTATATGATGAATTGCTATGAGCTACTGCTGGTATATGATGAATTGCAGACTGGTGTTGTTGTTGTATGATGAGTTGCTATGAACTGCTGTTGTTGCTATATGATGCTTTCAGGTGGTGCTGCTATACGATAATAACCAGCCACTTGGACCATCGAATTTCAATAAATAATTGTTCTTCATTTAAATGTGGGTCATGTGTTCTTCTTTTAAATTAGGCAATGGGATCTCTATGGAAAACATTGACCAAAGTAGATTGTGCCAAGTAGATGGTATCTTTGTATTTGCATTTTGAGCAAATAGTGATGGTCTATTTCCTATCATATTAATTACTACACTGGGTTCAATTTGTGATGTTTGCAAGTCAAATTAATTTCCATATGGGCAGCAAAATGAAAAAAATATAATGCAATCTAGACTTTCCACTGATCATACCAAAGATAAGCTAAAAACGCAATGAAAATAACTGGTTGGCTTATTACATGGAGCTTATATTCACAGGTGCTTATTTTCTTAGGATAACTCGTAATAACTGTCCCTAAGAAACTTGGCTAATAGAACTGGCATACAAATAACATGTCACGATGATTGCAATGGAGGAGTGACGTACCATGGCACACTGTATAGGCTCACCGCTGCCTCTCCTTTTTTGTGATGTTCCATGAAATTGCCACATACATCTTGTACTTTTTCATTGTGTAACCCTATCTACAAGTTGGCACGGCTAATTTCAGACATCTCTACATGATACTACATTGCATATCCCTTGCGCATATTTAAACCACCAATTAACGATTGTGTGTGTACCATAAACTAGCCATGACTCTGTATGCTGGCCTAGTAGGCACTCTAAGGGAGCCTAATGTAGTGCACTGGAATTCCTACATGCCACCTATGATTTTGTGTAATGTACTGCCCCTGTTCCTAAATATATATCTTTGTAGAAATTCCAGTATGGACCACATACATATGTATATAGATGCATTTTTGAGTGTAGATTCACTCATTTTGCTCCGTATGTAGCCTATAGTGGAATCTCTAGAAAGACTTATATTTAGGAACAGAGGTACGAGGTAGTATCATGTATGACATCTACATATCTAATTTAGCAGCCAGTAGTAGAAATCATTGTCTGCACAAAGGGATTACTGGTTGAAAATCCTAGCAAAGCACGCTGGCAGGCACAGAAGAATACAAGAGAGAGAGAGAGACGCGCTTACAAGATCATAGCAATGCCTCAGTCCAGGATCTTGGTTGGACAAGCTGTTAGATCTAGAAGAAACATCGTCCTTGTAGTTTTTTCCAGCTGCATAACAGGTAACAACGACCGGTTAGTATATTTGAAGTACATCGGGCAGGTGATGCTGGACGGGTTTAAAGGTGACAAGTACCTAGGCCGTGGTGGGTGCTTGGCATCTCTCCAGACTGTGGGAATCAGGTTAGAAACGTCGAGGGTGATGACGCTGCGCTGGCTGTCGGGGTCCGGTAAGGAGATCTAGAACCGTCGAGTAGGGTGTTTGTGGAGCGGCTCCGGTAGGGTGGACTACGGTGTGGGCGAAGTGGATCTATGGCCATGGACGAGGGCGTAGGTGAAGCTGCTCCGGTGGTTGGGTTAAGGATGGTGTCGGCGATGCGGATCTGCGGCCGTGGATGGGGCGTCGGAAGCTGCTCCGATGGTTGGGTTAAGGGTGGTGTCGATGATGCGGATCTGCGGCCGTGGATGGGGCGTCAAAAGCTACTCCAGTAGGTTGAATGAGGGTGCGGGGAAGCGTATCTGAGGCCGTGGACTTGTGAGTTGGCAAAGCGGCCCTGGTAGGGTTGAGAATGATATAGGCGAAGCTACTCCGGTAGGGTTGAGGAAGGTGTCAGCGAAGCGGCTCCGGTAGGGTTGAGGAAGGTGTCGGCGAACAGGATCAGAGGCCATCGACGGGGGCGTCGGTGGGGCGGCTCCGGGGGTGTGGACGAAGTGTCTCCGCTGGGGAGTACGAATGAGCCGCTGCAGATGCACGGCGGTTGACGAGAGTACCGGTGAAGCAGATCCGGCGTCGTGGACAAGGCCGGCACTGAATGGGTTGTGGTACAGTGGTGGATGAGCAGTCTACTTGTTTCTAGGGGAGGTGGGAGGGGTAGATGCGGCCGCAAAAGAAGACCCGGCGAGGTGGACGCCTCTGGCAGTGAATGGGCTATGGGACGCCGGTGGATGAGCAGTCTAGGGTTTCGAGAGGGGAGGGGAGAAAGGGTAATGAAGTACGGACGGTGTGATGTAAGATGCTCTGGTGCTGTGGAGTTAGTCGTTTTTGCGGGAGGGGGAAAGGAAATGGGGGTGCCGTGTAGTGGGGGAACCGGAAGTTACCAAAGCAGCCCCGACCTATCATGTAGATGAGGGCGGTATTGTAACTGTTGGTCTCCATGCACCAAGGACAAAAGGGGGATTTTGCATGCTAAAGACTAAGGTGGCGGAAATTTTAGAAGCAGGCAGGAGATTTTGCCGCCTGCGGGATCGTCCGTATCCAGTTTCAACTAATTTTAGACCGTGCTAGTGGGAAGGTCATGCTAGACTGTGTACACGGGGCACGCGTCAGCAGTTAATAACTGGTGTGAAGTCCACCCCAGAAAAAAGACAATAACTCGGGATGATGCGCCGATAACTTGGACGTTCACATGGGCGCGGCCAATCATACGGGTGTAGTGGCGCGTTCACAAAAAAAGGGATCAAACGCTCAGCCTATGTATTTCTCGTGTAAATAGATAATTTAGTGCCATTGGTTATTTACTTTAAACATAATGCATTGACGTGTTAGTGTAGAGGCGCACAAAAAGAAATGGATATTGTAGTCAGCTACTTAAAAGTGTTACCTCATATGATTACATAGCCTCCATTTCATAAATTGCGTACCCGTTGAATTCATATATGAATATTACATATATTACTTCAAAATAGAAACATAAATCATCCAAGACTAATGAATTTGAATGCAAGAGTAACAATGGTGCATGTTCATGATAGCTACATTAGTTGTTTGAAGAAACATCACTGTAACTTTGACATGCACAACTAAAAAGGCTTATTTAAATAGAAAAAATGTGATATGTGAGTGTCCCATCTTTATAGCGTTGAATCAATATTGTACCTTTGGCCACGATACGAAGTAGATATTGACTTATGTTCAAGCGATGCACATCCACGATCGCTAGATAGTGATACGTGAATGAATTGTACAATATCTCTCACACGCATGCATATCTCATTTCCCTGTGGGCATCGGAATCACACAAGCACACTTCGTGTATTTCTCTCCCTTCGTCAGGGTTAAATTCATCTTTCTACCCCGTCCTACAAGTCTCTCACGCAGAAACACACACGCTCTCTATGTCTAACACGCCTACCCGTTTAATTCCGCCCACCCACAGCCACTAATGTCTCTCACACATATGCTATCTACCTATCCCTTAATATAGCTAGATATGTGTCACACAAACTTCTTCTCCCTACTAGCAAGATGCCCATGCGTTGCACGGAACATCAAGATGCATTTGTATGAGAAGTTTATCTTGTGGGAGAAAAGGATGAACGAGGGAATGCCTTATTTGCAAATGCGGAGAGGGGTGTGGGTATCTTTTTGCAAAATTGCCATAGTTTCCTTCCTATCCGTCGGATATAAACTGGGTGGCCTATATTGCAGGATGGCAGGAACACCATCATCACCAACTCTGTTTTTTATAAGAGTAGAGATATGTGAGTGTCACTGCCCCCCTCCCCACACACCCACACTTCCCAACACCGAGGAGTAGGGTGACACCTCGATCTTGATACTAATCTATCGACTGGCTTCTCTCTCAAACATACACACACACACACACTACCCGGCACCGAAGGATCTAGTAGGGTGGCACATCGATCTTGATAATAATCTATCTACTCCTCTTTCAAACACACACACACACTCGCTAGTTGTGCCTCTATGCCTACCGCGCGCACTCTCGATACGTCTTTCTCTCCCTCCCCCCCCCCCCCAACAATGACAGCAGAAGGGTGACAACTCGATCTGATCATAATCTGTCAATTGGTTTCTCTCTCAAACATTGTGTCTCGGTGCCTCGCTCGGTAGCCCCCTCGATATGTAGACTTCTCGCGCGCGCACAGCTGTAGTGACGATGACGCTGAACCCAGTGTGCCTTGTTTTTACCGGCCTCATGTGATAGTTTTCACCCTGTTTTCTGTTAATTAACAAGGCAACCTTTTCTTTGTTACTACTAGTGAATCTGAAATCATTCGGGGCAGACATAAAATATATCACTTCAACCCAATTATCGCAGCAACTATTTTAAAAGAAATAAGCTAGCTACCTGTGCGTTGCATGGAACATCAAAGATGCATTTGTATGAGTAGTTTATCTTGTGAGAGAAAAGGTTGAACGAGGGAAGGCCTTATTTGCGAACGTAGAGAGACGTGTGGGTATATTTTTGCAAAATTGTCACAGTTTCTTTCCTATCCGTTAGATATAAATCCGACGGCCTATATTGCAGGATGGCACGCACACCATCATCACCAACTCTGTTTTCTACTCCCTCCGTCCGAAAATACTTGTCATCAAAATGGATAAAAAGAGATGTATCTAAAACTAAAATACGTCTATATACATTTTCTTTTATCCATTTTGATGACAAGTATTTCCGGGCGGAGGGAGTATTTGTCTTTTTAGAGATTTCAACAAGTGACTATGACCGGACCTTACCAACATACTCAAAAAAGTAGTCCATAATTTTGATGTTACCCTCTTTTCTTTGCGGTGCAGTGCCATCTGGATACCTCATAAATAAATAAAGTACCACATGATACTAATATATGATACATGGCGCAGGAGTACTAAGTATTATTAGTACAGCTTTGCTAGAACTCATCTAGATGAGATATAATTTGGTCTCATTCATCTTTTATAGCAATTGGATGTGATGCTATATAAGATGCGTGTGTGCTGACGTGGGTTGTATTTGTTCTTGCGCAACGAACTGACCACTGCATGTCATGTTTGATAGTCTCAAGTCATTAAAAGCATACAAGCCCCACATCTCTTCTTGGTCGATTCCTCTATTTATGTCAAAAAATAAGAAACAACGTGAGTTAATGCACCACGCCTATGTGTTTACTATTTGGTTTTCCTAAGATGACTTAATACTCACATAGACGGAGGGAGTATTCGATTTGACAGCGGGCGGCGCAGTTCCCGATACGGCTTTAATGCAGACGAGGGAGGGAGTAGCGGTTCCCGATATGTTGAACGGCCAATGCATCCTTCTTCAATTAATGCATGAGGGAAGTAATGGGAGGAGGTTCGGGAAAAGAGGCTGCACGATGTGAATGCAACGCAGTTTTCCCTCATTGCCCTCATATAAAGGCGCCCCTCCATTCCAATGCATCTACCACATCGTACGCACCTAAGCATTTGCCTAAGCACCTACACTAAGACCCATGGCGGCGATGCTCATGAGCAGCCAGCGGCTGCGCCAGATGGTCCACGACGCGGGCCAGCGGCATGGCGCCGAGGATCATCTCCAGACGGTGTTGGAGACCGGCTGGTGGATGGCCGCCTTCGACGCCAACTACGACTCTCAGTTGGACCAGATGATCGTTGCCACCAGCAACAAGTTCACCGTCCTCAAGAAGCTCGCGGATGACATCACCGTACTCCTCCAGCCCGCGCGCCCGGGCTCCTCATTGCCTGCCACCCTAATCGGCCTCCATGGCCGGAACCTCTTTCAAGCACTGGTGGCCCTGCGACTGCCCACCGACGCCACGAAGAATGTCCACCTGGAGGTCGCGCTCGCCGCGAGGCGCCTTGCCCTGCAAGAATTCGTCGACCTACACATCCACATGTACGAGGAAATCGTGTACATAGGTATCTACAAGGCCAGTGAGGACGCTACGACGTTGGCCTTCCTCAACCGGCTGGAAGCCTTGGATGCCTTTGCTGAGAAGCACCTCGACCTCGCCACAAAAGCCGCCGCTCCTTAGCCGCCGGTCGGTGGCCCGGCGCACTAAGTTGAGGAGGAGGAGGTCGTACGTTCGTGGATCCATCTTTCTTCTTGCCTTCTGTAACCACCACTACGATCGCATCATCGTGGCCTTAATTCTGTGTTGTTGCATTCTCGTTCCAGTCAATACCAACATGTGTGATCCATTTGCTTAATTATATGCATCACTGTAACTAGTACTCCACCCGTCAATTTATAAGTTGTGCTTACCTTTTCCATCAACTTCGTGCAATGCGCGGGCATCTTGCTAGAAACACTAGAATATGTCTATATAATCCGTATGTGCTAGTCCATTTGAAATCTCAAAAAAGACAAATATTTAGGTATGGAGGGAGTAATATATTAGGAGTATATCAAAACAATAGTGATTTATTTCAAATTTGTGAACAAATACTACTATTCTACTACTTTGGATCCGTCGCAACGCACGAGCACATTGCTGGTAAAAGGAAAAGGCATGCCGCGTTCGCGTCGCACCCCCACACGCCCGGGAATCGGGAGTACAACACGGCCCGTCCGGCACGACACATGGCTTAGGGATGGTATGTTGCCTAGCATTTTCACTTTCATGTGGGAACTCCGTTGAGCAAACCGACACCCCGCCCGCCGCCGGTTTGGAAAAAAGAAACGAGGGGAAGATCTAGCTGTAGCACAGAAGCCAAGAAATTTGGTGTCAGATGGGGCTCATTGATAGAGTAGGAGCATTCCATACTAGTACTACTCCTACTAGTACCAAGTTTGTACTCCTAATACTATATTACTAGTACTACCACTATACAACTAGTAGGTATGTGCACGGCACAACATCGTAGGAACAAAAAACGGGAAGATCTTGTTTTGGGTGATTTATCTATTTTTCAATCAACGTAGTATGAATAATATGATGTGGGGGCACCCATGAAGCTTATGTGGCTGGTTGCATGGCTACGGAAGGTTAGAGAAAAATAAATAGATAATGTGTTTAGAGTGCACTCCACTAAATAGATATATATACTTTGGATCCATTGCAACGGACCGGCACATCTATATCTATACCCCCTATATAGTGTGTGAAAAACTTTGAAAGTTGGTCGTTGGATGAAGCCAAATCCGACGGTACAAAGATGGCAAATCCGAGCACTACTGGCCATTGGATATCATCCACCAGATACTGCCACATGTATAATCTAGAAGACTCCATGGTTGAACTTAATTCATGACTAAGGGCCTCTTTGATTCATAGGATTGCAGAAACACAGGAATAGGAAAAAAGTAGGATTGGAATGGCATGTTCATTGGATCCCTATAGGATTTGAGTTTGTTTGATTGTGTCACATGAAAAACAAAGGATTTCTTTCAAGAGGTTGGAGTGTATGTTAGAATTCCTGTGAAACGTAGTACAAATGAATCCTGAGGAAACTATTCTACATGATTCAATCCTATGAATCAAACGACCAACGTAGGAAAAATTCCTAAGGATTCTAATCCTTCAAAGATCCTATGAAAATCCTTTGAATCAAACAGACCCTAACTTTGCCACAACTAATCTTAGGCAAAGTTATTAATTCTTCAAAACGAGAGAAACAAGTTGGCAAGCCTAAGGGAATCTTGCCACACTTTTTGTGTGTATGTCATGTGGGGCCTTAGTGTGGCTTGCCTAAGGTGTGGCTTGAATCAAACACTCGCCTAAGTTAATCAAACTTGCCTAACCTTACATTCCACCAGATTTTGCCCCATGTTAGAATCCAGAAAGCTCCACATGTAGAAGCATAATGCACAAACCACCAAAATCTCATGCGTGCAATGCACGTGTACCTTACTAGTACTAGTTGGTAGTAGTAAGAAACAAATTCCAGTTTTTGCACGAGCTCGTACTGTGGGAGCACCACAAGGCCTGTCGCAGGAGTTACATTTCCCTCTCGGGGCCCACGGGACTGAACTTCAGTGGCTTAGTGGTAGAAACAAGAAACGTGATGGTCGTCGTGGTTCAACTTCCATGGATAAGCTGTCATGTCTGCTGACACATGTATATCGAAACTAGAGTGTTTATATTTCAAGCACGTGAACAAGTATTATTCTACTACTTTGGATCCATTGCAACGCACGGGCCAGCACATTGGTAGTAGTAGTGTCCATCTCTATCTCTAGAGGCCTTCCCTCGTTCATCCTTTTCTCTCACAAGATAAACTACTCATACAAATGCATCTTGATGTTCCATGGAACGCACGAGGATGTTTCCTTAGGGGTCTCTCCAGCGCGGTGTGGCCGTAGTTGCAAGTTGACGCCCCTTGAGATGCCGATGTTGAGGGGCACTCGGATTTCCTCCGATGAGCAGGTAAGATGAGTTTGATCACGTAGTAAATGCATTCTAAAGACTACTTCTGTGTCCATTTCCTAATTCTCCCCCGACCCACTGTTTCACAGGTTAGGCTCAGTGCGAGTGGAGATTGGCTTGCATATGTACGGGAGGGTACCAACATCAATTTGCACAACATTTACAATGGTGAAACCGTTCCCGTAGAACCTTTATCCAACATTGGGATCAGCCATGCAACGGGCCACCGCATGAATTGGTACGATGGAACCATGGTGAGATTGAATAAGATAGCACGAACCTTGCACATGGCGGTCAAAGGCGGACCATGCTGTCTACGGCCGATTTGTTGCCGTACGAGTAGGAAGACATTGTGCTCCTTTCTAACCGCATCTACGCAGTGACAAACCAGGGGACTTATTTTGTATGGGACACATCCTATGATATACTCCCTCTCTCCCAGTTTATTTGTTTTGAATCTTTTCGTTTTACAAGTTTCAAATTCAAATTTAGAGCTCCCCATCACATGTTGAGATTACAATGTCCATTAAATCGTTGCGTGCATGTATAGTAAAGAAACAAATCTTGAGTTTGGCACGAGTTCGTGCTGCGGGAGCACCACAAGCCCTGGCGCAAGAGTTACATTTCCCTCTCAGGGCCATCGGGACTAAGCTTCAGCGCCTTACTACACCTACCTTTGAGTCAATAACATGTGGACCCGATAGGTGACTGGTCCACATGTAATGCTCCCATAGGCAGAGGGGCAGTGGGGCCAAGAGGGGTGAGCCGTAGGTCGGGGGACGTGTGGTTTCATGGGTTCGAGCGGCGTCGTGGGAATCGCGGGTGGCTGTGGTAGAAACTTGATGCTCGCCGCATTTTAGGTGGCCCACATGTCATGCACACAAAGGCAGAGGGGCGGTGCGGCCGAGAGGGGTGAGGCGCACGTCGGGGGGCGTGGTGCCGTGGGTTGGAGAGGCGTCGTGGGAATCGTGAGATGAATCGTGATGGTCACCGTAGTTGAACTTCCATGGACAAGCTGTCATGTCTACGGACACATGCACTGCATACCGATCACTGGAAGGAGTAGCAGAGAAAGCTATATATGCGGATAAATAGTTCCTTATAGTGAAGCGGACCCACGCTACTACTCTGTTCCAAAGACATGCACACCATCGAAATAGTCCATCTATATCAATATACACCGAGAGTGAATAATTTTTTTTACAAGAGAGGAAATAGTTCATCCATCCAAAATGCCCTCCTACTGGTGCAGCCTTTTCTTCTTCTTATTCTTCTTCTTCTTCTTCTTCTTGCTCTCATTTTCTGTGGGAGATGGCCTCGCAACAAGCTCTTTGGACCTTGCAGCTATCTCGAAACTCACACGGGCATCGAGGGCAGCATATTTTATCCGCTCGTACGTCAAGGGATAATTCTCCCATCCAGATGACCTTAATGCCACCGTCTCGTCACCCTTCTGAAGATTTGTACCGAGCACAAAATTTGCTACGTCGAATAGGGATGGTGTCTATTTATCACAAACTTCTATAGGAATTTTGATTCTAGTTTGTAAGTCAGTGATGCTATTCAAATCAAGCTTGTACGGCTCCAGCTTCTGTTTGTCCCCTTCGATGGCTGCCCCACAGAAGTATACGTCCTCCCGAGACAAGAAATCGTGAAGCTCACCTGGTATGGAGGGCGAGTGTATGATGTGGTACACCAAAACATCATCTTCGAAGCACAAATGAAGGACGGCGGCGCGCTGGATCTTCCCAGGGGCACGCTCCGTGTACTCTGCGTCGAGACTGATGACCCTTGTCTCTACCTTTTCGAGGGAGTTGGATACATTGTTGATCCACTGTCGAACAACCCTTGGGTGGACAGTGACGGTGGCAACTATGCGCATCGAGCCTTTGACGAGGACATGTTGGATGCTAAAAACCTGCATCTCGATCTCTATCGCCATTTGGAACTGCTGGAACAGAGGGCTATGGTTTGGAGAATTAGGATTAGATGGCTAGTCTAACTGAAGTAGTAGATGATTATTTAAAGAGGTTAACAATGTGAATGCAGTGGGGTTTGGATGCAAATGAAGACGAAGGGGAGGTGAAGAAGCCGACGAGAATCGGTTTCCGATGGAGAAGTAAATGGGAGAAGTGGCGTGCAGGCAGTTGATTAGACGGCTAGGTAGACTAAACGAAAAGGCTATGCGGGTAGACTGATGAGTCGTACCTATTCGTGTACGTGCCCATCCTTCCTGATAGGTGGGACCTATGCAAACAGATAAAAAATGTGTCGTAGTTTTTTTTTGAGCTGAGTGGGAGACACAACATTCTCTGGTTAAGGAATACTCCCTCCATTTAGGTGAGTATAAGTCACCTTATGAAAATCAGGTTTTCCCAAAACCTTTAGGCGTGGAGCATTAACTTCCTACTTGATCCCCTCCCAGCCTCGTTAGCCAGCGTTCTCTTCCTCTGCTGCCGTGTTCTACCTTTCCATTTTTCCTCTTCTCAAGTGTGGAGCGATCTGCATGCCGTCCTTGATCCACCAGAACGACCACTGCATGCATCGCGGCAGAGCGTTGAATGGGAATGCACGAGAATTTGGTTCTGCTCGCAATATGGATGATACCTAAACGATGAAGTGAACAGGCACGCTAGCACGGGAGACCTATTTACGCTATACAATACTGGAGTACTCATGTGCCTACTACTACTACTACTACTACTACTACTACTACTACTACTACTACTAGTAGTAGTAGTAGTAGTAGTAGTAGTAGTAGTAGTAGTAGTAGTAGTAGTAGTAGTACAACTGTGGTACACTTGATGGTCAAAATACTATTCATCCGGTCCTCACAGTGAAGTGACAACACCCTGCACCTGACACTAGTCCAGGCTGCGTGTTCGGGTTACCAAAGTCAGCCTCACCCTGTGCACAGTGTAGTCTATCACCGCCGTTGTACAGCACATTGGCGCCTCGCCTCGTCTCCATCTCCGCTCCCATAGCACCACTCCATCTCCATATCCTTCTCCGTCTCCATCTCACTGTGCCCCCGTGTACCGTCGCCTCACTCGCCTCCCCCAGTACCACTATTCCCTCGCTAGCCGCTCTAGCACCGACATCCTTCTCCCCCGTAAATCAAGCCCCCTTCCAAACTCCACCATGGTCGAACGCGAACCGCGCAGCATCCATATGAGCCGCGATTGGAGCAATCTCCCCAGTGACATCCTCGACCTCTGTTGTTCGTGTATGGATATGTTGAGCGCCCTGCGGCTAGCTGCATGCTCGAGGGACATGCACACGGCCATTGTCGAAGCGAGGCCTAACCTTTTCAAGACACCATGCTTGCTGCTATCT
Organism: Triticum urartu; assembly: GCF_056163025.1. Taxonomy (NCBI): domain Eukaryota; kingdom Viridiplantae; phylum Streptophyta; class Magnoliopsida; order Poales; family Poaceae; genus Triticum; species Triticum urartu. Next base: position 330,745,778 of record NC_141873.1, on the reverse strand, counting down.
GGTCTTGCGAGATTGGCTCACCATGATACGGAGGCATGCATGATGCCCCTCGACTTCAATCCGATCTCCATTAGCCGAAACTTCTTTGCAGGTATGTAGTGGGTCACCGTACATCATTTCCCTCGACATCAATCCGATCACCATCGCCCAAAACTTCTTGGCAGGTATGTACTGGGTTGGCATGAACTCCCACTGGATGGCTGCCTTCAGAGAAGATGGTAAAAAGTTGGTGCTCGTGAACTTCCAGACCTCCCATGAGATTATCCTTCCTCTGTTGGATTATATAGAGTATTACCATTATGGTCCAAGTCATCTAGATTACTACGTCAGTTGGACGGACCTTGTTTTGTAGAAGATTGTAATCTGCCAAGTGCCCACACGACATGCGAATTACGCAGACTTCAAGCTAATTGCCTTGTTTGACCGCGGACTCGCCTATCTTTACGTTGGTGCCTTCTTTAGCTGGAGACAACTCGGCTCGTAGTGGATCATCATCAAAGCTGATACACACTTCTGTGATGCTATTGAACACAATGGCATCATCTACGCGATCGACAAAGCAGATGGCACCACGTATTGCTGGGACGGCGCGTGTAAGTTGTTTCCTCTCATGTTAATGATGACGCCATGACACTGTTTGAACTTTTTGTGATGATTGGCATATCTCTGTTTGAGCAGAATTTGAGTAGAACTATGGCAATGTATTAGAGACGCAGTAAATCAGCTATATTTGGAATGAGTTAATTCATGCGATTGTGACCATGTCATTATAGCCAATTTGTACCCTGAAAAATCAAACGGTTAGGAATATATGGATATTATCCTTATTTTACAGTAATCTATATACTACTACTAAATATGAGTTTGTATCAATGGCCATGTTAGTTTCCTCATTTTCATGATGTAGAAACATGCACCACACTGTTGGTTTCATCTAACCATACATTAGGGAAGTAAATGTGCATATGGAGAACTCTATATTTGGAAGTAGTGAAATCCTGCAATGCTTACCATGTGTACATACCTATATTCGCCCTTCAGCAATCAATGGCTAGAATAATATCCTCACAAAATTTTTGCCCACAGAACATGAGTATATAACAATGCATGGTCTGTTAGTTACCTTGAAGAATTTGTTTGTGAGGACAGAACATGATTACATAACATGCATGACATGGTAGTTTCCTGTGAAGAATCGATTGCAAGATAACATGAGTATAACCATGCATGGCACTTCTATATTTTCGAACCCAGTATACATTTCCCTGTATTTTCCTCCCAGTTCCAACAGGGACATATCAATGTTGTTTCTTGCATTATCCTACTCATACTCTGAACAATGCTGATCTTACATTAACAATGCATGTCCTTTTTGATATGATGCAGTGTCCCTACAGTCACTGCCCTTTGTAATCACACCACCTTTGCCAAAAATAGGGAAGCACAATTGGTTCCTCGCTCGATCAGACGACGGCAAAAGACTGATGATCATTCGGACACATGAGCCGGAAAAGTTATATTGCAAAAACCCCACTGTATACAAGCACCATGTAATACGTGAGTATCCGGACAGTGGTTGTTACGTCTATGAGCAGGATAGCAGCTTGTTGGGGCCTTTAGGATTTTTTAGTTGGAGGCGGGTAAACAGCCTTGGTTCACACTCTCTGTTTCTCGGACTCAATTATCCAATTAACCAGGAGATCACCATTGGCAAGGACCTTGATGGCAGAGAGGCTCTATTTGCTATGGAAAACTGTGTCTACACGGCGAGCCCTAGGAGTTCGGGAGCAAACTCCCCTGATTGTCAACGATACAGCCTGCAGCCAAAAGAAGGTGAGAATGACAAAGGCATCCGGATTAACTTTGATCCTTGGATGTCTCAATTACGATAGGCAGTGATGTGGTTCGAGCCTTCAGGTTGATAGGTAATTGGGCTGTTGCATCGAAAGGGTGGAGTACTGGTGTCTCCGAATCACTGGTCGCTGAAGCAGGGCTGCAAATTATGATGGTGTTGGATCATCTCTTCGAATGACTTTGTTGTCTTTGCTGCTAGTTCTGGATGGGTAGTTCTTTCTTTTGTTATGCATATTCCTTGTCATTTGGTCATCCTCGTCTATGTCACTCTTACTATGTAATAGTTGCTTCTGTTTAGAATGTCATTCTCGTCTGGATCACGAGAGTCTGAGTGCTGCAGATGGGTGCGTTTTGGTGGTGTAGCAAGACTTCTTATGAACTATCATGTCTTGCTGTTTATGTCAGTAATAGTCACTAGTCAGTGTTTGAATGTTGTATATATCATTGTTTTGAACTGTTTATTGTCTCGAACTACTGGTGGGCTAAATGAGGGCATCACCATTCTCCAGTGTTCAGAGTATATCTCCTTTTTCAAGTTATATAATTTGAGCTCAGTGTCTTTTCGATGATGTACACTTGTTTGGGCCAGTGAGGTGTCGTTGAATATGGGCCGAGTAGTAACGCAATGCCAAACAGGTCAATTATGACACTCAGGCCGGGCTCTCAAAAGATCCTGAAAAAAAGGCCGGGCTCTCCAAAAAAGAATGAATGAGGACTCTTAGGCCGACATGTGGGCGCCACTGGTGTTTTCGTGCGCTTGCACGCCGAGAGCATATTGGCGCGTGCTCGAAATTCATGCTACCTTTTCATCCGCAGTCTCCCACCCCTCCCCCACCTCTGGAATCTCGATTCCTACTCCAGTTCCCCCAAATCCCCCTCCTGTACTCCCTGTACTCAAGCGCACTATCATGTCGCCGGTCAACACGGATCTCCGAGCCGGAGATCCTGAGGTCTGTCCTGCCTTCGGTCGCTGTGTGCTGTCGCTCAATAGTGGCATGGCGGCGCTTGACGACCAGTTTGCCGGCAAAGTGCTGATGGTAACCATCAACGGCGACCGGCCTCCCGTCTCGCCGGATGACCTTGTCAAAGCTCTTGGCATTGAGCACGGCATCCAAATAAGTGACTTGCTCGTCGAAGTCTGTCCACCACCGGCTGATTTCTTCGTCAGGTTCCAGACAACTTTCGACTGTAGTCGTGTGTTCGAATCTTCCCGGCGTTTGTTCTGCGATGGCACGCTGGTGAGCTTTGATCGGTGGCACCCAGGATGGGGCTCGGTGCCCTCTGAGCTTGAGTTTTAAACAAAGCTTACCTTCCATGGCATGCCTCAATGTGCTTGGAACAACGAGTCCATGAACGAGCTTATCAATGACCTTGGAGGTGAGATCGTAAGTATGTTTGTTCCTCTAGACAGCTGGGCTCTGACGGTTATGGCATGGATGAAGAAGCCGTCCACCATATTGAAGGTGATTGGTGTTGAGATATCGGTGCAGGAACCGGGGTTGTACTATTCGTCACCACTAAGGCCGCCGCAGACCACATTAGGGATGTACCTGTATCGAGTGTTCGTGCATGTCGAAGAAGTGGTCAATCCATCAATCGAAGTCCTGCCGCCGCCGCTGGTGCCAGGGTCCGTCGACGACGTCCATTACAGGAGTCAACGTCAGACTTTCCCCGTATTGCTCGGAACGATGGATGGCACAGGGCCTACTCCATCACGCGACGGAGGCCACTGCTTCTTTGGGAGAAGAGGCAGGGCTGGCTGCCTGGATGTGCTCTAAATTGAGGAAACAACTGAATCTTGTCAGATACTAGTTAAATCCGAGCTATGGGTGTGAAGCACTGATATGCCAGTACATTTGATTGTGACATATTCTAATTTTGTACCTGAACTTTTTTTAGAAAGGGATGTACGTCAACTTAATGTGCTAGGAGAACTTATTGTGTTGTCTGTCTGTTTTCTTTGCACAACATTCAAGATATTTCCCCGTCATTGATAAAGACGATGAACCGTTATGTACGACTTCGTTGGTTTCAACATAGCCCTTCCCGTAGCGATCCACTGCTTCCATCCTGATTGTGCCGCCTGCGTGAAATTTTGTATGCAGTTCAGTGTGCTATGATGTTCTATATGATTGTGTCAACTATATAAGTTTTTACTGAGCATCGGCAATGCATATGGCTGAAAGATGTATTTACGATCATCGGCCGATGGGTCTCTCTCTCTCTATCTCTCTCTCTCTCTCACACACACGCGCGCGCGCGCACACGCACAAGTGGGACCCGTTGAATTATTTATTTGCTCGTGACAGCTTTTAATTAGGTTCCACTCTAATCTAACTTTTTTCTGAAGTTATTAATTGAGCTCAGTGACTTCAAAAAGTTGTATAGAAGCCTTGTTTGGGCCTTTCCGGCGTCGCTGAATGTGGGCTGAGTAACCATGTTAGGTTGTACTGTACTACACAGGCCTTTTTCGCTATTTTTTACTTAAATAATACATTTTTTTATTAATTTTCATAAATATTACGCTGGGTAAAAAATTTTCAAAAATAATACACCGTCCGCCTGCTGCAGGCCGACTGGGCCTAGTCGGCCCACAGCAGGCCGATCGGATTCCAGTCAGCCTACAGCTGGCCGACTGGCCCCTGTCGGCCCACTGTGGGCCGACTGGAGCTAATTGGCTCGCTGTGGGCTAATTGTTTTTGCAAAAGTGTTAATCATGTATTTAAAAAATATGTGTATTGTGACCTCCGCTCATTGTGGGCCCACTGCTGACTAAAAAATATGTTTTAAAAAGTGTTAATCATGTATTTAAAAATTGTTAAATGTGTGTATAAAAATGATCCTTATCTATACAATTTTTTAATGTGTGTATAAAAAATAGCTTTTTTCAACATCAGCAATGCAACTGGGCCGACAGTTGTACACAATATCCGGGTCAACTTGTTATTCTCCACCCCGCTGGGCTGCAAACTTTCCTAGGAGGTATGCATTAGGCTTAACAAGAAAATGGACTTTAAGAAATAATAAATGGGATGTAATTATAATAACTGGACAGTTACTATGCACCAAACACGTAATTAGTTTGAAAAATATATTTTTTTTGGAATTTGAAAATTTTAATTTCATTACTTGTTGCGCGTGCAATATTTCGTTGGATTTTAACGTAATACAACTTTATTTTGAAATTATATTTAACCTGACTAGAAATTTCGGATACAAATATTTCGGATCGCATCAAAATGTGGGAATTTTTTTTAATTCTGTTTTGAGCGGTTGTTTGAAATTATTAATCGTTGTCCTAGCTAGAAGTTGGGTTGTACTTTTAACAAGTTGTAAATGGGCTGTAGTAAATTCCATTAGAATTAAAAAATGGGTTGTAGATTCTTACAAATCGCAAATGGGCTATATGTTCTCTGCCAAATCCGAGCTGTGGGCCTACTAAGTTAACGCGTACCAAGGGCTTTGTCAACTTAGTCAATATAAACGATTCTAGCTGCAGTGATCGTACGATGTCCATCCAACGGCCGTAGTGCTTCTTCAACCTCTGGTCTTCTTGCTCCAGCCGCCCAAAGCAGCGCCAGTCGTGTCGCGTGCTCCTGCCTCCCATGGCCGGCTGTGATGCCGCGGAGGCCTCACCGCCCCGTACTACTCCCACCGCTGGCCAGGCCATCCCTCTACTCACCCACACCCCCTGTTATTCTGCGGCAACGGCAGCCTCACACCGCAGCCAAACCAGTGAACCCTCGTACTCCTCTCCGCGCGGGCTTCCGCTGCTGCGTCTTCCCCGGCTCCGCGTCGTCCCCTTCCTAGGCCTCGCCGTCGTCCAGACCACCGCCCTGGTGCTCTCGGCACGGCGTGGTCAACGTGGTCAATGACCGACTTCCATCAGAAGAGTACTGTACGTGGAGAGGCTGGCAGCTGGGTCCACGGCAGCCGCAAGGAAGTGCCACCTTATTACGTGCAAAATAATTATTCCTCCACCTGACAGCGGGGACTCACCGGACAGGCCACCGTATTTCGCAAAAAAAATGATTCGCCCCCTGACTGCTGGGACCCACGAGCTACATCTTCGCACGCAAGGAAGTGCGTCCGAAAAAAAAAATGATTCGCCCGCCTGACTGCTGGGACCCACCAGGCCCCCGACTGCTGGGACCCACCAGCTACATCTTCGCATGCAAGGAAGTGCGTCCGGGCAAAAAAACGATTCGCCCCCTGACTACTGGGACCGACCAGCTACATCTTCGCAGGCAAGGAAGTGCCTGACAGTCGGGACCCACCTGGTCGAAGCGTATGTAGCGTTGTCATTCTGGTCGTGAACGTGTACGTACATACTGGTCGATGTAGAGGCGCGCATGTGTCGTAGTAGAGGCGCGCACGTAGCATGTACACGTACGTACAGCGGCCAGGGTGCAAGAAAGAAAATACGGCCACGTATGTGTACATACGGGCGGGGTCTCGAACGCCTACTCGCGCATACGTACGGTGAGGGCTCGTGTACATGGCTGGGTCGGAACGGAGAAACAGCATCGTCGTCGTGTTCATGGGGAGGCAACAGAATGCGTCGTGTTCATGGGGAGGCAATGGAATGAGTCGTGTTCATCGGGAGGGCTTGGACGGAACAGGCGATGGAAACGAGGCCTGGCATACCGCAGAACGGAGGAAACGGCCTTGTGTTTGACTGGCCACGTTCGAAACGGGATCCTGTTCATCGGGAGGGGTCTGGTGTACTGCAAAACGGAGGAAACGGACCTCCTACGATCGAAACAAGGGTCATGTTGATCGGGAGGGGTGTGGCGTACCGCAAAACAGAGGAAACGGACTTGTGTTGGAGCGCTACGGTCGAAACGGGGGTCCTGTTCATCGGGAGGGGTGTGGCATATCGCAAAACGGGACTCCACGGGATACTGTTCATCTCCACCGTCGACCCCCTCCAGCCTCCACGAGCTACTGTTCATCCACCGTCGACCTCCTCCAGCCTCCACCTGCGACTGTTCATCCACGGGCTCCTGTTCATCCAGCCTCCACCGCGCGCTACTCCACCGGCTACTGTTCAACCACCCCTCCACCGTCTACTGTTCATCCAGCCCTCCACACCACGGGGTCCTGTTCAACCACCCCTCCACGGGCACCCCTCCACCATCTACTGTTCATCCAGCCCTCCACACCACGGGGTCATGTTCAACCACCCCTCCACCGTCTACTGTTCATCTAGCCCTCCACACCACGGGGTCCTGTTCATCCACCCCTCCACGGGCACCCCTCCACCGTCTACTGTTCATCCAGCCCTCCACCACACCACGGGGGCATGTTCATCCAAAGGCAACGCCACCGCTCACTGTTCATCCAACCCCCCCCCCCCCCCGCAACGCTCACTGTTCATCCCATCGATCGGCTTCAGTTAGCAGCAATAGCGAAGGAATCGCTTGATCGGGTTCAGTTAACAGCCATCGATCGATCGCTCAGGTTCAGTAACGCATAGCCTGCAGTGCAATCACTCGGGTTCAGTTAGAGCCCAACGCCTCGCTCGGGTTCAGTTAGAGCCAACGCCTCGCACACACGCGCGTACGTGTACGACAGAAACGCGCATCGCTCGGCCCCCGACCTCCCACCGTAACCGGGAACTCCCCGAAATTTTCCTCCCCCTCGCTTCTACCATGGTTTTTTTCCGTCATGGACGGCCCAAAGAATGTCATGCAGCTGCGTCTCCGGCCCGCCCAGGACGAAAAGCCCATTTTCTATCATGATTTTTTGTCATAGAAGTAGGAGCCCACCACATCTATGATGATACCGGGTTTTGTCACAATTATCGTCATAGAAGTGTCATATGTATGACAGAAAAAATTTCGTTCGGCCCAAAGTGTCACAGATGTGTCTTTTTTTGTAGTGTTTCATACATTTATAGCTCTAGTGCATCCGTTGCATGACAACCCCTATTTGTATTGGTTGCGAGGATTTATTTGTTTTGTGCAGGTACGAGGGACTCGCACGTAGCCTCCTACTGGATTGATACCTTGGTTCTCAAAAACTGAGGGAAATACTTACGCTACTTTGTTGCATCATCCCTTCCTCTTCGGGGAAAACCAACACAGTGCTAAAAGAGGTAGCATCATCGGACACGGTCCCTTATTCAGAACTGGCATGATGTGGACTGTAGCCGACGCACCTTCTCTCGCAAGCCATGGGCGTACTATACACCGACAGTGCTCCAAGATATTTTGAGCTGCATCTCACACGGTTGGTGATAATAAACTGTGTGCAATCTACTTGATTTATCGTCTTGATCATTTGAATTATGTAATGGGGTCACAGCTACAAAGGATGGTGTTTGAATTGTTAGAACTTATATCTGCAGTGAACATGCAACTATAGGTGTGTCGTCAAAAAAATTAGAATGATTCAGGGTTCGTTTGTACATTTTTATACATTAACTGGGTTTTCCAGGCATTTTATGCACATAATTCAAATTTGATCTACATGCATGTGCTCCAGTGATTATAAACTTATTGAAACATCAAATATGTGTCCTTGGTTGCATGCTTAGGTCCCATGTAAGAAATGGGAATGAATTTTAAACACCCTGCCACCGTCACTCGGCCGCAAACATTGACATGTCTGGTTTTTAAATTCTAGTAAATTCAAAACTCGTCTGAAATTCATGAAACTTGGCATGCTATCATGTAGCGGCATCAACATGCCGTGGTACAAATTTTGTCCCATTTTGGGGCAGGTTTGGGTATAAGCTTCTCACAAATCAGAGCTTCTCACAACAAGCGTGATGGTTTCGGTAGGGAACGTGCCACCTTTGGGGACGAAACGATATCTGTTGCCTCTTATTGCTTTCAAAAAATTTTGAGTGTCAACATAGAACAACAGGAGTGTTGTGCGAATTTTTGTGATTTTTCGGGGTTCGTTTGGACATTTTTATGCATTAACTGAGTTTTCAATGCATTTATGTGAACAATTCAAATTTGAACTACATGCACATGCTCTAGTGCATATAAACTGGTTGAAAAATTAAATATGTGTCCTTGTGTGCATGCTTAGGTCCCATGCAAGAAATCAGAATGAATTTGAAACACCAGGGCACCGTTGATTGCCGGCAAAACATTGAGATGCCTGGTTTTAAATTCTAGCAAATACAAAACTCGTCTGAAATTCATGAAACTTGGCATGCTATCATGTAGCGGCATCAACATGCCATGGTACAAATTTTGTCCCATTTGGGGCAGGTTTGGGTATATGCTTCTCACAAACCGGAGCTTCTCACAACAAGCATGATAGTTTTCGATAGGGAATGTCCCACCTTTGGGGACGAAACGATATCCATTACCTCTTATTGCTTTCAATTTTTTTCTCGTGTCAACATAGAACAACAGGAGTGTTGTGTGAATTTTTGTGATTTTTCAGGGTTCGTTTGGACATTTTTATGCATTAACTGAGTTTTCAATGCATTTTATGTGCATAATTCAAATTTGAACTACATGTGCATGCTTCAGTGCATATAAATTGGTTGAAAAATCAAATATGTGTCCTTGGGTGCATGCTTAGGTTCCATGCAAGAAATGGGCATAAATTTCAAACACCGGGGCACCGTTGATTGCCGGTAAAACATTGAGATGCCTGGTTTTTAAATTCTATTAAATTAAAAATTCTATTAACCATTCATGTGACGCCACATGTCTTGGTTTTAATGGTTGTAGGAGGTGTCGTGCGGACAGCTGCTTGACCTTGACTGAATGGGAGGCGTGCGAGCGTCGTCCGGTGCGTAGGCTGACCGAGAGGCGTGCAAGCTATCCTCGAGTGCGTAGGCTCACCGGGAAGCATGCGAGCTGTACGCTGTGAGGCTCACTGGGAAGCGACCCCTTTGATTTCCATGGCCGCCCGCCTTGCTCGCGCCCTCTCCATTAATGGCGCTCAAGCCGCAGTTTAATTTGCTTTTTAAATATAAAACACTCATCACAAACGTTTTAGTTAGAACATCCGTATGCAAACCGACAGCTTCCCCAGGAAGCCAAGAGAAAATGTGCCGAGCAGGATTTCTGCAGCTCTTGATCACAAATGATTTAGATAGAACACCCATATGCAAAGTGAGAGCAGCGCAGGATTTGTGCATCCCTTCAACGCAAACGGTTGTTCTGGATGACCCGTGTGCAACCACGTACAAACAATTTGGTAAGATTTGCATCTGTCATATTGGGTATGTTGCCATTTGTCAAACTGGAAAGATTTACATTTGTTGATATAGTAACATTGCCATTTGTCAATCCTTGTAACACTGTGATTTGTCAAAATATGCAGCTAGAAATCATTAGCACTATGTAATTTTTGCAACTAAAATTCAGTAATTAAGCATAGATTTCGTTCATACATTAAGCAGACGTTCTTAATTTATACAAACAGTTCAACTCAATAGCTGAACCGACCAAACTTCTCCCCAATTGTTGCCAACCACGTACTGAAATAGCTAGTTCAACTATATGTACTGGCTAACTTTAAGTACGTTGTATAGTTCGACCACACATTCTATAGTCAGATGAACTGAACAAAATAGCCCCTAAATACTACTACTAACACAGAGGGGCTTTGTGCTACTTCCAGTAGCCTCTCCTCTGCCAAGCACGCTCAGTAAGAGGCAGAGGAGGAGGAGGAGCCTACCGACGAGCTGGACAAATGCAATATGGTGCCTGCCGCACGTTCAGCGACGCTCGCCAGCTCAACCACCCACTGTCGCTCCAGACGATCCCTCTTGAAGCGGCCAAACTGCTCGTAGATCTCCTGATTCCTCGCCTCTGTGTCGGCATGTGTTGCGGCCATAGCTGTGGTAAGGCTCTTTGCGTGCTCGATGAGGCGCTCCTCCTCTTCCCGCAGGAACTCGATGTAGCGCGCAAGGTCGCTGACGCAAGTGCGGGCCTCCACCTCCACCCCCCTCCTTCGGGCGGTGGTGGCGGAGCGGGTGATGATCCCGGCGGTCGATGGTGGGCTGGCGGCCACGGAGGCCGATGATGGGGTGGCGGCCACAACCACCACCTCCCGCCTTCGGGCCGCGGTGGCAGAGCGGCTGATAGCCACGGTGGTCAGCAGTGGGGTGGCGGCCACGACGGCCACCTCCTGCCTTCGGGCCGTGGCAGCGGAGCGGGAGATGGCCCTGGCTTTCGACGGTGGTGTGGCAGCAACGGCGGCCGACAACAGCTGCCGACGGGCAGAGGCGGCGGAGCGTGCGGTGGGTGTTCCGCGCACACCCAACAGGAACGCCATGTGCACTACACTATGTCGGGGACTGTGCCGCTGCCGCGGTGTAGCCTCCCAGCTAGAGCTGTCCTCTGATGATGGCGGAGTGGCTGAGCAACGATGACAGACCAGTGCCTGCTACCTCTTGAGCACTTGTGTTGGTTTTCCCTTGAAGAGGAAAGGGTGATGCAGCAGATTAGCGTAAGTATTTCCCTCAGTTTTTGAGAACCAAGGTATCAATCCAGTAGGAGGCTACACACAAGTCCCTCGCACCTACACAAAACAAATAAATCCTTGCAACCAACGCGATAAGGGGTTGTCAATCCCTACACGGTCACTTACGAGAGTGAGATCTGATAGATATGATAAGATAATATTTTTGGTATTTTTATGATAAAGATGAAAGTAAAATAAAAGGCAATGAAAATAACTAAGTATTGGAAGATTAATATGATGAAGATAGACCCGGGGGCCATAGGTTTCACTAGTGGCTTCTCTCAAGAGCATACGTATTTTACGGTGGGTGAACAAATTACTGTTGAGCAATTGACAGAATTGAGCATAGTTATGAGAATATCTAGGTATGATCATGTATATAGGCATCACGTCCAAGACAAGTAGACTGACTCCTGCCTGCATCCACTACTATTACTCCACACATCGACCGCTATCCAGCATGCATCTAGAGTATTAAGTTCATAAGAACAGAGTAACGCCTTAAGCAAGATGACATGATGTAGAGGGATAAATTCATGCAATATGATAAAAAAACCATCTTGTTATCCTCGATGGCAACAATACGATACGTGCCTTGCTGCCCCTACTGTCACTGGGAAAGGACGCCGCAAGATTGAACCCAAAGCTAAGCACTTCTCCCATTGCAAGAAAGATCAATCTAGTAGGCCAAACCAAACTGATAATTCGAAGAGACTTGCAAAGATAACCAATCATACATAAAAGAATTCAAAGAAGATTCAAATATTGTTCATACATAAACTTGATCATAAACCCACAATTCATCGGTCTCAACAAACACACCGCAAAAGAAGATTACATCGAATAGATCTCCACAAGAGAGGGGGAGAACTTTGTATTGAGATCCAAAAAGAGAGAAGAAGCCATCTAGCTAATAACTATGGACCCATAGGTCTGAGGTAAACTACTCACACTTCATCGGAGAGGCTATGGTGTTGATGTAGAAGCCCTCCGTGATCGATGCCCCCTCCGGCGGAGCTCTGGAACAGGCCCCAAGATGGGATCTCATGGATACAGAAAGTTACGGCGGTGGAATTAGGGTTTTGGCTTCGTATTTGATCGTTTGGGGTACGTAGGTATATATAGGAGGAAGAAGTACGTCGGTGGAGCAACAGGGGTCCCACGAGGGTGGAGCGCGCGCCGGGGGGGGGGGGGGTAGGCGCGCCCCCTACCTCGTGGCTTCCCTGTTGGTTGCTTGACGTAGGGCTCAAGTCTCCTGGATCATGTTCGGTGAGAAAATCACGTTCCCGAAGGTTTCATTCCGTTTGGGCTCCGTTTGATATTTCTTTTCTTCGGAACCCTAAAATAGGCAAAAAAAACAACAATTCTAGGCTGGGCCTCCGGTTAGTAGGTTAGTCCCAAAAATAATATAAAAGTGGATAATAAAGCCCAAATGTCCAAAACAGTAGATAATATAGCATGGAGCAATCAAAAATTATAGATACGTTGGAGACGTATCAATGCCATTGGCAATTGTGGAAGAAGCAGACGAGATAAGCTACAGGGAGGGAGGGGAGAATGCGATGCAGGACTCGCCAGCCGTGAGGGTTTTTATAGCAGGCCGGTAAGCATTGGGATTTTGGGGGATTTCACCGAGTCGGGCGGGAAGCTTGCGCGGGAACCTGCGAGGTTGCGTGGGAACGGGCTCACCGACGATTCATTGGCGCCACCGTTTGGCCAAAAGAATGCCCCCGCGTGCTGCGCAAGCTTGCGCTGTAAGCCGTCTGCGGCAGCGGGGTGACAAGACGTGCGTGAGGAGGATGAGAGGACACATACACATACAGTTAATAAAAAACGTTTGCGATTTAATTACCTACTATACCCCCATTCTGGTTTATAAGTAGGATTTATTAACTAATAAAATACGAATGCATGTCGCCATAGATTATATCGTTGGAGTCGTATTTGAACATAGTTTCCAGCTATACAATTTTTGTAACATGCGTTAACACTTTTTTGGTTAAATTTAAGGTTATACACCAGCAAGCGTTTTCCCGCAACACACATGGCTTATTCCATCACAAACAACTCTGATGGATCAACTGTCTGCCACGTATCGCACACACAACTCTAATTTGATTCGTGCTTGATGTCTCCGACATCGCTCGCACAGTTCGTCTTATTTGCCACGTATCACTATGCCGTCCTCTGCCCGCGTCCCTCGGCAAGCTCTGCTCGCCGTTAGGCGCCGTAGCACGTTGTGCTCGCTGTTAGGCGCCGCGGCGCGCTCAGTCGCGTCCGTTGGCGCACTCCGCTCGCGTCCATCGGCGCGCTCGGCTTGTGGAAAGCTTTTCCTTGAGGCGACCGCGGAGCACTCGGCTCGCGTCCCTCCGCGCGCGCTCTGCCAGCGGTTGGGCATGCGCACGATCACGTCGGGGGGCCCATATGCATGCGGTTGCGCCGAGCGCGTTGCCACGTGATGCAGTTACGTGCGGCACGATGGAGTTACACGCTGCAAATTAGAATTGCCATCAGGGCCTGCCGATATTTCTGGCCGTCCGGCTTCCCCTTTAATTCCCGCGGCCATTATAACCTTAGTCTCTTCAACCTTTCGATCGCGCCCCACAACATAACAAGCACACCCACGACGACACATAGAGAGGGGATGTCCGGCGGCGCTCCAATGGAGTTCGGCGAGCGTAGAGTGGAGACCCACGTGAGGGAGACGGATCTCTCGGTGGTGTACACCATCGACCCGGCCGTGGTGTACGACTACATCAACAGCATTGAGCAGTTGCTTGCTGGAGACAAGTACAAGGTGGCCGGCATCGACCTCCAGTACACCGCCAGTCGTCCCGTCATAGATCAGAAGGTTGTCGTTGCCTAGTTGTGCGTGCGCCATCATGTCCTCATCTACCACTACTGCATGGCCACAGGGCCTTGCGACCGTTTCAACAGGTTTGTCAACAGCACCGACTACAAGTTCACCATGGTGGATACCAAAGACAATGTAAAAGCACTCAGTGTTACGGGCTTGGCCTGCAAGAACCTTGTCGAAATCCATGACCACTACAGGGTCTGGGGTAGCACGAAGCAGGACTCCCTGGTCGAACTCGCCTCGGCCATCATCGACCCCTACTACGAAAAGATGAAGCAGGATGCCCAGAGAACAAGTCCCGTATCCTGCCACAAGGCCTGGATGCGACAACTGGATGAACCTCACCTCAGGTTCACGGCCAAGAGCGTGTACACACGATATGAGATGCACAGGCGGATCGTTGACATGAGGAAGTGCCTCGTTACCCAAATCGACGAGCCCGGATCGAGCCACAAGAAGAGCAAGCATCACAAGAAGTAGATGATGATCAGATGATCATTTATGCTAGTTAATCATGCATGTAATATATAGTTTACTTTATTGGTGTGTGTGTAAATGGCATGTGTGTAGTAGCCACCTATGTAATTATGCATGTAACAGTTTACTTTGGTGTGTGCAAATGCCATGGCTGTAGTAGCCACCTATGTAAGTGGATTTTTAATTTGGTTATGCAAGCATGTCCTTATAAGTGTGTGTGTATATATGTTGTTGTTCTATATGCAATCCCATCGCACAACACACACGTCTTATTAGCAGCAACCATCTGTGTTCTTATCGGTCTCCAGACACATTTCTGATTACAGACCTGTTTGCCGCGTATCACACACATCTTGTTAAGTTGAACCATTTCTGTTCTCATGTCTCAACGCAAATAGTTCATCCGAGTGAACCGCATGCCGTATATCGCACACACCTTTGATCTGACTGACCGTTTCTTTTGTGTTGCCTAATCATAAACAGTTCATTCGAGTGAACCGTATGTTGTGTATCGCACACGCCTCCATCTGGCTGCCCATTTCTTTTGTTCCTCCTCATCGCAAACAGTTCATTGAACTGAAGCGTATGCCCTTCATCGCACACGCAACTAAAACCTGAACCATGTTGATGCATCCATCATCGCAAATGTTTTACACATTTATGACGGTTTCCATACAGCACTGTTTGTGATTATGGCATCGCACACGGTTTCTCGAAGGGTCTCTGATCGTAGTGTCGCGATAGCAGCATCCTGCAGTAGTGACCCCCCCCACTCACACACACATTGCAAAGGACGTTGCCCATTAGAGACGGGCACCCAACAAAGGCAGACTCCACCGACTAGCAAGCCCAAATAGTGTACAACAATTGGATGGACCGACAGGCTAAACATCCAACCGCAACATTCGTGTTGCTTACCCGGCAAAGTTGCCCAGAGATGCAAGGTAGCCAAGTCCTGCGATAGCATGTTTCTAGCCAGGCAACCCCCAGTCAAAATAAATCATGATGATGCTAGATTTTCTGATTGTTTTGCTCAACTCTCTTGTGTGCTTGTCATGTCGGTTGGGTGTCAGGTTGTGGCATGGCCTCTCGCCATCGTGCCCCCTTGTTAAACGATGTGTTGTGGAATTGTCGCTCGGCCTCTTGGTGCTGCGGTCGAAAATATTTTGGAATGTCCGCCTGGCATATCGATGTTGTGTTTTGGCTGATTGTCGTGTGCATTGCACGTGCTCACTCATCGCACTCTTTTCCTACACGGGAATCATCTCGTTTGTTCACTTGGTTTCCTTATACTCATGTGGTTCCGGGTGGGAGCAGCCAATTGGGAGGGCTCGGGATTTCTATCAAACAAAACACAAGGCAGGTGAACCCAAAGCAAAACGAGAGGGAGGACAGTGTGTGCGGTGCCCAACATGCAACATAAAACAACAAACTTATGGAAAAACATAGCCGTCTTAAGGAAATAAGTGAAACACCCATGAAGAAGTCAACTCTGAACTCCATGGTCCTCGGGTATCCCCTCATGGGGGAGCCTCAGTGGCCTAGGTCTATTAAATAGAGCATGCAACACGCTGACCCAGGCGACCAAGCATACACAAACAAAGCCGGCCAGGCAAGGCCCTGCCAATCCTGGCTGGATGTTGTTGGTCATTCACACACATCATTCTTTGTTGCTGTCCAGACTTTGAATAGGGCAAGCCAAGGCCACCCGGGCAAGAAGTACACAATAAAGCCGGCCAGGCACGGTCGTGACAATCCTGGTTGTATGTTGGCCATCCACACACATCATTCTCGTTCACTGCCCGGACTTCAAATAGGGCAAGTCAAGGCCACCCGAACTGGAAGGGCACTGATGTTGTGGAACAAACGAATAAGGAGTAGGACTGGAGTGACGGCTCGTATGGGCGCCTTCATGAATTTGCTCGACCGCGTGTAGTTAATTGCTCGACCACTTATAGATTCATTGTTATTCATAAACAACTCGCTGTCGGTGCTCACGAAGGTTGGTAAACACTAACCCTAATACACTTGCATATACAAACACACTCTACGACATACAAGCTCAAACGATAAAGAAGCATATAAGCTCGAACGAGAAAGGTTTATCCCATGGCAGCTTCTAAACTAATGCTTTATACAAACCAAAAGACGCACATCTATAAGCACGGTGCGACAAACAATAAAGAATAAACACAGAAATGGAAAGCGAAAATGACCATGTAAGATTATTATTGCTTACAACTTAGAATACTTATTATTTTTTACGAGCGGCTCAGCGGTGAAATAACCTGCGTCAGATGGAAATGACAAATGTGAACAAAACCTCGGTAGAGCTAACCCACTACAACAATAGCTGTTGAACCAAGCAAAAAAATGACTCACCTTTCAAATACAATGACCCTTGTAAACATAGAACAAAGGCCGCACCCACAGGCGGAGCACCGGTTGGTGAACGAGGTGGCTACGGATGCACCCACCGATCACGCTTCATCAGCCCCGTGGCGGTAGGCATGGTGACGAATGTCTGAGACCAACCAAACGGTGGTGACACGTCCAACAACCACCGATGGGTGGCACTTGGAAACCGAATGGCCCACGAGGCACTCACTCACGAGGATCCTCGGTTAGGAAGAAGCAATATCCGCAGGCAGCTCCATCCTACCAAGGCTAGCAAAGGCCCCTGTCAGATTCGGGGCTCCGCAGACCCTTGAGAGGTTCGAACACTGTGGTGCGTACGAAGGACTCTCTCTTCCCTGCCGGCCCAACGATTCCACAGCCTAGCTCGACAAACCTGAGGAACAAGGGACACATCAGTTTATCCTGGTTCGGGCCACCTTGCAGTGTAATACCCTACTCCATCTTTGAGGTGGATTGCCTCGAGGGGCTGAGGATGAACTAGTACAATGGATGAACAACCTCAAGAGGTGAGGTGTTCTTGAGCTCGATGAGCTAGTGGGTGTGAGGATGGTCTGAATGATCCATCCTTGTCTATGGTGGTGGCTAGGTCCTATTTATAGTGGCCTTGGTCCTCTTCCCAAATGTAGGCGGAAAGGGATCCCACAACGGCCAAATTCAAAGGGAGACAACTAGTACAAGTTATCCTGACAAAAGTAGTCTTCGCCTGCAAAGGCTCTGGTGGTGACGCTGCAGTGGGCTCCGCGATGACCTCTGTCCTCTCCTCCTGGCAGTCCTGGTCTTGTTACACCAATATGGAAACCTTTGCTTGATTCCTTGGGACTCCGCGCCTGCATTTTCCTCCTTGCACCAAAGGGAAAAACTGGTACACTGCGCCTGCTGGCGCCCGCCTAGCCTTGGTCATCATGGCTCACGTCATGTGAACCTCATGAGGTGCACCTTGCATTGATATCTCCGCTCCTCGGGAGCTGGCCTAGTGAGGCCGCCCCCAGGGAGGTCTTGGTGTCGTCCGCCTCGCGAGGGTCTTGGGTCATTGTTGCTGAAATTGGGTCGTACCGGGTCGTCGATGGAGCCACGCCGTGGGCCGCAGGCAGGCAGGTCTGGGTACCCCCGTTCCCAGGACGCCGACAGTAGCCCCCGGGCCCAAGGCGCGCTCGAACTTGGCTTCGAGGAGAAGCCAAAGGGCAAGTGCGGAGCGACACGGGCCCCAACCGCCTGTGGCCTCGGTCGACGTGTGGCGATTGATGGGACGTGGGCGCCTCCGCTTCCCCATGCTGCCTTGGCAACCGTTTGATTTGATGAGACTCTGCTGCATGCAAAGGAAAACCATCATTACATGCAATCATGGAGGCCGGCGGTTGGCCTCCTCCTGGCTATAAATGAGGGGAGGGGCAGAGCCCCCTTGCTCATCTCTGTCTTCTCACAGTCCGCTTCACATTCTTCTTTCTCACCTCTCCATCTTGATGCAGCTCCCATGGCGCCGACAAGGAAGTTCTCTGCTGCCGAGAAGGGGAAGGCCCCCAAGGAGGGACCTAACTCGCCACCTCCCAAGAGAAGGCGAGGCCGCCCGCGCAAGCATGCCGCGACCCCTGCGGTGGCTCCTCGAGGGCGCGGGCGCGCCTTGGCCGGCCGTGGCGGTGCTTCTTCTCGTGGCAGGTGCCGCCGGGGGCGAGGCAGCCCTTGCAAGGAGGGGAGAAATGCCATGGTCGTGCGTCCTCCCAGGCCGCACTTCCACTCGGCCGGCGTGCTCCCTGAGTTTGTCGTGTGGTCGGAGAAGCCGGCCGGCACCTGGCTCCAGCTTTCACGCTCCTTTGCCGGTGATCTACCGGCCATGGGTCTCGATGGCCTCTGGCTGCTGCAAGCCTCTGGCCTCATGGGTTGCGGTCGAGGTCTCCGCCATGGGCAGCGTGGCCCTGACCCGCGGCTGGCAGACGTTCGCCGGGACGCGCAGCCCGAGCAGGAGGTGCACCCTCCACTTCAAATATGACGGCGCCGTGACCCTCTTCGTGAGGGTGTTCGGGGAAGACGGTCGCCGCGCAGGGTGCTGCCCCGAAGACAGTAGCAGCGACGATGAACTCGGCCTTGACAACGGTCGTGACGATGCGAAGGGCGAGCTCGCCCTTGGCGACGGCCGCGGTTCGTCCAGCGGGGGCGGCTTCTTCTCCAACGAGAGAACCAGCAGTGGTGGCTATGACCAGCCTCCACGCCACCGGGCTCGCTTCGAGGACGGTGGTGGGTCATCTCGTCACCATGCTTTGGTGAAGCATGAGGAAGGCTCAGACTGAGCTGAGTCCGGGAGGCCCTTGGAATCAGGCCTCGTGAGTTGCTACGGTCGCTCGAGCTGCTTTTGTTTAATCTTTCCTTTCTTCCTATATTTGAAAAAGAAAGCAGATGGCCCTGCAGGGGCATGTCACGAACCATGGCATTTATGTTGCTATGCTATGTTTATTGTTTCGATGTTATGCTGTGGTGTTCATGCTTCAAATGGGTAGGGTAGGATAACCTTAGCTTGATATACTCGTGGTATTCTTATGTCTTGCGATGGCACGTCCTCCATCATCTCATGAGGTCCCCTTACCATTGACTTAGGGGTTGCTGGCCTCGGGAGGCATCGTGAAGCTGCAGAATTGTTAAAAAAATTTGTCGGGTGTCATGTTCTCCCTTGTGTGAGTCCTCAGGCGCGAGCTAGTCGAGGCTTGGTGCATCGCGTCACGGTGCCCGGGGGGCACGGACTTGAGGAGATGCGCCAACCACAGGCTAGGCCGAGACCGTATCGCGAGGATAGAAAAGGCCAAGGCCCTGGGGGACAGGGCTGTGGCGAAGTATGCTTGTGGTGCGGGGCGGGCCCGATGCGCACGCACATACCTGCCCAGCCCTCGCGCGCGAGATGCACGAGGAAAGGTGGCGGGCAACTGTCGCCCCTCCTGGGCCGAGACCGACGGCCAAGAGAAAAGACAAGAGAGAAACCAACTTGGCCATCCAAAATGCAAGAACTCCAAATTCCATTAAGAAGGATTGCAAACCAACTATAGAAAGCAAGCAAATGAACAGCCGCGTCCGGCACCTAGTCTAGTCTTCTCACCAGCGCGGAGCTAAGTGCTGCCACTAGGACGTGGGAGGGAGCCCCCGAGGCCCGAGGGCGGCTCTCCGGAGACTCCGGCGCGTGTACAGCCCCACTCATTATTACGTGAGAGTGTCACGAGCGGAGACCTTCACAGGCATTGGGCCTTTCTTCATGGGTAGAACTTCCAGAGGTACTGGATGTTCCAAGCGTTCTGGATGGAGATCCCGTCCTGCGTCTCCAGGCGCACGGCGCCAGGCCTGGAGACGCGGGCGACCCTAAACGGGCCCTCCCACATGGGTGAAATCTTATGCAGTCCTTCCCTAGAGAGCACCCATCGTAGGACGAGATCACACACCTCGAGCGTCATGGAGCGGACGCTGTGGCAGTGATACCACCGCAGCGCCTGCTGGTACCTTGCCGCTCGGAGCGAGGCTTGATGGCAGCATTCCTCCCCTAGCACAAGGTCCATCCCCCGCGTGGCATCCTGGCGTGCCTCGTGAAACGCCAAGACCCGCGGAGCGATGCCTGAACTCATGTGAGAGAACCGCTTCAGCTCCATAGACAAGGAAGAATGGAGTTTCGCCGGTCGGCTTGGTCGCGGTGGTGCGGACGGACCACAGCATGGACTGGAGCTCATAGAGCCAGCCCCTGCCGTAGGCCTCGAGCTTCTTCTTGAAGGTTCTTGTCTTGAGGCCTCTCAGGACCTTCCGTTGGCGCGCTCAGCTTGGCTGTTGCTCCTCGGGTGTGCCACTGAGGCGTAGCATATCTGTGTTCCAAGGTTAGCACAATATGGTTTGAAGAGATTGCTAGTGAACTGCAAGCCATTGTCAGTGATGATGCGATTAGGGACTCCGAACCGGCTCACGAGGCCCTTGGTGAACTTGACCATCGAGCCAGCCGGATGGTGCGGACTGCTTCCACCTCAGCGCATTTGGTAAACTTGTCGATAGCGATGTAGAGGTAGCAGTAGCCCCTGAGCACTCGAGGGAACGGACCCAAGATGTCCAGCCCCCAGACCGCAAACGGCCACGAGAGCGGGATGGTCTAGAGGCCCTGGGCAGGCTGGTGGATTTGCTTGGCATGGAACTAGCAGGCTTCACAGGATCTCACCAGCTCGGTCGCATTGCTGAGCACCATGGGCCAGTAGAACCCGTTGCGGAACGCCTTGCCCATGAGGGTGCGCGGTGATTGCTCGTCCTCGAGTAGGTAAATGATAAAAAAGATAATTTTTGATGTGGAATGCTACCTAGCATAATCTTGATCATATGTATAATCATGGCATGAATATTAAGACACGAGTGATTCAAAGCGATAATCTATCTTTTGACATAAAAACAATAATACTTCAAGCCTACTAATAAAGCAATCATGTCTTTTCAAAATAACATGGCCAAAGAAAGTTATCCCTACAAAATCATATAGTCTGGCTATGCTCCATCTTCACCACACAAAATATTGACATCATGCACAACCCCGATGACAAGCCAAGCAATTGTTTCATACTTTTGACGTTCTCAAACCTTTTCAACTTTCACGCAATACATGAGCGTGAGCCATGGACATAGCACTATAGGTGGAATAGAATATGATGGTGGAGAAGACAAAAAGGAGAAGATAGTCTCACATCAACTAGGCGTATCAACGGGCTATGGAGATGCCCATCAATAGATATCAATGTGAGTGAGTAGGGATTGCCATGCAACGGATGCAT
Source organism: Triticum urartu (assembly GCF_056163025.1). NCBI lineage: Eukaryota > Viridiplantae > Streptophyta > Magnoliopsida > Poales > Poaceae > Triticum > Triticum urartu. The sequence goes on along the minus strand of NC_141873.1, from coordinate 330,723,956 downwards.
TAGAGCTATAAATGTATGAAAGCTCAACAAAAGAAACTAAGTGGGTGTGCATCCAACTTGCTTGCTCACGAAGACCTAGGGCACTTGAGGAGGCCCATTGTTGGAATATACAAGCCAAGTTCTATAATGAAAATTCCCACTAGTATATGAAAGTGATAACTCAAGAGACTCTCTATATGAAGAACATGGTGCTATTTTGAAGCACAAGTGTGGAAAAAAGGAATAGTAGCATTGCCCCTTTTTATTTATTTTCTCTTTTTTTTATTTGGCCTTTCTCTTTTTTTGGCCTTTCTTTTTTTATTATACTAGCATGACTCTAATATCACCATCTTTATATCGCAAAACTATTGCAAGGAATCAAACATATCATATTCAGCGATCTACAAGTTTATGTAGGATTTTATAACTAACCATGTGAATGACCAGTTCCTGTCATCTCTCTAAATAGATATAAGTGAAGCAAGAGAGTTTAATTCTTTCTACAAAAGATATGCCCACGCTCTAACAAATATAAGTGAAGCAAAAGAGCATTCTACAAATGGCGGTTGTCTAAGTGAAGAGAAACAGACAATCAAAACTTCAAATGATATAAGTGAAGCACATGAAGCATTCTATAAAGCCATACTCAAAGAATATAAGTGAAGTGCAAAGAGCATTCTATAAATCAACCAAGGACGATCTCATACCAGCATGGTGCAAAAAAGAAACATGAAAACTAAAGCAAAGACGCTCCAAGATTGCACATATCACATGAACGAAACGAATCCGAAAACATACCGATACTTGTTGAAGAAAGAGGGGATGCCTTCCCAGCATCCCCAAGATTAGATGCTTGAGTCTCCTTGAATATTTACTTGGGGTGCCTCGGGAATCCCCAAGCTTGAGCTCTTTCCTCTCTTCCTTATTCTCACATCGAAACCTTCTCCATCATCGAACACTTCATCCACACAAAACTTCAACAGAAAACTCGGTAAGATCCGTTAGTATAATAAAGCAAATCACTACTCTAAGTACTGTTGCAAACCAATTCATATTTTGTTTTTGCATTTTGTCTACTGTAGTATAACTTTTCCATGGCTTAATCCACTAATATAAGTTGATAGTTTCATCAAAACAAGCAAACTATGCATCAAAAACAGAATCTATCTAAAACAGAACAGTCTGTAGCAATCTGAACATTCACCATACTTCTGATACTTGAAAAATTCTGCCAAAATTAGGAAAAATAAAAATTTGTATAGGAAGACAGTGCAAAAAGATAGAACCATTTGACGTTCCAGCTAAAAATGTAAAATCGCACACTACAGCCAAAGTTTCTGTCCTGCACCGTACAAACCATCAAGCAAATGTAAACATCCTAAAGGCAAATCTTGGCACATTATTTTTATTATACAAAGGAATTGTACAAGGGGATAATTATTTTTACTGAAAAGTTTCTGTAATCAAGATTCACAAAGTTTCCGTGAGCATGAATAAAGTTCAAGGCTAGCTCCGACTTCAACAATGCTTGTCTCTATCACTTTCGCTTTCCTTTTTGAAAAAGTTTTGGGTTCCCCTCTTTATTTTTGTTGTTTTAAAACTATATAAAAGCACTCAACAGAAACAAATGACTCTCTAAAACTTCCAGATTGTCTCCCTGGCAGCGCTTTCTTTAAAGCCATTAAGCTAGGCATGTAGTGCTCAAGTAGCGAATCCACCCGGATCCCAAGGTATATCAAAGCCAATTTTAATTAACAATGATTTGGCATTTAGTAGTGAGCACAGAGTAACATGTATCATGCTACAACGAAGTCTAACTCTCTTCCTATGCATCGGCATGTCATAAAAGAACAATTCATGCACACATAGTAAAGGCCAATGCATAGTATAAACAGTTTCTTGCAATTTTATCATATTGGAAACATAGAGAGGTGGAGATATGGTTCCTCTCTCATAATAATTGCAAGTAGGAGCATCAAGCACATGCATATTATATTCATCAAAATCATCATATGCAACGGTAAAAGGCAACCCATCAATATAATCCTTAATAAAAGCAAACTTCTCCGATATAGTGTAATTGGGAAAATTCAAAAAGATAATAGGACTATCATGCGTGGGTGCAATAGAAACAATTTCATGTTTAACATAAGGAACTATAGCAAGTTCATCTCCATAAGCATAAATCATATTGGCATCTTGGCCACAAGCATAGCAAGCATCATCAAAAAGGGATATTTCAAGATAATCAACGGGATCATAACAGTCATCATAGCAATCATCCTTCGGTGAGTGCGAAGGGAAATTAAACAATGTATGAGTTGGAGGGTTACTCTCATTAGAAGGTGGGCACGAGTAGCTAATCCGCTCTTCCTCCTTTTGTTCTTCGCTCTCCTCATCATCTTTTTCATCCAATGAGCTCACAGTTTCATCAATTTCTTCTTCCATAGACTCCTGCAAAATATTAGTCTCTTCTTGGACAGCGGAGTAGTACTCAATATATGGTTCAACATAGGCATTAGAAGCATAATTATCATAGCAATATTTAAATATGGAAAAAAATTCAGATTTGTAAAGAGTAGCATCATACTTTTCAATCAAAGAAGCAATTTCGTAAGCACCCTTAAAAGCAACAAATTCTTCAATTTGTTGAACATCATAGTAACTATAAACACCCTTAGCATAAGAGGATACGATTCCCTTATCACTAAACAAACATTGGTAGGGAAGGTGTTTCTTAGGGTCTTCAGAACAACAAGTATAATCATATATTTCACATAAATTCCCAGCATGGCATTGCAAACGATGAATTTGATCCAGTAAAGTTTTCCCTTTTTCAGATATTCGGTGTCGCACATAACAAGCATGCTCATCTAAAGATTTGCCCTCAACTAAGCTAGTTGGGGTTTCAGCACGAGCACATAGGGATCGAAGATGATCCAAGTAATAAGCTTCAGCAGTGTGATAGATTTTGAGTGGTTCTTCAACCATTGGTTTAGTAGGTACAACTAATTTTTTTGGTATTTTGCGTTTCCTACCCATAACTAAAGATAGAAAACAACTAAGAACAGCAAATAAAAATTACTTAGTGATAAAGCAAACAAGCACACACGAGAATATTCACCCCACGCTATTGCTCCCCGGCAACGGCGCCAGAAAAAGGTCTTGATAACCCACAAGTATAGGGGATCGCAACAGTTTTCGATAAGTAAGAGTGTCGAACCCAACGAGGAGCTGAAGGTAGAACAAATATTCCCTCAAGTTCTATCGACCACCGATACAACTCTACGCACGCTTGACGTTCGCTTTACCTAGAACAAGTATGAAACTAGAAGTACTTTGTAGGTGTTGTTGGATAGGTTTGCAAGATAATAAAGATTACGTAAATGAAAAGTAGGGGCTGTTTAGATAAAAGAAACAATAAAGTAAATATAGCGAGTGTGGAAAAGTGGTGGTAGGAGTTGTGAAATTGCCCCTTAAGCAATTGACTACTTTACTAGACCGATAGCAAGTATTATGTGGGAGAGGCCACTGCTAGCATGTCATCCCTGACTTGGAATTCTATGCACTTATGATTGGAACTATTAGCAAGCATCCGCAACTACTAATGTTCATTAAGGTAAAACCCAACCATAGCATTAAGATATATTGGTCCCCCTTCAATCCCGTATGCATCAATTTCTATGCTAGGTTGAAGCTTCTGTCACTCTTGCCCTCCAATACATAGTCCTATCAACATACAAACTAACCCTATGGTGTGATCCACGCGAGCAATCATATGATGGGCACCAAAGGACAGCAACATAACCACAAGCAAATTAAATCAATCATAGCAATTCATCAACCACCGATAGGACAACAAAAATCTACTCAGACATCATAGGATGGCAACACATCATTGGATAATAATATGAAGCATAAAGCACCATGTTCAAGTAGAGGGTACAGCGGGTTGCGGGAGAGTGGACCACTGTAGATAGAGGGGGGGAAGGTGATGGAGATGTTGGTGAAGATGGCGGAGGTGTTGGTGTAGATCGCGGTGATGATGATGGCCCCCGGTGGCACCGGAGTGCCACCGGAAGCGAGGGGGAGAGAGCCCCCCTCCTTCTTCTTCTTCCTTGACCTCCTCCCTAGATGGGAGAAGGGTTTCCCCTCTGGTCCATGGCCTCCATGGCATGGGAGGGGCGAGAGCCCCTCCGAGATTGGATCTGTCTCTCTGTCTCTCTCTGTTTCTACGTTCTGTTCTGGCTCCGTTTCACCGTTTCGTATATATATGGAGATTCGTAACTCCGATTGGCCTGAAACCTTCGCCGTGATTTTTTTTCCGAATATTAGCTTTCTTGCGGCAAAAGAAGAGCGTCAACCGCCTTATGGTGGGCTCACGAGGGTAGGGGGCGCGCCCTAGGGGGGCGCCGCCCTGCCTCGTGACCACCTCGGGCACTGGTTTGCGTTGATTTTCCTTCCGAGTTTTCCATATTTTCCAAAAATAAGCTCTGTCCGTTTTTATCCCGTTTGAACTCCGTTTGATATGGATATTCTGCGAAACCAAAAACATGCAACAGACAGGAACTGGCACTGGGCACTGGATCAATATGTTAGTCCCAAAAATAGTATAAAAAGTTACCAAAAAGTATATGAAAGTTGAATAATATTGGCATGGAACAATCAAAAATTATAGATACGACGGAGACGTATCAGCGATGAGTGATGCCCACAGTCTCCGCCATGTATGTCGGCTAACAGCTCGCACCCCTGTTCCTTGGAGATGCATCGCAAGGAAACATCGTTTGGTCGTTTTCGGTAAAGCTCACCATCCTAAATGCAGTTGACTGTGGCCTGCTGAGCCACGTGCTCAGTGTCTTGTTCCTTCTATGGCAGGGTCCCCTGAAGCAGGTACGCCTTGAATTCTTCGGTCCAGCACCCCTCCTGAGGCTCGAGCGCTAGGAGCAAGCGTCCTCCTGAGGTCGGGCCGCAGGCGAGGGCTCCAGAGGTTGGTGCTGGCGGGAGCTCCTCCTGAGGCAGTGTTGGATCCGCAACCAGAGGGGCTGCTGAAGGCTTGAAGAGCTGCTCCTCGAAGACACCAGGCTCCTAAGGCTGGCTCTTGGATGCTCTCTTGGCGATGTCGTGGGCTTCCTTGTTCGTGTCGCGGGGCACGTGCTGCAACTCCAGGCCCAAGAATTGTTTCTTCATCTTGCGTACCTCCGCCAGGTATGCCTCCATGTGTTCATCCTTCGGCTCGTACACTTTGTTGGAGAAGTTGATGAGGAGCTGGGAGTCGCCCTTGATGGTGAGGCGCTTTACGCCCAAAGCGGCTGCAGCCTTGAGGCCGGCGATCAAGCCTTCGTACTCTGCGATGTTGTTGGAGACCTTTTCGCCGTGTTGGAAGCAGAGCTGCACGATGTAGTAGAGCTTGTCCTGAGTAGGCGAAACGAGCACAGCTCCAGCCCCTGCACCCTGCCGTGCGAAGGCGCCATCGAAGTACATGACCCAGCCATCTGGTGCTTCGCTCCCTAGCGAGAGTGGTCGGTCCTCGCCTGCCCCTGACCCGGGGGCGTCAGTCCATTCTGCCATGAAGTCGGCGAGCGCAGCTCCCTTGATGACCCCGGTGGTGCTGAACTCCAGCTGAATTTCCTGCAGTTCGATGTTCCATTCGGTGACCCTACCTGCAGCATTGGGGCTCTAGAGCACCCTCTCTAGTGGGTAAGTCGAAATAACCTTGATGGGGTGGCCCTGGAACTAGTGACGCATCTGGCGCAAGGCAACGAGAAGTGCAAGCAAGAGCTTCTGCGACATGGGGTAGTGTGCTCGCGTGTCTCGCAGTACCGTGCTGACGAAGGGGCTGAGGATGAACTAGTACAGTGGATGAACAGCCTCAGGAGGTGAGGTGTTCTTGAGCTCGATGAGCTAGTGGATGTGAGGATGGTCTGAATGACCCGTCTGTTGGAAATATGCCCTAGAGGCAATAATAAATTAGTTATTATTATATTTCCTTGTTCATGATAATCGTTTATTATCCATGCTAGAATTGTATTGATAGGAAACTCAGATACATGTGTGGATACATAGACAACACCATGTCCCTAGTAAGCCTCTAGTTGACTAGCTCGTTGATCAATAGATGGTTTCGGTTTCCTGACCATGGACATTGGATGTCGTTGATGACGGGATCACATCATTAGGAGAATGATGTGATGGACAAGACCCAATCCTAAGCCTAGCACAAGATCGTGTAGTTCGTATGCTAAAGCTTTTCTAATGTCAAGTATCATTTCCTTAGACCATGAGATTGTGCAACTCCCGGATGCCGTAGGAATGCTTTGGGTGTACCAAACGTCACAACATAACTGGGTGGCTATAAAGGTGCACTGCGAGTATCTCCGAAAGTGTCTGTTGGGTTGGCACGAATCGAGACTGGGATTTGTCACTCCGTGTAACGGAGAGGTATCTCTGGGCCCACTCGGTAGGACATCATCATAATATGCGCAATGTGACCAAGGAGTTGATCACGGGATGATGTGTTACGGAACGAGTAAAGAGACTTGCCGGTAACGAGATTGAACGAGGTATCGGGATACCGATGATCGAATCTCGGGCAAGTATCGTACCGATAGACAAAGGGAATTGAATACGGGATTGATTGAATCCTCGACATCGTGGTTCATCCGATGAGATCATCGTGGAACATGTGGGAGCCAACATGGGTATCTAGATCCCGCTGTTGGTTATTGACCGGAGAGTCGTCTCGGTCATGTCTGCGTGTCTCCCGAACCCGTAGGGTCTACACACTTAAGGTTCGGTGACGCTAGGATTGTAGAGATATTAGTATGCGGTAACCCGAAAGTTGTTCGGAGTCCCGGATGAGATCCCAGATGTCACGAGGAGTTCCGGAATGGTCCGGAGGTGAAGATTTATATATGGGAAGTCCAGTTTCGGCCATCGGGAAAGTTTCGGGGGTAATCGATATTGTACCGGGACCACCAGAAGGGTCCCGGGGGTCCACCGGGTGGGGCCACCTATCCCGGAGGGCCCCATGGGCTGAAGTGGGAGGGGAACCAGCCCCTGATGGGCTGGTGCGCCCCCCATGGGCCTCCCCCTGCGCCTAGGGTTGGAAACCCTAGGGGTGGGGGCGCCCCACCTGACTTGGGGGGCAAGTCCCCCCTTGGCCGCCGCCCCCCTTGGAGATGGGATCTCCTAGGGTCGGTGCCCCCCTAGGGGCCCTATACATAGTAGGGGGGAGGGAGGGCAGCCATACCCAAGTCCCTGGCGCCTCCCTCTCCCCCGTGACACCTCTCCCTCTCGTTGGTGCTTGGCGAAGCCCTGTCGAGATCCCGCTGCTTCCACCACCACGCCGTCATGCTGCTGGATCTCCATCAACCTCTCCTCTCCCCTTGCTGGATCAAGAAGGAGGAGACGTCTTCCCAACCGTACATGTGTTGAACGCGGAGGTGCCGTCCGTTCGGCGCTGGGTCATCGGTGATTTGGATCACGACGAGTACGACTCCATCAACCCCGTTCACTTGAACGCTTCCGCTAGCGATCTTCAAGGGTATGAAGATGCACTCCCTCTCTCTCGTTGCTAGTATCTCCTAGATTGATCTTGGTGACACGTAGGAAAATTTTGAATTATTGCTACGATCCCCAACACCGTCCCCATCTATGGTGGTGGCTAGGTCCTATTTATAGTGGCCTTGGTCCTCTTCCCAAATGTAGGCGGGAAGGGATCCCACAACGGCCAAATTCAAAGGGAGACAACTAGTACAAGTTATCCTGACAAAAGTAGTCTTCGCCTGCAGAGGCTCTGGTGGTGACGCTGCAGTGGGCTACATGATGACCTCCATCCTGTCATCCTCGCGGTCTTGGTCTCGTTGCATCAATATGGAAACCTTTGCTTGATTCCTCGGGACTCCGCGCCTGCACTTTCCTCCTTGGCATAAAAGGGGAAACTGGTACACTGCGCCTGCTGGTGCCCGCCTGGCCTTGGTCATCATGGCTCACGTCATGTGAACCTCATGAGGTGCACCTTGCATTGATATCTCTGCTCCTTGGGAGCCAGCCTAGTGAGGTCGCCCCCCCAAGGAGGTCTTGGTGTCATCCGCCTCGCAAGGCTTGGCCCCTCGCAAGGGGCTTGGGTCGTTGTTGCTGAAACTGGGCCATACCGGGCCGTCGATGGAGCCACGTCGTGGGCCACAGGTAGGTAGGTCTGGGTACCCCCGTTCCCAAAACGCCAACAGCCCCCCTTCGGCAGTCTCTCCAAAACACGGATTGCAAAGGCGACAACAGAACGCATTCTACACGCTGCAACAAGGAACTACAACCAAAAACCACAAAGAAGGATAATCAAGAACGTGACAAGCACAGACAAACTTATGAGACAAACCACGTCCAACAATAAAAAGTCCAAGAACAATTGCATCATAGCAACGACAAGAATATGGCAGCACCTGCAAAGGTGAGGGAAAAGAAAACAGACAATAAGCATGTAAAAAATATCGCGCACAAGAAAGAAAATAAAGGGCATATGAACCTATTGGGGAACGCAGTATTTCAAAAATTTCCTACGATCATGCAAGATCTATCTAGGAGATGCATAGCAATGAGAGGGGAGAGTGTGCCCACGTACCCTCGTAGACCGAAAGCGGGAGCGTTTAGTAACGCGGTTGATGTAGTCGAACATCTTCGCGATCCAACCGATCCAAGCACCGAACGTACGACACCTCCGCGTTAAGCACACGTTCAGCTCGATGACGTCCCTCGATCTCTTGATCCAGTTGAGGACAAGGGAGAGTTCCGTCAGCACGACGGCGTGATGATGGTGATGATGAAGTTACCGGCGCAGGGCTTCGCCTAAGCACTATGACGATATGACTGAGGTGTGTAACTGTGGGGGGGGGGCACCGCACACGGATAAGAGAAGACTTGGTGTGCCTTTGGGGTGCCCCCTCCCACGTATATATAGGGGGAGGAGAGGTGGCCAGACCTAGGGGGCGCGCCATGGGGGGAGTCCTACTTGGACTCCCGGTCAAAGTAGGATTCGGTCCCCCCTTTCCTATTCCAAGTAGGAGAAGAAGGGAAGGAGGAATAGGAGAGAACGAAGGAGGGGGGCGCCACCCTCTCCCCTTGTCCAATTCGAACTGGGCAAGGGGGGGCTCCACCTCTGGTCATCCCTCTCTCTTCTCCGCTAAGGCCCATGGTGGCCCATTAACCTCCGGGGGGGTCCGGTAACCCCTGGTACTCCGAAACTTATCCGAAATGACCCGCACCATTCTGGTGTCCCAATGTAGACTTACAATATATGAATCTTTATGTCTCAACCATTTCGAGACTCCTCGTCATGTCCGTTATCTCATCTCGGACTCCGAACAAACTTCGGTTCATCAAAACACGAAACTCATAATACAAATTGTCATCGAACGTTAAGCGTGTGGACCCTACGGGTTCGAGAACTATGTAGACATGACTGAGACATATCTCCTGTCAATAACCAATAGCGGAACCTGGATGCTCATATTGGCTCCTACCTATTCTACGAAGATCTTTATCGGTCAAACCGCATAACAACATACGTTGTTCCCTTTGTCATCGGTATGTTACTTGCCCGAGATTCGATTGTCGGTATCATCATACCTAGTTCAATCTCGTCACCGGCAAGTCTCTTTACTCATTCCATAATGCATCATCCCATGACTAACTCATTAGTCACATTGCTTGCAAGGCTCATAGTGATGTGCATTACCGAGAGGGCCTAGAGATACCTCTCCCATACATGGAGTGACAAATCCTAATCTCGATCTATGCCAACTCAACAAACACCATCGGAGACACCTGTAGAGCATCTTTATAATCACCCAGTTACGTTGTGACGTTTGATAGCACACAAGGTGTTCATCCAGTATTTGGGAGTTGCATAATCTCATAGTCTGAGGAACATGTATAAGTCATGAAGAAAGCAATAGCAGAAAAACTAAATGATCATTATGCTAAGCTAATGGATGGGTCTTGTCCATCACATCATTCTCTAATGATGTGATCCCGTTCATCAAATGACAACACATGTCTATGGTCAGGAAACATAACCATCTTTGATTAACGAGCTAGTCAAGTAGAGGCATAGGGACACTCTGTTTGTCTATGTATCCACACATGTACTAAGTTTCCGGTTAATACAATTCTAGCATGAATAATAAACATTTATCATGATATAAGGAAATATAAATAACAACTTTATTATTGCCTCTAGGCCATATTTCCTTCAGTCTCCCACTTGCACTAGAGTCGATAATCTAGATTACATAGTAATGATTCTAACACCCATGGAGTCTTGGTGCTGATCATGTTTTGCTCGTGAGAGAGGCTTAGTCAACGGGTCTGCAACATTCAGATCCGTATGTATCTTGCAAATCTCTATGTCTCCCTCCTTGACTTAACCGCGGATGGAATTGAAGCATCTCTTGATGTGCTTGGTTCTCTTGTGAAATCTGGATTCCTTTGCCAAGGCAATTGCACCAGTATTGTCACAAAAGATTTTTATTGGACCCGATGCACCAGGTATTACACCTAGATCGGATATGAACTCCTTCATCCAGACTCCTTCATTTGCTGCTTCCGAAGCAGCTATGTACTCCGCTTGACACGTAGATCCCACCACGACGCTCTGCTTGGAACTGCACCAACAGACAGCTCCACCATTCAATATAAATACGTATCCGATTTGCGCCTTAGAATCGTCCTGATCAGTGTCAAAGCTTGCATCGACGTAACCATTTACGACGAGCTCTTTGTTACCTCCATAAATGAGAAACATATCCTTAGTCCTTTTCAGGTATTTCAGAATGTTCTTGGCCGTTGTCCAGTGATCCACTCCTGGATTACTTTGGTACATCCCTACTAAACTAATAGCAAGGCACACGTCAAGTCTGGTACACAACATTGCATACATGATAGAACCTATGGCTGAGGCATAGGGAATGGCTTTCATTTTCTCTCTATCTTCTATAGTGGTCGGGCATTGAGTCTAACTCAACTTCACACCTTGTAACACAGGAAAGAACCCTTTCTTTGACTGATCCATTTTGAACTTCTTCAAAACTTTATCAAGGTATGTGCTTTGTGAAAGTCCAATTAAGCGTCTTGATCTATCTCTATAGATCTTGATGCCCAATATATAAGCAGCTTCACCGAGGTCTTTCATTAAAAAATTCTTATTCAAGTATCCTTTTATGCCATTCAAAAAATTAGTATCATTTCCGATCAACAATATGTCATCCACATATGATATCAGAAATGCTACGGAGCTCCCACTCACTTTCTTGTAAATACATGCTTCTCCAAAAGTCTGTATAAAACCATATGCTTTGATCACACTATCAAATCGTATATTCCAACTCTGAGAGGCTTGCACCAGTCCATAAATGGATCGCTGGAGCTTGCACACTTTGTTAGCACCTTTTGGATCGACAAAACCTTTTGGTTGCATCATATACAACTCTTCTTTAAGATATCCATTAATGAATGCATTTTTGACATCCATTTGCCAGATTTCATAATCATAAAATGCGGCAATTGCTAACATGATTCGGACAGACTTAAGCATCGCTACGGGTGAGAAGGTCTCATCGTAGTCAACTCCTTGAACTTGTTGAAAACCTTTCACAACAAGTCGAGCTTTGTAGACAGTAACATTACCGTCAGCATCAGTCTTCTTCTTGAAGATCCATTTATTCTCTATTGCTTGCCGATCATCGGGCAAGTCAGCCAAAGTCCATACTTTGTTCTCATACATGGATCCCATCTTAGATTTCATGGCCTCAAGCCATTTTGCGGAATCTGGGCTCATCATTGCTTCCTCATAGTTCGTAGGTTTGTCATGGTCAAGAAACATGACCTCTAGAATAGGATTACCGTACCACTCTAGTGCGAATCTTACTCTGGTTGACCTACGAGGTTCGGTAGTAACTTGATCAGAAGTTTCATGATCATCATCATTAGCTTCCTCACTAATTGGTGTAGGAATCACTGGAACTGATTTCTGTGATGAACTACTTTCCAATAAGGGAGAAGGTACAATTACCTCATCAAGTTCTACTTTCCTCCAATTCACTTCTTTCGAGAGAAACTCCTTCTCTAGAAAGGATCCATTCTTAGAAATGAATATCTCGCCTTCGGATATGTGATAGAAGGTGTACCCGATAGTCTCCTTTGGGTATCCTATGAAGACACATTTCTCTGATTTGGGTTCAAGCTTATCAGGTTGAAGCTTTTTCACATAAGCATCGCAGCCCCAAACTTTAAGAAACGACAACTTGGGTTTCTTGCCAAACAACACTTCATATAGTGTTGTCTCAATGGATTTCGATGGTGCCCTATTTAACGTGAATGCAACCATCTCTAAAGAATAACCCCAAAACGATAGTGGTAAATCAGTAAGAGACATCATAGATCACACCATATCCAATAAGGTGCGGTTACGACGTTCGGACACACCATTACGTTGTGGTATTCCGGGTGGCGTGAGTTGCGAAACTATTCCACATTGTTTCAAATGAAGACCAAACTCATAACTCAAATATTCACCTCCATGATCAGATCGTAGAAACTTTATTTTCTTGTTACGATGATTTCCACTTCACTCTGGAATTCTTTGAACTTTTCAAATGTTTCAGACGTATGTTTCATTAAGTAGATATGCCCATATCTACTCAAATCATCTGTGAAGGGCGGAAAATAACGATACCCGCCACGAGCATCAACACTCATCGGACCGCATACATCAGTATGTATTATTTCCAATAAGTCTATTGCTCGCTCCATTGTTCCGGAGAATGGAGTCTTAGTCATCTTGCCCATGAGGCATGGTTCGCAAGCATCAAGTGATCCATAATGAAGTGATTCCAAAAGCCCATCAGCATGGAGTTTCTTCATGTGCTTTACACCAATATGACCTAAGCGGTAGTGCCATAAATAAGTTGCACTATCACTATTAAACTTGTACCTTTTGGCTTCAATACTATGAATATGTGTATCACTACTATCGAGATTCAATAAAAATAGACCACTCATCAAGGGTGCATGACTATAAAAGATATTACTCATGTAAATAGAACAACCATGATTCTTTGATTTAAATGAATAACCGTCTCGCATCAAACAAGATCCAGATATAATGTTCATGCTTAACGCTGGCACCAAATAACAATTATTCAGGTCTAAAACTAATCCGGAAGGTAGATGTAGAGGTAGCGTGCCGACTGCGATCACATCGACTTTGGAACCATTTCCCACGCGCATTGTCACCTCGTCCTTAGCCAATCCTCGTTTAATCCATAGCCCCTATTTCGAGTTGCAAATATGAGCAACACAACCAGTGTCAAATACCCAGGCGCTACTACGAGCATTAGTAAGGTACACATCAATAACATGTATATCAAATATACCTTTCACTTTGCCATCCTTCTTATCCGCCTCACTTCTGATATCTCCAGGTCTTGTCACCAAAAACCTTCCCCGATTGACAGAACGTCCCGCTACTGACACTTGAAAAAGCTGCTTTCAAGGTCTCGTCGCTTCGGTGAATCACTTGAGCCCTGAGACATTTTCGGTGCCATGGAGCTAGACCAGTGAGCTATTACGCTTTCTTCAAAGGATGGCTGCTTCCAAGCCCACCTCCTGGTTGTCATCGCTCGATCACTTCCTTTTCCACTAAGTGATTGCTTAGGGACCTTAGCGTACGATCTGGGCTGTTTCCCTCTCGACTTTGGATCTTAGCACCCAATCAGTCTGGGCAGTTTCGCTTCCAGTGACCAGTCCCTTTGCAGTAGAAGCACTCAGTCTCAGACTTAGGTCCAGACTTGGGCTTCTTCACTTGAGCGGCAACTTCCTCGTCGTTCTTCTTGAAGTTCCCCATCTTCCCTTTGCCCTTCTTCTTGAAACTAGTGGTCTTGTTGACCATCAACACTTGATGCTCCTTCTTGATTTCTACCTCCGCAGCCTTTAGCATTGCGAAGAGCTCGGGAATTGTCTCATCCATCCCTTGCATATTATAGTTCATCACGGAGCTTTTGTAGCTTGGTGGAAGTGATTGAAGAACTCTGTCAATGACACTATCATCAGGAAGATTAACTCCCAGTTGAGTCAAGTGGTTGTGGTAGCCAGACATTCTAAGTATATGTTCACTGATAGAACTATTCTCCTCCATTTTGCAGCTGTACAACTTATTGGAGACTTCATATCTCTCAATACGGGCATTTGATTGAAATATTAACTTCAACTCCAGGAACATCTCATATGCTCCATGACGTTCAAAACGTCATTGAAGTCTCGATTCTAAGTCGTAAAGCATGGCACACTAAACTATCGAGTAGTCACCAGCTTTGCTCTGCCAGACATTCATAACATCTGGAGTTGCTCCTGCAGCGGGCTTTGCACCTAGCGGTGCTTCCAGAACGTAATTCTTGTGTGTAGCAATGAGGATAATCCTCAAGTTACGGACCCAGTCCGTGTAGTTGCTACCATCATCTTTCAACCTAGCTTTCTCTAGGAACGCATTAAAATTCAAAGGAACAGTAGCACGGGCAATTTATCTACAACAACATAGACATGCAAAATACTATCAGGTACTAAGTTCAAGATAAATTAAAGTTCAATTAATCATATTACTTAAGAACTCCCACTTAGATAGACATCCCTCTAGTCATCTAAATGATCACGTGATCCATATAAACTAAACCATGTCCAATCATCACGTGAGATGAAGAAGTTTTCAATGGTGAACATCACTATGTTGATCATATCTACTATATGATTCACGCTCGACCTTTCGGTCTCAGTGTTCTGAGGCCATATCTGCATATGCTAGTCTCGTCAAGTTTAACCTGAGTATTCTGCTTGTGCAAAACTGGCTTGCACCCGTTGTATGTGAATGTAGAGCTTATCACACCCGATCATCACGTGGTGTCTCGACACGACGAAGTATAGCAACGGTGCATACTCAGGGAGAACACTTGTACCTTGAAATTTAGTGAGAGATCATCTTATAATGCTACTGACGTACTAAGCAAAATAAGATGCATAAAAGTTAAACATCACATGCAATCAAAATAAGTGATATGATATGGCCACCATCATCTTGTGCCTTTGATCTCCATCTTTAAAGCACTGACATGATCACCATCGTCACCGGCTTGACACCTTGATCTCCATTGTAACATCGTTGTCGTCTCGCCAACTATTGCTTCTACGACTATCGCTACCGCTTAGTGATAAAGTAAAGCAATTACATGGCGATTGCATTTCATACAATAAAGCGACAACCATATTGCTCCTGCCAGTTGCCGACAACTGTTACAAAACATGATCATCTCATACAACAATTTATATCATCACGTCTTGACCATATCACATCACAACATGCCCTGCAAAAACAAGTTAGACGTCCTCTACTTTGTTGTTGCAAGTTTTACGTGGCTGCTACGGGCTTTTAGCAAGAATCGCTCTTACCTACGCATCAAAACCATAACAATTTTTCGTAAAGTGTGTTGTTTTAACCTTCAACAAGGACCGTGCGTAGTCAAACTCGATTCAACTAAAGCTGGAGAAACAGGCACCCGCTAGCCACCTGTGTGCGAAGCACGCCGGTAGAACCAGTCTCATGAATGAGGTCATGTAATGTCGGTCCGGGCTGCTTCATCCAACAATATCGCTGAATCAAAGTAAGACGTTGCTGGTAAGCAGTATGACTATTATCACCCACAACTCATTGTGTTCTACTCGTGCATATAACATCTACTCATAAACCTGGCTCGGATGCCATTGTTGGGGAACGCAGTATTCAAAATTTCCTACGATCACGCAAGATCTATCTAGGAGATGCATAGCAACGAGAGGGGAGAGTGTGTCCACGTACCCTCGTAGACCGAGAGCAGAAGCGTTTAGTAACGCGGTTGATGTAGTCGAACGTCTTCGCGATCCAACCGATCCAAGCACCGAACGTACGACACCTCCGTGTTCAGCACACGTTCAGCTCGATGACGTCCCTCGATATCTTGAACCAGTTGAGGACGAGGGAGAGTTCCGTCAGCACGACGGCGTGATGACGGTGATGATGAAGTTACCGGCGCAGGGCTTCGCCTAAGCACTATGACAAATATGTTCGAGGTGTGTAACTGTGGGGGGGGGGGCACCGCACACGGCTAAGAGAAGACTTGTTGTGCCTTTGGGGTGCCCCCTCCCACGTATATAAAGGGGGAAGGAAAGGTGGCCGGCCCTAGGGGCGCGCCATGGGGGGAGTCCTACTTGGACTCCCGGTCCAAGTAGGATTCAGTCCCCACCTTTCCTATTCCAAGTAGGAGAAGAATGGAAGGAGGAAGAGGAGAAAAGGAAGGAGGGGGGCGCCGCCCCCTCCCCTTGTCCAATTCGGACTGGGCAAGGGGGGCACCACCTATGGCCGGCCCCTCTCTCTTCTCCACTAAGGCCCATGGTGGCCCATTAACCTCCCGGGGGGGTCCGGTAACCCCCGGTACTCCAAAATTTATTCGAAACGACCCGAACCTTTTCGGTGTCCGAATGTAGCCTTCCAATATATGAATCTTTATGTCTCGACCATTTCGAGACTCCTTGTCGTGTCCGTGATCTCATTCGGGACTCCGTACAAACTTCGGTTCATCAAAACACAAAACTCATAACACAAATCGTCATCGAACGTTAAGCGTGCAGACCCTACGGGTTCGAGAACTATGTAGACATGACCGAGACATATCTCCGGTCAATAACCAATAGTGGAACCTGGATGCTCATATTGTATTCTACATATTCTACGAAGATCTTTATTGGTCAAACCACATAACAACATACGTTGTTCCCTTTGTCATCGGTATGTTACTTGCTCGAGATTCGATCGTTGGTATCATCATAACTAGCTCAATCTCGTCACCGGCAAGTCTCTTTACTCGTTTTGTAATGCATCATCCCATGACTAACTCATTAGTCACATTGCTTGCAAGGCTCATAGTGATGTGCACTACCGAGAGGGCCTAGAGATACCTCTCCGATACACGGACTGATAGATCCTAATCTCGATCTATGCCAACTCAACAAACACCTTTAGAGACACCTGTAGAGCATCTTTATAATCACCCAGTTACGTTGTGACGTTTGATAGCACACAAGGTGTTCCTCCGGTACTCGGGAGTTGCATAATCTCATAGTCTGAGGAACATGTATAAGTCATGAAGAAAGCAATAGCAGAAAAACTAAACGATCATTATGCTAAGCTAACGGATGGGTCTTGTCCATCACATCATTCTCTAATGATGTGATCCTGTTCATCAAATGACAACACATGTCTATGGTCAGGAATCTTAACCATCTTTGATTAACGAGCTAGTCAAGTAGAGGCATACTAGGGACACTCTGTTTGTCTATGTAGCCACACATGTACTAAGTTTTCGGTTAATACAATTCTAGCATGAATAATAAACATTTATCATGATATAAGGAAATATAAATAACAACTTTATTATTTCCTTTAGGGCATATTCCCTTCAGAACCTCGACTTAGCTAGCCAATAGGAGGACCGATGGAAATGCTCAACGAACCCCTTCCATTCCAGGGGAGCGAAGCTGGAGGAACCTACATTCAAGGGGAACGTTGTCATGATGATGATGAAGAAGGTTACATGACCCCTCCATTCAAGGGGAGCGAAAAAGGAAGAGGTGACAAGCTTTGTTAGACGCGACATGGTGAACGTGAACGAGGTGCCGCGACGGGGAGAAAAGAAAATCCAGAAGCAAGAAGATGTGACCATGGAGAAAGGCAGTGCTGAAGGACGCACTTTAACCCGATGTGCCAAATGGCAACACCCCGGCCAATGGCCTCACTTAAGCGAGCCGTCGACCCAACACATTGACACACGGACCGACGTGTTGGGCCAATGCCAACAAACATATGTCGGGTGATGGATCTTTTACGCAAGCCACCGGATCCAACATGAGATGGCCTTCAGGTTCGTCTGCCAGTTTTGCAACAAGGATGATGTTACGCCCGGACATTTGCAACCGAGTTCATGTTCTATAACTTTTGCAGTGGAGGTATTGTTGTCAGCGAGGTTGCAGCCGGGGTCACGCGCGGTGGCTGCCGTTGCCTCGCCTCCACCACGAGCGTCGACCGCGCGTGGTGCGCACCCCTCTCCGGAGAGGATGATGGCAGGACGGGCAGCACTGCTCCTCCATCACCACCATTCAATGGGAGTTCACTCCTACCTCTGCTGCAAAAGTTCTACGACATGAATTCAGTTGCAAACATCCGAGCGCAACATCATCCCTATTGCAAAAGCTGACAGCTAGATTTGACGGTCATCTCGCATTGAATCAATAGCTCGCAAAGCGGTGACAGCCGGCGCGTATTGCCCATAGAAATTCTTAGGATTTTTTTAGGATTTATTTGTACTCTATTTTACAGGAACATTTCATCCACTCAGGCCTTTTTGTGTATTCCACTCTTTTTAATGTTATAATGTGCTATATCAAACTTCTTTACTTATAGTTTTCAAATATTTCACGTCAATAAAGTCCATCCTTTATTGGAAAAAAATATAATTCAAGAGTTTAGTTCTACTTTCTTTTTACTTCTCCATTTTTTAAGAATCATGGGAATAAAAAAAGTAATTCCTAAATATAAGCCCTATTAGAGTTTCCAATATGGACTACATATCAAGTAAAATGAGTGAATCCGTACTCTAAAATTTATATACTCCCTTCGTTCTTAAATATACATTTTTCTAGAGATTCCAGTAGGGACTACATACAGAGCAAAATGAGTGAATTTACACTCTAAAATATGTCTATGTACATCTGTATATAGTTCATATTGAAATTTTTAAGAAGACTTATATTTAAGAACAGAGGGAATACATCAGTATGTAGTCCTAGTGAAATCTCAAAAAAAAATTATATTTAGAAGAGGTAATAAAAGTTAAAGTTTAAGATAGACTTTTCTTAGAGCATTATTAGTAGAACCCTTAAACCCTCAAACCCTCACTAGCGTTTTAAGGGTCCAAAAATGATTTTTTATGCACTTTTACGGGTTGAAAAACAGGGGCAAAGATTAGAGCCCTCAAACCCAACCCTTATAACGGAATATTCCCCATGAACGACGTTGTCGTTGCGCGCGAGAGGTCGACGGGGCGGCCGCCGGCGACGGGGGGCGACTAGCAGCGGCGGTCGCGGGCGTTGACGCGGGAGTTGGGAGGATTTTTCCCTCTCGCGCGAGTATAACCGCTAAATAAGGGTTGGGGTAGGTTTTGCTCCCCAACCCTTACTTTTAAGGATTGGGAGAGGGTTTGAGGGTTGGACCTTTACAAAAATTTGAGGATTTAAAAGTTAAAGGTTCTAATTTACTGTTTTTTCCGACGAAAACTATAAAAAATCAGTTATTTTTAGAAATTTGAGGATTTAAGGCCTCTACTGGTAATTACCCGACGCCGCCCCGGCCCGGCTCAAGTTCACCTCACTTGTCTGTCCGCAATAAAACCCTCCTCCCCTCTGCTCCATCCTCTGACTCTCCTTCCCTAGGGTCAACCGCCGGCGCCGCCTGAACCCTAGCCCCGCCGCGCCGCACCCCGCCCCGCTGCAGGTGAGTTGATCTTTTCGCGCCCTTCGCTTTCATTTCACCCCTCTTATTGGCCATCTTACCACCCGTGCGGCGCAGGCAGCTGAGAGATGGAGAAGGGGGCGTCGGAGTCGTCGCCGCTCGACTGCGCTCGCTGCGGCAAGCCCGCGTCTCTCCAGTACGTTTTTTTGCCCATCTTCCTCCCGCCGCCACCAGTTAGTCGCAAAATAGCTGAAAGACGGCGCCGTCTCGGTTCCGGCTGCTACCAATTATACGAGTTCTCAGCACCCGACAGATTAAACGCTCTAGGATCCTCAATCTAGCGCAAGTAGTCATTGTCCTGGGCAACTTTGCAGGGCGCTATAAATAGGGAAGCTATGTCGTTGGATCTTTAGTTGTGGGATCCTTGCTTTAGTTTGTTATGAGGGGCATTTATTCCATCCCCTGCCCATTTGATTCATGGTGTGGAGTGCGCACGAAGGAACCTGACGAGCTATTATGTTCAAGTTTTTGCTAACAGTTTGATATTTTCAGATGCCCCAAGTGCGCTCAACTGAAGCTCCCCCGTGAAGCTGCTGCTTTCTGGTGAGTTGCAACCTCCTATTTCTTCCCACAGTTTTGTACTGCGATAGCGGCGGTGAAGATTTTCAGCTGTTCTATAGGTGCTGCTCATTTCACAGCTAGATTGTCCTTGATAGTCAGCTGATATGAATTATAGTTTGTCCTGGAGCCCTTGATACCGATACTTCTAAGTAGAGTTCTGAATGGACTTGTAAGAATTGCTCCTGTTAGATTGCCAGTTAATCTTAGTAAAGCCTTCTAGATGTTTATTCTATGCTGTATTACCAATTTCATCACCAATAAGTATGGCCTTGGTCCAGTCTACCATTCTGTCCAATACGTCTTTCGATGACCTTCAGTAGTGAGGACAATCGAGTTACCTGCTGAAGAAAATGGATCCTTTGATATTTAAGCATCTCTTGAAGGCGTTAGCATACATACCAGTACAGGGTAGAATTCTGCCTCTGAGTGGAAACATTTTATGCTAATGCGCAAACCATCCACAGTTCGCAGGATTGTTTCAAGGCAGCATGGGCCTCTCACAAGTCTGTTCACACAAAGGTAGATGCACTGACATCTCAGCTGTCTCAAGAAGGCTGGAAATATTGTTTGAAAAAAGGGCGGACCCGGACACTGGAGCTTCCTCGTTTTGATTGGACAGGGTATTTTTTTTACCACATATTTATATCTACGTTGTTGTGTTTATGCCGATGCTTCTGTTTCTTATAACCAACAAGATAAAGTATCTTGCTAGTGCATTTTGGTTTTGTATTGTACCTCTAGGGCAAACTACTTAAAAATGCATTTCTTACTTTATAGTTTATATTAACTGATCATGTATTACAGTTTATTGAGATCATGCCTGGCATATGGGTACTTTATTTTTAGTTTCTGTTATGTCTATATATTAGCAACTCCCTTGACAATATTAGTCTGGGTAAACCAAAAGAAGCAGTTCTCTCATATAATTGGATTTTATTGTATTTGGAGCTAATTCTCTAGCATAGCACTATTTTTTTACTTTGTATTTATTGTGGTTTTAGTCCATTGAGACCATTTCCTATATCAAAGATGCGTTTGGTGCCAGATGGAATCGAGAAACCTGATTGGGCGCTTGATGTAAGTATCAACAGTCCCTAAGTTTATTTCATTTCATCCTCTGTGTGTCTTTTTAGCATTACCATTTGGACTGATATAGATCTCTGTACCAAAAGAGAGGATCATTAAGTTGGCAGTATTTTGTTATCATGTAATCTGCTCTAGTACATATCCCCTGACGTTTGATAAACTTTTTTAGGGAATCCCCAAGATCGAGCCGGACAGTGATTTGCAGAAAAGAGTAGAGGTAGAGCTTTCCACTGATACGCAAGTATCATATATGTTCCAAAAATAGATATCTGATGTTATTTTGCTGGATCTGTTTCTGCTATTTCTGTAGATCAAGACCCCTGAGCAAATTGAAAGGATGAGGGAAACATGCCGAGTAAGTTCCCAGCACATCCAGTTTTGTACTTAAATAATGAAATGTTATGGTGGCATTGTACTGACTATTCCACTTTGTTCCCAACTGTTACTGTTAGATTGCAAGAGAAGTTTTAGATGCAGGCGCTCGTATAATCAAGCCAGGAATTACAACAGATGAAATTGATAGAGTGATTCATGAGGAGACAATTGCCAGAGGTCTGATTAACCTTCTTGAAAATTTTGAAATGCAGCAAATTGATCACCAGCTGAATACCTTTTAAATCACTATCATGTCTCATGAAATGTTTCAGAGAATCTTGTACTTGTTTTCTATGTCTAACATTTGTTGTACATCAGAGAATTAAATGTATTCCCAAGATATTTATTATGCATCTCGATCTGTTTCGTAATTTCCATTCTTGATCTACAGGTGGATACCCGTCCCCGTTGAATTACCATTTCTTCCCGAAGTCATGCTGCACGTAGGTTATTGTATTATTTGTTGCTTATTACTCCCTCCGTTCCTAAATATAAGTCTTTTTAAAGATTCCACTATGGACTACATACGGATGTATATAGACATATTTTAGAGTATAGATTCACTCATTTTGTTCCGTATGTAGTCACTTATTGAAATCTCTAAAAAGACTTGCATTTAGGAACGGAGGGAGTATTTAGCATCAAGTGATGTTTCTCATTGTTGTCATTTGTATTCAGGTCAGTTAATGAAGTCATTTGCCATGGAATTCCAGATGCCAGGTCCCTTGATATTTACACATAGAGCTAATCATTCATCTCATTCTTGCTTGAACCTGATGTTGCTTTGTCTAATTTTGATTTACATCTGTAAGGTTAACCATTGGTTTCTATCTAAATGTTTCTAACAGAAAACTTGAAGATGGTGACATTGTAAACATTGACGTTACTGTATACTATAAAGGTGTTCATGGTAAAGTCTCAGGCGCCTGATGCTGTATTTAACCACTTAAAATTGTTATTTGGTGTTCGACTGGACATATAACCTGTAAGATGCAACTATTAACTGCAGGTGATTTGAATGATACATATTTTGTTGGAAATGTTGATGAAGCTTCGAAACAGCTTGTCCGTTGTACCTATGAGTGCTTGGAGAAAGCTATCGCAATAGGTGATGCTTCGGTTTAATTCTTGTAATTTAGTAAATTCACCTTTCTTTGTTTCTTGTCATTTTCTCTTCCGGTTATTATATCTTACCGGAAGATATGTAATTTTCTTCTGTTTGAAACTCCTGCAAGATTTTGGAAAACAGCATCTCTGCAAACGAGACATGCCATTTAAATTTACCATTTTGATGCACAGTTAAACCTGGAGTTAGGTTTCGGGAAGTTGGAGAAGTCATAAGTAGACATGCATCGATGTCAGGTTTATCTGTGGTCAGTATTGCATTGGCACCGACTTGATCCTGAAATAGCTTAGCTCTTTTGTTATCTTTGCGTTATATAATTGCACCTTTACTCCCGTATCTTGTTATTCCAGGTGAAATCTTATTGTGGTCATGGCATAGGAGAATTGTTCCACTGTGCCCCGAACATCCCTCATTATTCAAGTATGGTTCTTGCAGCTTGTATTTCTTATTTGCATTCCTTCTATTAAAGATGTATAAGCTTTACCTTAGTATATTTATATCCAAATGCTACAAAATACCATTGAATATGAGATATGGTTGCTTCATAATGTAGGAAACAAGGCTGTTGGTATCATGAAAGCTGGTCAGACATTTACAATTGAGCCAATGATTAACACAGGCAAGTTGTGACAGTGGCAAAAACAATGTGCAGTTGAACGTCTCGATGCTACTTTTGGCC
Source organism: Triticum urartu (assembly GCF_056163025.1). Lineage (NCBI taxonomy): Eukaryota > Viridiplantae > Streptophyta > Magnoliopsida > Poales > Poaceae > Triticum > Triticum urartu. The sequence continues at coordinate 330,700,508 of NC_141873.1, read as the reverse complement.
TAGGTCTGCTGCATTGTTTTATAATGAAAGCTTTCATATTTTGCAGGACTTTGGCGTGACCGTCTATGGCCTGACGAGTGGACTGCAGTGACTGCAGATGGTAAACGGAGTGCTCAATTTGAGCACACCCTTTTGGTGAGTATGTTGTTTTGTTTAGATGAATTGATCCAATTTGCTCATGTAGTGTGTGGATGTGGCATTGTGGCCACGTGGGTATCCTTTCCAAAGTTTTTGCCGCCTCAAAATATGCGCCGTAGGTTAATCTTGTCAAAATTGGACATTTAGACCAAACAGGGTTCACTTTTTCGGCCTGCCTCCAGTTTCTCTAAGAAAACTCTATTCTCACTGCTGTTTGATGGTATACACAAACTCATTCTCTCTGTTCTCCTATGCCCTTAGGTGACGGAAACCGGAGTTGAAGTTTTGACAGCAAGGCTGCCCTCATCACCGGACGTCTACCCATGGTTGAAGCCGGCGTCAGCAAATAGCAAGTGATACGAGCACATCTTTTTGATCAACTTGCCATTGAGACGGTGTGGTAGAGTCCAAACCATGTGGATTTTCCTCGGGTCACAACTTGCTGTAACCATTGTTCTTTTTACCGAATGTCGATCATTTGTGCCTATTTGAACTGATTTATATAGTTGAATGTGGTGTTGGGCACATGAGGCGTCCTCCCATTATGCTATGTCGTGAGAGTCAACATATGATGATTCATACAATTTTGAGCAGATTCATGCCGAGTTATATTGTTACATGAGGTCCTCCCATTATGCTATGTCATGAGAGTCAACGGACGAGTGGTGATAATAAGATTAAAAATACGAGTGCAGTGAAAACTCTGTCCGTTCTGAGAACAGAATGGAAACGAAGCGCAAAAATGGGAATCCACAAAATGGAAGTGGCAACTTGAGCTTCTGGTGGGAAACAGAACAGTGTTTTCAGCAGATTTTTTGTGCAAACAGAATTTCTGTATTGCATTCTTGGAGTGTAACTAAACAATTTTGTTGGTTTTGTCTATGTCCCAAAGGAGATTTTTAGCTCTGGTAAAAACACGCTTTTCACACCAGTTTCTGCACTAGAACTTCTCTTTCCGTTTCCCCTAAAAGATACCGCCCACTTCGCTCTGTTTTCATTTTTCATCTCTAATTGGTATGACTGTTGGTTCATATTGAGTGGAAGGCAAGCCTCAGGTGCAACTTGTGACATTTTACACCCCAGGTTACACCATTTTAAGGCACATAGCAGAAAAGCTTCTTGCAAACCTTGTTGATCATGAACCAAGCTGCTGCTGTTGCGTGTAATGTGTTTCTTCCAACAAAAAATGTCTCAAATGCCTAATATACAAAATTGAGATAACACTGAAACGAACTATTGTACAAGTGTAGTGCACAACGGTGTACATTATAGAAGGGGAGAACGACGGCCCCCTGCTTCCTAGTACCCACTGAATTCAACCAGTGAGGAATACGACGTGTTCTCATCAGTTGAAGCAGCATTTCGAACATCGGGAGCTCTTGCTCCCTGTCTATTCTCGGACTTCTGCGAGGTGGCGACGCCAAAACCAGCCATCGCATTCAATTCCGACCTCTTGTGCCTCGCTTCCTCGACGTCTCCTTCCCAGCATGTCTCCGCGAGCACTTCCTGGGCTTTATACATATCTTCCGCCGAGATCAGACTGTCATTTTGCAGCAGCACAAGGTACACCTGATCAGCCGCAGCCTTCCGGATCTGCAAGTTGGCAGAGAGTATCTGAGTTCGGTCCACCACTGGCGTTCTGCACTTCAGGCAAGAAATATATCAAATGTTACCTTGGGGTATCTATGGCCTAGGAACACTAGAAGTTGAGAGAATGCCCTGGTGCCAGTTCCGTCCAATTGTGAAGAAATATATCCCAGGATTGAGAGGCCTGCACATAACTTCGTGAAGTCCTTTGATCCCTTCAGTTCAGGGCCTAGCAAATTTACCAATTCACTGTAGAAGTCGCCATGCCCCTGTTGGACGTTACAAGGCCAGAAGATATACAGCTTTGTAAACATAGCTAAGATGTGAAAACAACGTAATCAACATCAGATAACCAAGTATCATGCATCGTATTGCCCTTATACTATGAATTGTGGACTTTGTAAGTTATATCCTATTTTATGAGTTTTTACGTTGTCAACTAATAAAAAATGTGCAGTATAATAGTAATAGTTTTGGTTTCTCTGATCATCAAGTTCAACTTCTTTGCCTGACAGTATTAATGCTTAACAAAATGAGCTTTGTTCATCTGCCACTACAAATGAAGGTCAAAAGAATGGAATTTAGCATTCCAGATCAGCCTCGCAATGCTAAGCACAAAAGTGTCTTACTAAAAATCCTTCTTACATAGCTAAAATTAACTCACCTCCATGTTCAAGAAAACCTGTTTACTGAGCAGAGTCTCGATGGTCTGCAATACAGGGACCTCGTTAGATTTACCAAAAAGAGTAAAGAAAAATGCATGGCACAAATGTCAGAACAATAATGTAGAAACATGTGAATTTTCAGACTAAACTAGTCAAATTGAAACTAAATTACTAGAACTGGTGTTAATCACATCAGTCTAAACATGAACAGGCATGAGTTTAAATATACGACATATCTTAGAAACAAAAAATATGCATCCAGCTTCAGATATATGTATACACTATTTTACCTTCAATGTGGGTGTAATTACACGGTCACACTTCTGGTAACGCTGGAGAACCCACAAAATGTCATGACTCAATAGATACTCTCTACTTTTCCCTTCATCATCTATATTAATACTTGAATCTTGCAAGTATCCTACTAAAGCTGATGTTGAAGCTTTCCTCAAAGACTCCTGCAACCCACCGGTAGAAATCACAAGCCCTGAAAGCACAGGCTTGCTGTAACAGCTAGCCTGAAGAATCTTCACCAATCGTGGATATGATACTGTAGGAACCTAATCAAGGCAAAGGGCTATCAGTTGAATCTTGAGTGATAGTACGACCATACTTAATATAATGCACATAATGGTGCAAAATGAATCAGCGTGCAATTTATTATTGAGGCAATATTGTCAACATCAACAAAATGGCAATATATGTGTTCTATTAATTATTCACAAAACAGATGTACTTATGGGCCAGTCACTACAAAACTAAACACCTACGAACTTATTTCCGAGATGACTACAATTTCGGAATAAAGAAAGTAAGTTGGTGAGCAACTGAGCATTAAAAAGATAAGAGCTGAGGGCAGCACAGCTAGTTGTACAACATACCACAATACAAGTATTAGATATGATAGATCCTAGTGAGTTTGACAATAATTAGAAGTGAAATTGGTGAAAAATTACTTACTGCCCACTCCAAATCAGAATTGTTAGGAATAATTTCTTCCAACAGCTTCCTGTAAGGTATAGACGGGACAAACTGTTCTTGGTTGTACAGAATCCTGTGCAGAGTCCTGACTGCTATTTCTCTTATCTTATCTATTTTCTCAACTGCCTGCTTTGCAATGCCAGCGACCAGACCCTGTGCAATAGAAGAATCAAATAGTTGGCATGTGGTACTAATTGCATTTGCATCCATGTCGCTTGGCTCAGACTTATCCTCAGCAGCTGGCGCTGTTCTCACTGCAACAGCATCTCTCTTGCAGAGGATGAACGTGCATCTTTCTAGTGCATCCATTGCTGCTTCACGTACCCAAGAACCCACATCTCCTCTGTTATCTACAGCATAATCATCAAGTGCTCTGAATAAAGCTGGCATGACCTCAACTTTTATGTATGCATATACAGATTCTCCAATATCTGAGCTCTGATCAACATTAGATGTTAATGTTTCGCAAACCAGAATTAGCCCCCTAACAGAATTCACACGTGCTTCAGCGTCAGGATCATCAGCCTTATCCTGCATATTATACGAAATAAGAGTTTCAGTTAGAGATTTCAAGAAATACATCAACATCACGAGTTATTGTTCCGTATATATGTTTTGCTGTGAAATGTCAATAGGAAATTTCACTACCTCTATTGTGCATGAGCTACAGAGCTTACTCATGACAGGCATCCATTTTAGTAACAAGAACTCGTACGGTAATATTCCAAGGGCCAGCGCCCCGCCTCGTCTTGCAGCTACATTCGGGTCATCTAGAAGCGTCACATACTTCGAAATGACATCATTAGCAATCTTTTCACCAGCAGAAACCAGATATGTTGGAATAAAATGCTTCAAAGCGTCAACAGCGGCACACTGGAAAAGATTGTGAATAGCACCCAGTCAAACAATGCGGGACAACAGTGTCATGCTTGTACAGTATTATCTCCGCCCCAAATTACTTGTCTTAGATTTGTCTAGATACGGACGTATCTAACACTGAAGCATGTCTAGATACGTCCATATCTTAAGACAAATCTAAGACAAGTAATTCAGGACGGAGGGAGTATGAAACAACAGCAGCAACAACAAATGACACTAAATGGACATCAACAAGCCTTTACTGCTATCTAAACTATTGCATTGCTAGTACAAGAGAAAGGAATGCTCGCCTGTATTTGAGAATTGGGATGCTTCAAATTCTCGTTAAGGGTTTCAACTAAACTTCTCTTCGTCTTCTCATTCAAGGATATGGCAGCCATGGAAATACATGCAATGAATCGAGAAACAGCAGAGCGCAAAATCTCTCCTCCTTTACCTCGATAAAGGCGTGCCTTTTCAATTGCAGGGACAATGCCTGACAAACCTCTCTGCATGTCTACAGATATAGACAGATGCAAGGCCCCCTTTAGGGTAAGAAATTCACTGAAGAGTACTGCATAGATAATCCAGATATGGACATTTACCTGTGGAAAAAATGAAACCAAGCTGATGCAACTTCAAAGCAATTTCGCCAGCAGCTAAAGTGGCCCCATGTCGAGTGCACAGATCTGATGATAGAGTGCAGGGAATTAACTTTTTAAGGGCATGCCCAGAGAAGTAATCCATATCATATTGCACAAGCAAAGCAAGGGCCTGCGCCGCCAACTCTCTCAAGCTTTTCTCCTAGGAAGAAAGAAAGTTCAGCCAAATCATGTGGTCTATGGATAGACAAAACAAGAGAAAAAAATGGCAATAAAAGGATATAAAAGTGACTGATGAAAAGCCATGGATGCTTAACAGGGATCATAATCAAACTAACATTATGTTAAACAATGGGTGTTGCTGTTACAATAATTTCAGAAGCAAATAACAAATCTGTATTTACTATGTAAATAATTCAAGCAGAAGTTGACAGGATTGAAGCACAGGAAATAAGCAAATAAGCAAATGTTGCCGGAGTAGGGAACAGTTAAATAGCAATTTCACCCAAACTAAAAAAAGAATTGCGCAGTAGTACAGTACCCAGTGAGTTATTTTATTGCACAGCAGCTCTTCTGCAAAGGGATAAACATACTCCTTATACTGAGCAACAGAAACAGCGACACTCAGATAAGAGTTTGATCGTGAAGCTAGTGCAAAGTAGTCTGTTGTATTCACAATATCAATGCCATGCGGATAAGTTCCCTGTCTTCCAACATTCTCTTGAAAGGCAGCAGAAGCAGCTCTTCTACAATTAACCTGAAATCAGATACGGCAAAAGACACATTAGAAACAGTTATCAAAATATCATTCCACCAATGAAAGCAGCACAAAATGAACCTTGCCTCTCGATCATAACAAGCAACCGTTAGAAGGTGGGGAGCAAGTTGTTCCAAGACCGCCTTCATATCTAAGTTAGTATAGGCACGACCAAACGCCCAACAAACGTATGCTGCGGCATCTCTTACGTGTGAACCAATGCTATGTGGACCTCTACGCACATCATAGTGTAAAGCCTGCAAAGAAAAATATGCCATTTAGTCAATTGGGACAGTAGGCTGCTGTGTTATAAGTTATAACTATACAAGGGTGCCGACACTTAAGTATCTTAAATATTTTATCAGAATATAGGTAAGACCATGTGGGGCATGCAACAGCACACCCACATTGCAATTGATGCAGAAAAATGAAGCATGCACAAATAATTCAGAAAAGTTCTCGTTATCAGATAGAGATACATAAGTATCTTGCAGAAAAGAGAGTTAAAAAAAATAATAAGCATCTTTGCTGCCAGCAGTCAAGAGATAACTTCATTGGTACATAGAGGTGGTATCCCGTATTATTCTATTACGTACCTTCGTTATAACGGGAATAACATCAGGAAAGCTAGAAGGCAGCAACAGCCCCCTCCGAGCAAGTTCAGCCAAAGCCAAGCAGCCTCCATGCCAGGAACCATCACCCTTCAGTATTCAAAATGCATGAGTTATCTACTAAAGTAATTCACTAAATAAGAAAAAATGCAATTTTGAAAGCTGGAAGATGAATCTGAGAATATCTTCAAACGAACAAAGGATACTATAAAGTTCGTATGTCATAAACGGACCTCACCAGGAGAAAAAAGCTGCAAGATTGATGATAGAACTTCTTCAGACAGTGCAGGTGTTAAACGTGCAGTTATTCTACCGACACCTTTGGCAGCAGACCATCTCACAATAGTATCCTGGACAGAGAAGAATAAAAGCTTTTAAGATGAATAGTTCACAAAGTATCCTTCAGTATAGAAATTTCATCAGAGGCTACAGTGCTCATTGCAACACCTATCCGAACGAAACATCAATATTTTGTATGAAAACATTTACTTTTTGCATGTAGAGAAGCATAGTGGCAAGGAGACATTATAACAATCACTGCTGCAGAGAATTATGTGGCAGGAAGGCAAATTGACTGTTTGAAGCATGTTCACACTCCATATGATAATGAAACTTTAATGTACATTAATGCCCACGAAACGGTTTCATCACCTCTATTCTAGCCCATCCAAACAAGCTGCACTGAATCAAATTATATTTCACTTATATGTAAATGATTAAAAAGATCAGCAAGATTGGGTAGCATTGATGGTCAGTCTCTCCAAAATACTAAATAATCTGGAGTACAGTTGCATATTCAGTGGCAGCAGATTTGCAGCAAAGATACTGGTGTAATAATGATATTAATCAGCATGCATGCACGTGGGAAGAAAGAAACACAGTAGAGATGATGGACCTACCTAAAGCAAAGAAGACAGTATTCGTAAATTTATTAAACATGACACAGAGAGCAAACTAAATGTTTTACAGTATAATATTAGATGAGAACATACCGAATCCCTCAAGCCAGTCAATAGTAAGTCGATTATCTCTTCCACAATTTCTGGAACATCCATATCTTCTTCCAACCCACATGTGTCTGTTTGATCAATGTTCACTTGTCGGGTTGATCCACTTGAAGACGCAGCAGTAGAACTTAAAAGGTTTGCACCCAGTGAACTACTTATTGACTGCATAACAGAAAACCAGTAAGCACTATGGTAGAACAATGAAGAACAAACTGATGAACAGATACAAAATAATAGCAAACATTTCTCACAGAATGAATCCGATAAAAGATAGATGTAAAGCATGATATCAATTATTAAATGATTCTTCTGCATTAGCCATCTCAGAAACTAAAAGCTAAATCACTGCCAGCACTCAGCAATTTTGAAAAGAAGGGATGTGGTGTAGTTTGGTACATGTTGCAGCTAACTAGCTTATATGTCCTTAGTTAATCCCCACATTAGTTTTGACAGGCTTTGTCCCAGAAAGAACTTCCAGTAACCCCAAGAAATATACAGTATTTTGAATAAAAAATGTTAAATCAACACACCTTCCTGTAAACTGTTTACTACCCAGAGTTAGCAGAACCCCACAAAAGTTGGATGCTAAGTTAGTAGCAAGCTATGTCTTAACTGAGCAGATGTTGGATCTCCAGTATGTTAGACAAGCTCTTACCCAACTGCTACCATATGGACGCTTCACACATCCAGAATTCCAGATTTAGCAAACGAATTCCATGAGTAGGATGCGATCACTGCAAAGATGTTAGGTACATCATGTAGGATGTAGGTTGATAGTTTTTGGCCCTTCATGCAATTTTTGTATCATGTACATCTTGTGGAATACCGATTCCTTTTTTTGAAATATATTTTCAGTAGCTCTGCACCCTACTGCTCTAAAAAAATGTGATTTGGAGTTCTGGATTGTGCATATAGTTTATGAGCTTGCACACCCATATCGGACACATGTTTTGTTTAAACCAGGTAATGGAAGATTGAACGTAAGAATACCAGGTACACCAGCAGTAAACAATTTTTACAGTGTGCCTAGAACTTTACTCAAGAAAGAACCTGCACACACACAAAACAATCTATATATTCTAAATGTACTCCACCCGTTTCTTCTGATTCCGCATATAATTTTCTTTTGAAGTCAAACTATGCAAAGTTTGATCAAATTTATATTCAAAAATATCAATATCTACAATACTTAAGTTATATATTATGAAAATTATTTTCATGATGCATCTAATAATATTGATTTCATATTGTGAATGTTGATATTTTTCCCTATAAAGTTGGTCAAACTTTACAAAGTTTGACTTCAGACTAACTTTATATGCAAACTAAAAAGAAAAGGAGGGAATATCTAAGCAAGTAAGCATTAATAAAACCTGTACAATATTGATTAAGCAAAGGTTAACAATTAAAGATTTCAAACCTGATAGCGCCATGATGGCGTACGGGGAGCCAAGCTAATGAGAGCAACTCGCTGTGCCAGTTTGACCAGAAATTTCCTAAGGAGGGGACTTCTGATGGCAATATTAGTCTTCATCACAAATGAACAGTCGTTCCAAATACCAGAATTGGCATCATGTAGCACTCTCCTGTTACCAATCTGCAACAGGAGGAACCAAAAGAAACATATGGTGTTTATAGAATTGTTAAGTTGGGAACAGATATCTCTACAACATATGCAGTATGATGTTAGAAAGAAACAAAAAACGGCAACATCAAACCTTAAATATTGATGCTAAAGCTTCCACTATGCCAATGGACCTAAATTGATCCACAAAGTCATCTGTGACAGACAACAAGATTTTGTGTGCCCATTCCATAAAACTGAAGACAAAATAGAGGCAATCCATTACATTTTCCTCTACTATATATGTCATAAGTTACAAAGACATGGTTAGGTAAATATATTAACATTTTTGCATTCAATTCAGACAATAAAAAGTTCCTAGTAGTGACAGAAACTTGACAGTACTCCGGTGACAGGACACTTTTGAAGGTAATTTAGCAATTTGAAATGTCTATGCATGATGGCTATAAGCTGTAAAGGATAACCTGCTGAAAGCCTTCAGCATGTCTGGGCGAGTCAACAGCCTTGCAAGCAGCAACCCAGACATCCTTCTCATTGGACCAGAGTTGGAGAGATAATCCTTACAGATGTCCAATATCCTTGTCACAAGCGGAACAACCTCGGACCCGGACACGTGATCAGTGGCAGCAATGCTCGTGTCAACGGAGGAGATATCAAATGGAATTAAGATCAGTATATAAAGCCACAACAGAACGACACACTTGGTCTCCATTTCTCCTGTGCTCTCTTGCCTAAGAGCGGTCGCTGAGCTCATTGTATGGCACTTCTCAAGGAGAGCAACCGCAAGCTCTAGATCTGAAACCTGATGAGGGAAGAACTTGATGACGCTCTTATACCCACAGACTGTAACCAGGGTGTAGATGATAATACACAGAGGCTTGATGATTTCAAGGAGCTCATCTGTGGCAGCACCAAGTTCCATTATCTTTGATCGAACCAACGACATAAGTGGTGAGATGATGTCTTCTAGGTATGGCTCGAGAAGTTGACCTTCTTCTTGATATTTGTCCATCTGACCATGTCATTAATTTGTATCAAGCTTTTAAATATGAAGGTTCCCAACAAAAACCATGGCATTAATTTGTATCAAGCTTTTAAACATAAAGGTTCCCAACAAAAACCATGGCATTAATTTGTAACAAGCTTTTAAACATGAAGGGTTTGGCATAAATTGTAGTTAACAGATTGACAAACCCAACCAATTTCCAGTGCAAATTCGCTAGCTAGTCCACTAAACAGCTTAAACTGCATCCTATACTATCCAGCACTCATCGAGTGTTCATTGAAACAAAGGCATCCAAACGAGGGTTTGCCATTTCACCAAGACCACGAGGCTTGAAAATTTACATAATCTCTTCGGATTTTGTGTATGCAATTAATAATCAACGTTGAAACAGATTAAGCTCTTCCGCGACCCGTATCAGACAAGCAGAATCTAGCATTGCTTACAGGGCTAGACATTATTCTCGTTGGGATCTGTGGTTCAGCGACAGGCAACATCCGGAGAAGGGGTGGGGGAGAGAGCTTACGATGGAGCGGATCCTGTGGACGTCGGCGGGCTCCGCGACGCCGCCAGCGGCGACGATGCGGCGGAGGATGGCGGAGACCAGCTCCCATTCCTGGAGGAAGTACCGCCGCAGGACGACCTCCTTGGAGTCGTGCACGTCGTCGCAAACAGCGGCGGCAGTAGGATCAGTCGAGGCATCCCCAGCGCCAGTGGCTGCGGGCTGGTCGGGCGGGGCAGGCATGGAGACAGTCTCTGTGGGAATGGCGGCGGCTTCCTCCGTCGCCGGAGCTCAGGCGGCGGCGGAGTGGACAGGTGGTTGCGACTTGCGAGTGTGGCGGAGACTGCGCCGTCGTGTTTTGTGCGCGTCTCTGATCGTGTGACGCTTAATAGCACTGCAGGCGCATTCCCCTTTTTTACGAGTCTGTTGGTAGGAGGCGTATTTTCCGTCTACAAGACTCGCAGGCAAGGAGGCGCCTCCTGCCTGGACAGTCCTCTCCTTCTTCCCCGCGAGCACCGCCGTCGCCGTCGTCGTCGTCCATCCCGATGCAGCAGCGGCGCGGCCGGCCGTCCGGCACGGATGGCTCCGACTTCTCCTACCGCATGGTCGTCGACTCCCGTAAGCGTCCAGCGCCCCAAAACCCCAAACCCGCACTATATTTCTTGTTCTTGTCCGCTTCGGGAGGCCTAATCCAGCCCAAAAACATCCGCGATCCTCGCGCGCCATTGCAGGGTACCAGAGGGTCGCCGACGGCAGATCCCGCCTCGCCCGGCTCATGCTCGTGCAGGTACGGACCGGCGCGCTGGCTCATAATCCTTGTCATCGTTGCGGTTCTTGATCTGACAAGTGCTCGTCGTGGCTTGCTTTCTGTAGACACTGCACCAGGTCGCTGGGGGCGCGTTGCTGTTGCTGTCGCTGTCGAAGGGGACGGAGATAAACAAGTTCGCCGTGCTGTCCTTGGCCGCCGGGCTGCTGGCCATTCTGCTGGGGGAATTTGGTGATGAGTCAATTATAACTGTTTTCAGCTTGTGTTTGCAGATTTCCTTGTCTTTTGCCCAAAACATTAGATCTGAATCTGGTTTTAGTGACAAAATTGCCATGAGATCCTACAAAGCCTTTACTAGTTTCAGTTAAAGAAAGGACTTCATAGTTCAGTGGAAGTCTAAAAAATTGTGTAATTGGTATCACTGAGCTAAAAAGGGGAGCTTAAAACTATGAGTTAAAATTATATAATTGGTGTCACTGTACTAAAAAGTCTATAGACAATCCAGAGAAAGCATTGCCAAGTCGCCGACGATGGTCACAGGTCACTCCTTGTGTAGGACTAGGGAAACTAGGAGACTTCAGTACTTCGATTGTTCTCGTGGTTGTTTTAACTCATGAGCTTCGTTTAGAGCCTTCAAGTTGTATATTGATTGGCATCCATCGCATGAAACCCTTCCTAGTAATTTTTTAGATAGTACTATCCCCACAGTTCCACTTGAACGCTTCAAAGACAATCATGTTAGGCTAAACAAGTATGACTGTATACAGCACACGTTATTATAGGCCTTCCATACCGACAAGCAAATTGCAGCACTGTATGAGCTTCTGATCCTTTTTCTTGACCAGCCCCTACCGTCTCTCGACATATATTGAATAAATGATTAAGGGGTTGTAGGTATCCTAAGTTTACTCCCGCCAAATTGCAAATGTACTTTGTCAGTGGACATCTGAAGAAATAATCTTCAATACTCCATTCGGTTCTCCGCAGTGGGGCATCCTTTTATGCCATTGTTTGATCCAACTACCCTTGTCAGATTGTTGATTGCATTCTAGCTGATCTTGTTGATGATGGTGTTTGAGCTGATCATGTTGTTTGGTGTGTCACAGGGCGGAGGCGGACTGTGGCAGTGTTTCTTCGGTTGTACACAAGCTTGTCATCGATTGCTATTGCATTCTCTGTGACGTGCATTATTCGTTCAGACTTGTTCGTGAAGGTTTGAACTTTGGACTATGTAATTTAGTACCTAAATATTTTTGCAAGTAATATGTGTGAAGTTGTTTCATGTAAGGTTCTGCTTTTTTGCATACTTGAGTACCTCTAAACCCATGAATTCAATCTTCTTCAGCTTCATTGAGATAGGAACCTGCTTTGTCTAGACTGTTACTCGTAGTTTGTAGGCCCTGCATATGCTGTCTAGTCCCACATAATTGACAATTTATGCGCTAGACTTGAATCCAATATATGTGGCAGAAACGTCAATCACCTGCTAGAAGCTGAACAGTTGAGGGGAATTTAAGTCTTTTGTGATGATTCAGCTACAAAGATGTACTATCCTCAATATGGAATGAGAATGACTATATAAAGCATATAAATAACATCAGCAGATTTGAGAAGTTTGATAATCAGGTGAGGAGATAATTAAGCTTATCTGGCAGAAGAAAAAATACATTTAAGTAGTTCCCTTTTCTGTTGAAAAAAGATGTTATGTAGGATTGCCCATTTGCCCTCATCCCATGTGAAAGGTGACTGCCACTATCCACATGGCTGAGCTAGCTTAAAGGGATATCATTTTACATATATAGCTTAATCCTTATAAGTCCAATCAACAATAACACTCGGGTTCACGTATATCCATTTGGCATTTCCTTTCTTTTTCATCCGTTAACTGGCTTTTCTTGTGAGCTAAATCTGAGTTTGCATTGGAATTTGAATTTTTGTAAAATTTTGGATGGCAATTTAAGACATTCATTTGCTAACTCCAAATCATCAAGGCCAGTATTATGCTTTCACTTCACTTCTTTGCAGCAATACAGCCAATGCATTCTCTGTGCACTTTGCAGTTCCATGTTGGCAATTTGCTGCATGTGTTTGTCTTTGTTTAGCAAGTTAGTCAAATTCTTCCTCCAGAATATGAATACATTCATTAACTAGCATCCGGTTCTTTCTAGATCACGAAGCAAAACACAGCAGCCATTACAAGCTATGAGATGTTCGATGTGGTCCGTGTTGCACTTGGTAAGTTATAGATTGCTCCTTTCATCTGTTGACGACAATATATGTGATGCTAACTTCAGGTTTCCATCACCCTTCATTGCTTTGGTTAGGTGTCCTGCTCCAATTGGTGGTCATCGCGACAACCACCAGACTCCTGCAAAACATGTCTCCTCCCAAGAGAACTTCATGAAGGCCATGACATCGTAGCTGTGCTCTATCAGTACAAAGGAATACCGACCGAGTTTTCATACCCGTGGGATGGAATGCTGTAGACCTCTAAAGAAACGGCAATTGGCGCAAAATTTCCATGACGATCATGTGTTTACTTGTTTTTAGCCCCTCTTCTGTTCTCTGACTTGTCAGGAATTTTTTGTGGTGGCTGAAAGGCTAATTGAAGAACTTTTATGTCTCGTTTTCTGTGTGCTGTGTGTTTCTATAAATGTTTGTGATGCCGATGGTTGCCACTGCTCTCTCGGATGCTGACGGCAATAGCAACTGAAGGCGCAAGTTAACCGTTGTCTGGATGATTCTGAATGCGACATGGAACTAACTTGCCCATTCATTGCGTTGCGTTTTCATGCCCTGTGGATTAGAAGTTGACTGGAAAGTGGAATTATTGCTTGGAGGAAATGCGCAGAGGAGCACTTGCTTGCACGGAAGCAAGTTCTTTCTTTCGGCAGCTAGCCCTCGTATTCGTCGTAAAACGGCAAGAGAAGCACTGCAACTGAAGTGGACGAGGTGAGTTTCGTCAGTCATATCACAGGCTCACATGCTGCATGAGGAATCTGCGAGAGGCAAGAGGAGCACTTGTTTGCCGAAGAAGAATCACGGATCAACGTCTGGCGTGTAGGTTCTCTTCCCTCTTTGTAGGCCGATAGGGCATGCTTTGGTTGGTTACCAAAAATTGGACAAAGTAAGTTGGCAGCCAACCAAATTTTTGGCTTGCCTGTATATTGGCAAGCCAATGTTTGGTACCAAACCAAGTAGCCACATAGTATTTATTGCACGGACGTGCCTTTGGTGTTGTCGTCGCAATCTACTATGGTTCTCATGGTTTGTACTTTTGAGTTTTTGACCATCGGTTATCGACCTGCCTTGTAAGGGATGTCACAAGGCGTTTTCACCTTTTCCGGGTGAGTGAATCATGGGCCTCTTCAAAAACTATGAGATTGACCCATCTTATTTAGGTTGGTCTTCTGCAGTTTTATCATAAGAGATATCAAGATACGAAAAATGAAGCTTAGAGATGTTGGCTTTGATTTTTTTTTTACATATAATGCCAAGTTTATTGTAGATCTTTGTTGTCGGTATTATCATTCGACGTACTCATTTTCCAAAACTTGGCAAAAGACATACTCCCCCTTTAGGAAATAACTTTTGAACTAAAATCACGCCAATTATTTCTTAACCGATGCAATATATTTTAGTATTATTAATTCTTGTTGAAAAGAATAATGCACATCAGTATTGAGTCAAAACTTACACATGTAAATTTTCACAAAATGATATGATGATTGCGAGCTGTATGAATTTACTTTTTTTAATGCAAAATGATATCATTCTCTACCTCGTTTAAATTTTTATAGCAAAAACAATGTTTTTTAAGTCTTCACTTAAAACTATCCCATGTAAGTTTTCACAAAATAGTATGTATGATCATTTGCAACATGTATGAAAATGACTTGACCCATATCATTCTCTTTTTTACCTAGGTCGCAAACAGTCATATTATCTTACGAAAACTTACACGGGCACGTTTCAAACCAATACATATGTACTCCCTCCGTTTCTTTTTACTCCGCATATAAGATTTGGTCAAAGTCAAACTGCACAAAGTTTGACCAAATTTATATAAAAAATATGAACATCTACAATCTAAAACTATATAGAATGAACATATGTTTCATGGTGCATCTGATAATATTGATTTTATATTATGAATGTTTATATTTTTTAATATAAAATTAGTCAAACTCTACAAAGCTTGACTTTGACCAAACCTTATATGCAGACTAAAAAAAACGAAGGGAGTACATGATCTTTTTGGAAATGTTCAATACATAGAACATGTTTTCAGTTTTATCTATATACCAATATAAAAAGACCCAAAAGGACAGATCCAATTAATCTCGGCCATCAACTCATGTCAATCCGACGACATAGACTGTTTCAATGTCGAGCACTCAACACGTTTAGCGTGCAGTTAATTTCATGCAAAAAATAATACTAATCACATAATAACACGCAAATAATATCATACTTAATATCCGCATGCACTTAATATACTCCCTCCGTCAGGGTTTAGAAGGCACAGTTAAATTTGCGTGCGTTTCCACAATAGACAAGGTTTAGGGCGCATTGCATTTATTTCTAGTAGCTAATTAGTACTTCGTATACTATTTCTATATACATGCGTAGTGTGAATGCTATTTTTTAGCCCATCTCACAACCAATAGATAACCACCTAGGTCCCAAAAAATTTCCAAGCGTGTTTTCTAAACCGTGACGGAGGAAGTACTTCTAAATTAATGTGCATTGCACGTACACATTGACTAATATGAAGTAAGTTCCAGTGTACCCTGATTCCAAGAATCATCCCCCATGTTTTCTACATTCCTTATTATAATCTCTATACTTTCTTTGCTGGACCAACAAAGCTAGATCTTTCATTTTTGTTCAAGTAAAACGCAGGACGAGCACGCAGATGATGTCGGAGGCCTTGTGTGCCGTGGCCGTGGCCGTACGATCATACCATGAGTCCATGACGACAGGTCACACGTACACGAGATATTTGCACGTACTGTGTACAAGGGAAAACATGTCACACTTCGAGCTTCTAACACGTGGCAATGGCAAAAAAAAAAGGAGATGAAGCACACACAAGGCATGTATATTTCCCGGCGGCTATGGCGGCGCCGTTTGGTTGGCCATGGCGCCGACGATGCAAAGCGCGTTGGCCGTGAGGTGCAGGAGGCCCGCGACGTGGCCGCGCACGGCCTCCCTGACGCCGCCGCCGCCGGCGGCCTCGCCCCGGAACCCTTCCATGCACATGTCGCCGTCGGTGAGGGCCGCGCTGGCCCACGTCCGCACGCTGTCCACCTGGAACCTCACCGTCCTCTCCTGCGGGTGGCCCTGCTCCGCCTCCGCCCCGACCTGCGCCATGGCCTCCACCGACTGCCTCAGCATGCCGACGGCGTCCCCGAGCATGCTCACGCAGTCCCCCGCCGCCTCCGCCGCCACGGTCGGCAGGCGCCCGGCCGCCGCCATGCCCCTCATGGCCGCCGTCGCGTTCCTCGCGCCGGCGAGCGTCACGTTCAGCGCGGCGCACGCCAGCCGCGCCGGGCTGTCCCCCACCGCGGCCGCGTACGGCGAGAGCGTCGCGTCGCACAGCGCCGGGTACTCCGTCCCCGCGCACCACGCCTTGACGAAGCTCGCGTTGTTGCCGCCGCCCACGCCCGCGGCGGCCGACGGCGCCGCCGGCCGCGCCGCGGCGGCGAGGCCGCACCAGCACGAGAGGAGCAGCCACAGGCAGCCAACGGTGCGCGTCATGGCTCCGGAACGAGCGCACGTACGTGGCTAAATGTGGCAACGTGTCGAACTGTGTGGCGCGGTGTGTACGAGTTTTTTCGTGGAGCGCGCGGGGTTGTGGGGTTATATAGTGCGGGCGCGCGGCCGAGGGGATAAGGGCACGGCTGGCACGTATGGGCGCGCGCTAGCTGAAAAGATCGCCGGCTCGAGCTCGCGGTTCACATGAGTGGCATCCCGTGAGCCAGAGCTTGGTTGGGACGACGTGGCTCATGGTCGGCATGCACGTAACCCAAGCTCGACGTCGCGATCCAAATGGTTACACAAATTTATACGATCTCTCTTTCTCTGCAACTTGCACTGTCGTTGGATGTGCGTGCATACGCGCGTCTCTTCAGGCGCAGACCGCCGCGGGGGACAGGGCTCGCTGTTGCCGGGGCCAGGCAGATCGACCGGTGTATCGGTACCGGATCTGTTTACGTCGATGCCGCCTCGTGTCGGGTTCGACGGGAACGAAATGTCTTTGGCGGCTTGCCTCCTACTACATGATGGCTTAGCTGCATGTGCCTGTCTAGCGAGTCCGGACACTTCTTGCGCCGGTGACCGTGAGCAGCGACCTGGTTGACGACAGCTTCGTCCTTTCTTGCACTGTTGCCACGGTGGCGCGGCCACGGCCCGGGGAGAACCGTGGTTAGAGCATCTCCAACAGCCGCGCAACGCGTCGCGCGTTAAAAGTCGCGATACAGCGCCGGGTTAGCCAGCTTTTGCGCGCAGCGGTGCGCTGGCTTCAGCGGCCGCTGCAAATTAAGCGCGCCCACGCCGTTCCAGCAAGCGCGTTATATTTCAGTTTTTTCTACTACATATTTGATTTCGTAGATAGTTCTCCTACTACATATTTGGTTTCGTAGATAGTTCTTCTACTACTATTCGTCCGACTCGGACTCTGTCTCAGTGATGTCCTTCTCCGACGTCGGAGCGTAGGCGTCAAGGAATCGCTCGTCGCCGGAGTTCCAGGAGGACGCATCTCCTAGCGCTTGGTTGTATTTAGCGACCGCCTTCCACGTTCGCTTGTCCTCGCGATAGTCGGCTCGCTCCTCTCTCTTCTTCGCCCTCCTCGCCCTCCTGTGGGCGAAGAACTGTTCCTAGTTGGTGTCTTCCGGGAAGCGATGACTCCACAGCGCCATGGCTTGCTCATCCATCTCGGCCAGCCTCAGACGATGCTCCCGCCTCCGGTGCTTGCGATGATCCTCGTCAGTGAGAAGCCGCGGGAAAGGCGCCAACTCCTGTGCGCGCTCCCGCATCGCCATGTCGGCGAAGTTCATGTCCTGACGGGACTGCAGGAGGCGCCACGCCGCAGCGTCGTACACGCGGGCGCCCTCCTGGGCGGTGTCGAAAGTTCCGAGACGGAGCCGCATGCCGCCGCCCGACCGAATCTCGGCGGAGTAGGTGCCGGACGGATGCACGCGGACGCCGCGGTAGCCCGTACCTCCCCGGCGCCGAGGCGGCATCGTGGCGCGGTGGTGGCGTGTCGGCGGGAGAGCGCGGCAGGGGGCGATGGAGAGACGGAGAGAGCAGCAAAGGGCGATGGAGAGAGCGGCGGAGGCGCTGCAATTTATAGGCGCGCCGGACGCGGCGCGCCAAATGTAGCGCGCGAGCGGCCGCCTTTTCCCCCGCGCGCACAATCGTTTCCTGCGCGCGCTAGTTTCGCGCCATCGCTGGAGCGCGCGAAAACATCCCGCGCGCGCTATAAAGCCAATTTACCACGCGCACGCGTCTTTTGGCGCGGCTGTTGGAGATGCTCTTAAGCTGGTAATAGTGGGAAGTAATTTAAACTAGTGTCATGCATATGACACTTGTATAAGTTATAACCTTCATAGTGCAAAGTAATATAGAAGTAGTGTTATACTATGTGGCTTCATTTAATAGCTTGTAGACTCACCTGGTCTAGGAAAGCGCTATGTTACAGTAACATATTATGTTACTACTTTTCATTAACTACGTGTTACATAAGCGAAAATTTCTCGAAGTTCTTAGACTATATATATACGTAGACTCTTGTATACGTCTGTAATTGTGTTGTACCCTTTGATACCCCTATATAATTAGATAGCTTAACTTCGGGATGCTTTATAATATAAAGCGAGGGAAACCCTTTTTCGGTATAATGAGATAGTCACACCCCGTCTAGGGTGTTGAGTAGTTTCCCAAACTCTATGTTTTACATGGTATCAGATTAGGGTTTCGATGTCTTTCGCTGCCCTTGCCGCCGCCGCCTCGGCCTCTTCCAACGTTGCCGCCGCGTCGGCCCAAGCGCCGGCCTCCGCCGTTGCCCCTTCGTCGCCCTTCATGGCGTCCCGCCTGCTAGCTACGGCCTGGCGGCAGCCGCCCGCAAGCTCCCCGATTGGATCGACCAGGACGGGTGACCTGCCTCCGCCGATCGCATCTGGCGGGCCTTCCTCGACCATCGCTTCTGGGCCGCCGGAGTTTCACGGTCCTGCACCCACGCGTGGTGCGCCTCCCCCGTCGCTCTACGGCGCTCCCTAGTACGGTGCCCCTGCTCCAACCTTTGTCGCCC
This sequence comes from Triticum urartu, assembly GCF_056163025.1. Taxonomy (NCBI): domain Eukaryota; kingdom Viridiplantae; phylum Streptophyta; class Magnoliopsida; order Poales; family Poaceae; genus Triticum; species Triticum urartu. The sequence goes on along the minus strand of NC_141873.1, from coordinate 330,681,132 downwards.
CGCCGCCATCTTCGTCTGCCTGGCCGGCCTACGCCGGGCCGTCGCACCCTCAGCCTTATGGGGTGCCGCCATCCTCGCTGGTCTACGGGGTTGCACCATCTGTGCCCCTCGGAGCCCCGGCTGGCTTGGGCGTCGGCTTCGCTGCTGCGGGTGCCTACCCCTCGTCGCCGTATGCTAGTGCACCCCTGGTGCTCGCCACCAGCCCGGAGACGGATCCTGTGATGGGCTGCTACGCGCCACCGGCACAGCCTCATGCGGATCATATGGCTGCGCCGTCGTCGTTCTACTTCTCGCACCTCCTTCCGGTGAAGCTTACGCCGGATAATTACTTGTCATGGCGGGCTCAGGTGCTACCTCTCTTCCGAAGCCGTTACCTGGAGGGGTACGTTGATGGCTCCATCCCGTGTCCGTCATCGTATCATCCGGCGTACCACGTGTGGGTGGCTCAGGATTAGGCGATTCTCTCTGCTATCCAGTCATCGCTCACTTCGAGCGTGTCGTCGCTGGTCATCTTCGCTGCGACATCTCGGGATGCTTGGTCGGCACTTCACAGCAGCTTCGCCTCCCAGTCTACGGCGCGTGCTCATGCTATACGCACCGAGTTGGGGGAGACTAAACTTGGCGGTCTCTCCATCACTGAGTACTTCACCAAGATGTCTAGTCTCGCCGACACCTTGGCCTCGATCGGTCAGCCGCTTGGAGATAAGGAATTCAGCACCCACGTGCTCAATGGTCTTGATGATGATTATGACAATCTCGTCGAGAATATTCATGGTCGTGAGGCGCCACTTCCGCCACGAGAGCTATATGCGCGTCTTCTTGGTCGTGAACAGCGCATCAAAGCGCGTCGTGCTTCTCCGAGCTTCATCTCTGCCAACGCCGTGACCCGCAGCAAGCCACAGAAGCCGCCGCCGCCTGGTGGGAAGCCGCCCGCCTCATCCTCGCAGGCCCGCGCCGCCCCGCCGTCCATCACTGGTGGTTCCAGGCCAATGGCTTGTTGTCCCTGCTGCGGTGCTCAGCAGGCCTGTCATTTGTGTGGCATTGAGCGCCACATCGCCTCCCGGTGTCATCGACGCTACAAGCAAGATTTCCTCGGCCTGGGCAATAATGGGCGCACTCCTTCCTACTCCATTGATCCTACATGGTATATAGACACGGGAGCCACGAACCACCTCACCAACGAGATGGCCAAGCTTTCCACTCAGGAACCATATCCCGGTCATGATCAGGTGCACACAACCAATGGAGAAGGTATACACATCTCCCATGTTGGTCAGGCCTCACTTCTTGCACACAACTTTCGCAAACTGCATCTTTCTAATGTTCTTCGAGTTCCCACTGCTACACGTAGTTTGTTATCTGTTCCTCAACTTACTCATGATAATAATATCCTTGCTGAGTTTCACCCTTTTCGTTTCTTTATCAAGGATCGGGACAAGAGGGCCGTTCTGCTTAGTGGCCGTCTTCGCCATGGTTTATATGCACTTGGCGCACCGACCACACCTCCTCTACAGTCTTCTCCTCAGGCGTTCAGCGGTGTTCGTGTGTCACCTACACATTTGGCATGCCCGCCTTGGTCACCCTGCTATTCCTATAGTTCGTCATGTGCTACATCGTCATGAACTACCAGTTGTGTCCGATAAAACTGCCGAAACAATTTGTGATGCCTGTGAGCAGGGCAAGAGTCACCAACTTCCGTTTTCAGAGTCTAGTCATGTTGTGAAACATCCTCTTGAGCTTGTGTTTTCTGATGTATGGGGTCATGCCCAAACGTCTGTTAGTGGCCATAATTATTATGTCAGTTTCATTGATGCTTACAGCTGGTTTACTTGGCTTTATCTTATTAAGCGAAAATCTGATGTGTTTGATGTTTTTATTCAGTTTCAAGCACAGGTTGAGCATCTCCTTAAGCAGAAAATTATTCATGTTCAATCCAACTGGGGGGGGGGGGGGGGTGAGTATCACAACCTCAACATGTTTTTCAACAAGCTTGGGATTTCGCACCATGTGTCTTGTCCTCATACACATCAGCAGAATGGAACCACTGAACGTAAGCATCGTCATCTTGTAGAAACTATCCTTACTTTGCTAGCTCATGCCTCCGTTCCGTTTCGGTTTTGGAGTGATGCTTTCTCCACCGCCTGTTTCTTGATAAACAGGCTACCCTCACGACTTCTAAACATGAAAACTCCTCTTGAAATCTTGCTCAATGAAATCCCAAATTACACTTTTCTCAAAGTATTTGGGTGTGCATGTTGGCCCCATTTGCGTCCATACAACAAACATAAATTAGAGTTTCGGTCTAAAAAGTGTGTTTTTCTTGGGTATAGTTCCCTTCACAAAGGGTACAAATGCCTGCACGTTCCCACCAATCAAGTCTACATCTCTCATGACGTTGTTTTTGATGAGAATGTGTTCCCTTTCCATGCACTTCCGAACAACTCTGAAACTTCTATGCCACCTGTCCACTCCACCATATCTTCGCCTGATCAATTTGTGGATGTTACAAATGCTCCTGTGTTGCTTCCTAATCATACTGCAGGTATTGGACGTGGTGCTCGTCTTGAACTACTTGATGAATAGGTGCCGGATGATGCTCCAGAGCGGGACGTGGATCTTTTGCATGGGGCATGCAAAATGGGTGCATCCGCCCCGCGTGCGCCGCCCCACGGGCGTCGCCCTCGCCCGACTCGGTGGACACCGCCCCACGGGCGTCGCTCTTGCCTGACCTGGTGGCTGGGCCGTCTGCCACCTCGTCCGGCCCAGTAGCTGGCTGTCCTGCGCCAGATGGGCTGGCCTCGCAGGGCCTGACACCTCCCGGTTTGCTGGCTCTGGATGGGCCGGCCACACCTGGCCCGACGCCGCGTGTCTCCCCGGTGCCAGGAGGCTCTGGCGCTGGCTCGCAGGCCCCTTCGGCCTTGCCTCTGATCCCGTCGCCTGTGCCAAGCCCGGCCTCGCCAGCACAGTCGGCTGCTGCTGTTCTTCGTCCCCGCACACGCAACCACAAAGGTGTTTTTCAGCCAAAGAAACACACTCACGGGACTATCGCGTGGCTCGCGGCTTGCATGGCTCATATTGCGGCAGATCCCACGGCTGAGCCTCACCATTTTCCGGCTGCACTGGGTATTCCTCATTGGCGTGCCGCAATGGAACAGGAGTTTCAGGCTCTGCTTCAGAATGACACTTGGCACCTTGTTCTGAAGGAAATATGCCCTAGAGGCAATAATAAAGTTATTATTTATTTCCTTATATCATGATAAATGTCTATTATTCATGCTAGAATTGTATTAATCGGAAACATAATACATGTGTGAATACATAGACAAACAAAGTGTCACTAGTATGCCTCTACTTGACTAGCTCGTTGGTCAAAGATGGTTATGTTTCCTAACCATAGACATGAGTTGTCATTTGATAAACGAGATCACATCATTAGGAGAATGATTTGATTGACTTGACCTATTCCATTAGCTTAGCACTTGATCGTTTTAGTTTACTGCTATTGCTTTCTTCATGACTTATACATGTTCCTATGACTATGAGATTATGCAACTCCCGATTACCGGAGGAACACTTTGTGTGCTACCAAACGTCACAACGTAACTGGGTGATTATAAAGGTGCTCTATAGGTGTCTCCGATGGTACTTGTTGAGTTGGCATAGATCGAGATTAGGATTTGTCACTCCGATTGTCGGAGAGGTATCTCTGGGCCCTCTCGGTAATGCACATCACTATAAGCCTTGCAAGCAATGTAACTAATGCGTTAGTTGCGGGATGATGCATTACAGATCGAGTAAAGAGACTTGCCGGTAACGAGATTGAACTAGGTATTGAGATACCGACGATTGAATCTTGGGCAAGTAACATACCGATGACAAAGGGAACAACGTATGTTGTTATGCGGTTTGACCGATAAAGATCTTCGTAGAATATGTAGGAACCAATATGAGCATCCAGGTTCCGCTATTGGTTATTGACCGGAGATGAGTCTCGGTCATGTCTACATAGTTCTCGAACCCGTAGGGTCCGCACGCTTAACGTTCGGTGATGATCGATATTATGAGTTTATGTGTTTTGATGTACCGAAGGTAGTTCGGAGTCCCGGATGAGATCAGGGACATGACGAGGAGTCTCGAAATGGTTGAGACGTAAAGATCGATATATTGGACGACTATATTCGGACATCGGAAAGGTTCCGAGTGATTCGGGTATTTTTCGGAGTACCGGAAAGTTACGGGAATTCGCCGGGGAGGCTGCCCCCCAAGGCCTAGTCCGAATTTAACTAGGGGGAAAGAGAGAGAAGGCTAGGATGCCACTATTTGGCTTTAGGGGAAAGAGAGAGAGGAGGCTGCCCCCCAAGGCCTAGTCCGAATTTGACTAGGGGGAGAGGCGGCGCCCCTCCTTCCTTCTCTTCTCTTTTCCCTTTCCTTCTCTCCTACTCCTACTACATGGAAGGGGGGAATCCTACTCCTGGTGGGAGTAGGACTCCCCAGGGCGCGCCGTAGGAGGGCCGGCCCTTCCCCCTCCTCCACTCCTTTATATATGTGGCCAGGGGCACCCCATAGACACACAAGTTGATCATTGATCCCTTAGCCGTGTGCGGTGCCCCCCTCCACCATAATCCACCTCGATCATATCGTAACGGTGCTTAGGCAAAGCCCTGCGTCGGTAGCAACGTCATCACCGTCATCACGCCATCGTGCTGACGGAACTCTCCCATGAAGCTCTGCTGGATCAGAGTTCGTGGGACATCATCAAGCTGAACGTGTGCTGAACTCAGAGGTGCCGTACATTCGGTACTTGGATCGGTCGGATCGTGAAGACGTACGACTACATCAACCGCGTTCTCATAACGCTTTCGCTTATAGTCTACGAGGGTACGTGGATGATACTCTCCTCTCTCGTTGCTATGCATCACCATGATCTTGCATGTGCGTAGGAAAATTTTGAAATTACTACGTTCACCAACAGTGGCATCCTAGCCAGGTTTATGCGTAGATGTTATATGCTCGAGTAGAACACAAGTGAGTTGTGGGCGATACAAGTCATACTGCTTACCAGCATGTCATAATTTGGTTCGGCGGTATTGTTGGATGAAGCGGCCCGGACCGACATTATGCGTACGCTTACGCGGGACTGGTTCTACCGACGTGCTTTGCACACAGGTGGCTGGCGGGTGTCAGGTTCTCCAACTTTAGTTGAACTGAGTGTGACTACGCCCGGTCCTTGTTGAAGGTTAAAACAAAACTAACTTGACGAAATATCGTTGTGGTTTTGATGCGTAGGTAAGAACGGTTCTTGCTCAGCCCGTAGCAGCCACGTAAAACTTGCAACAACAAAGTAGAGGACGTCTAACTTGTTTTTGCCGGGCATGTTGTGATGTGAGATGGTCAAGACGTGATGAGATATAAATTGTTGTATGAGATGATCATGTTTTTGTTAAAGTTATCGGCAACTGGCAGGAGCCTTATGGTTGTCTCTTTATTGAATAAGATGCAAGTGCCATGTAATTGCTTTATTTTATCGCTATGCGATAGCAATTGTTTCAAAAGCAATAGGTGGTGAGACGACCGTGTGACGACACGTTGATAAAAGATCAAGATGATGGAGATCATGGTGTCAAGCCAGTAACAATGGAGATCATGACAGTACTTTGTAGAGATCAAAGGCACAAGATGATGATGGCCATATCATGTCACATATTTTTGATTGCATGTGATGTTTATCTTTTATACATCTTATTTTGCTTAGTTCGGCGGTAGCTTTATAAGATGATCCCTTACTATAAATTTCAAGGTACAAGTGTTCTCCCTGAGTATGCACCGTTGCCAAAGTTCGTCGTGCCGAGACACCACATGATGATCGGGTGTGATAAGCTCTATGTTCACATATAATGGGTGTCGGTGTCAAAAACGGCGGATCTCGGGTAGGGGGTCCCGAACCGTGCGTCTAAGGTTGATGGTAACAGGAGACAGGGGACACGAAGTTTTACCTAGGTTCGGGCCCTCTTGATGGAGGTAATACCCTATGTCATGCTTGATTGATATTGATGAATACGAGTATTACAAGAGTTGATCTACCACGAGATCGTAATGGCTAAACCCTAAAAGTCTAGCCCGTATGACTAAGGTATTGAGTATATCCTTTCCGGACTACACCCTCCGGTTTATATACACCGGGGGGATCTAGGGTTACATAGAGTCGGTTACATAAGAGGGAATCTTCATAGTTGTTCACCAAGCTTGCCTTCCACGCCATGGAGAGTCTCATCCGGATACGGGTACAGTCTTCAGTCTTTCATATCTTCACAGCCCATCAGTCCGGCCCATAGATAACAGGCCGGACGCCCGAGGACCCCTTAGTTCAGGACTCCCTCAGTAGCCCCTGAACCTGGCTTCAATGACAAGGTATCCGACGTGTAGTGCTGTCTTCGACATTGCAAAGGCGGGTTCCTCCTTACGAACTCCCGAATAGTCTCCAGATGAATTGATCGTGTCCAGACCTGTAACACACACCGCACACAACCACAGAGAGAATATAATAACACATAAGTCCAATCTGCTGACAACTTTAGTAATGCGGCGTCAAGCCTGTCCGGTCATAATTTCGAACCATTTTTCGCCCCATGTTTCGAGATGTGGTTGTCATTGGCACATCTTGTCAAAGCAGAGATCGTGTCCCCTTATTACGGGATTCTCATCAATATGGGCATGGGTAACCCAACCGCGCCGTTTACATAGCCCTTGGGAGTAGGCGAATTTTAAGGCGAATGGGGGGGGGCGTTCGATATTCACCGCCCTTATAAGGAGATAAGATTCCCCTTTCTTCTCCCACGCTCTCTTCCTGCCTCTCCGTTCTTGAGCTCCAACGCCCAAGCTCTCATTTCCCTGTCTCGAGAAAGCACTCAACCATGTCCGGATCCGGAGGTCAAGGCAAATGGATGGCCTCCTCAGTTAAGGAGGAGGAAATCGCCGAGCTTTGGATGGCAGGGTACCTGGCGAAGGAAATCGCCCACCGTCTTCCAGCCCCGGGACAAATCATCCCCACACCAAAGCCCAATGAGAGGGTAGTGTTCATCCCTCATTTCCTCCGCGGGCTAGGGTTTCCACTCCACCCCTTCGTCCGCGGGATAATGTTCTACTATGGGATATACTTCCACGATCTATCCCCGAACTCCTTCCTCAATATCTCGGCGTTCATCGTCGTGTGCGAGGCCTTCCTCCGCATCCACCCCCACTTCGGACTGTGGCTCAAAACCTTCAACGTGAAGCCTAAGGTGGTGGACGGACAACACGCAGAGTGCGGGGGCGCCATCGTGAGCAAACTCACCAATGTCTCCTGGCCAAAAGGCACATTCGTGGAATCTGTCAAGGAATGGCAGAAGCGATGGTTCTACATCACCGAACCCCGCGATGCCACCTGGGCCGCGGCTGCCGAATTCAATTCTGGCGCCCTCGTGCGACTCACCTCCTGGGTTGAGAAGAGCCCAAACTGGTGTTCGTCGTACGAGTTGATTGCACTACAAACGCGTATCCAAAGTATGATCAATAAGGACATCAAGCTTGTCGACATAATCCAAGTGATGTTGGTGCGCCAAATCCTTCCCTGCCAGAGCCGAAGTTGCCCTCTATGGGATTTCAACCCTAAGAAACACCATACCCTGGTGAGGCTTTTCGAAATGACTCATGAAGATGCCTGGAAGTTGCTTTTCAAGGGCAACGAGATACCGCCGGCCACTGGCTCGGACCGAGGTCACGACATAAATCACCCTCCCAATGAGGTATGTTGTCTTCAACACATCCCTTACTTGCTTGTTTCAACGATGATATCTAAGCTTCCATTACTATTGCTTTTTCAGTACTGGTTGAAGAAGGTGAAGTAGATCCGGTGTCCGGCTCCCTTGCCCGAGGAGCCAGTCATCCCATGCTTAGCAAAGATGCTGGAGCCGGCACCTTATAAGGCACCAGAGAAGAAGGCCACAGGGAAGGCCAAGGGGGCCCGAAGCGGCCTCCGCCGCAAGGGTACCTCGGACGCGACGTCCGAAGACAAGGCCCATTCCCCTGCCGATGAAGACAACACGGAGGAGGAGGAGGAGAGCGACTCTCCCCCTGATGGGGGGAGGAAGAAGAGGGCAGCCTCCGCAACTCTGGAGGCGGAGGCGCCCAAAAGGGGGAAGGGCTCCCTCGCGGATAACTCCGCATGGGACGTCGAGGACAGTCTGGAGAGACGCCCCCGCGCTAAGTCTCGGGCCGCATCATAAGTACTAACACCTTATCTGCCCATGAATTTCCCCTCTTTATTGTGCTGAGACGATTGATTGTGTTATTGTAGTCCGGCCCACAACAGCCCTCCGCGATCCTCGTCAGGAGGCTTGCTGGATTCCAAGGCGATGGCCAGCGACTCCCCTCCAGCCGCACACTCCCCCAAGAACAGGGATGATGCGGAGGTGTTGTCCCGAAGGACTGTTCCCGGCGGGGGAGAGGCTCAGGAGGCGCCCGAAGGCGTAACCCCCGCCGCCGGACACCCAGGGGAACCAATCCCCCAGAGACTGGCGGGGAGGGCGGTATACAATTCGGCCCTCAATCAGACTCAATTCCGGAGACCGAGGCGGCTCTGGAATCCAGCACGCACCCTCCTTTGAAAGAAGGGGGATGCCTGTTCCGCCGGTGGCCCCTGTCCAACCAGGGGCATCGGACAATCTGCCGAGAGTGCTGCGAGGCGCTTCCATTATGGATGAGCACCCTGTCCTTATGGGCACGGTGATTGAAAAATTTCAGTCCACCAAGAGCGGACTAACCGAGGCCTGCGGCAACCTGCTAACAGGTTTTGAGGTAAGTGATGCCAACAGGAGAGAATCCCAATGTAGACAGTAGCCCCTGAGACACTGTCCGGTGTTCGGAAAGAAAAAACCGGACAGAGGATCAATCTCCGACGTCAGGGAACTAACTAAAATTTTCTTAACTATAGGCGTCATTGCTGGCTGCGACCTCACATACTGCCGAAGTCTCCGGACTGAAGCAGAAACCGGCGGAGGCCGAGGGAGATCTGAGCCAAGTGAAGTGGCAGCTCGAGAAGAAGCAAGGTAAGCAATAATCTGTTATATATTCGAAAAGAAGAAAATGATATGCGATGACCAAAATGCCATGATTTGTATAGAAGCGACGACCGAGGTCGAGGCCCTGAGAAAGGCCCTGGATGAAGCTGAGGGGAAGGCTGTCCAACAGCAAGCCGCCCATAAGAAGCTCAAGGACTGGGTCGGCGAGGTCCAGCAGGAGCTCCAGGACATGGTGAAGAAGTGTGAAGCCTTGGAGCACGAGGCGTCGGCTCGAGAGGCAGAACTTACCAAAGCTCGTCAGAGCGTGGAGGTCGCACGGAATGAGGCCTGATACGCTCTCCAGGAGATCTAGGAGGCGAAGAAGATCGCAGCGGGTAAGGCGTTTAACATGCAAAACAAGTATGCGGAGAGGAAGTACCTTTTACTAACCCGGATTCGGAGTAGCCCAGGGGCTTTTGTGGATCTGTCGCACAGTGTATCCGATGCTGTGGAGTTCTTCCGAGCCAGGGAAGGGGATTCTTCGGAGAAGCTATTCTGGTTGCAGTATGCTCTGCCAGAACATCCGGTGGCCTTTGCCGATCAACTGAAACAGTTGGTCGAGCTGCATAGGATGGCCGAACTGGCCATGAAGGATTTAATAATCCGACTATGGCCAGCCGAAGCTATACCTAGCAGTTATTTTGGCCTCGTGAAGCGGGTGGTGGAGGCTTGTCCGCGGCTAGACATCGTCAAGCGATCAGTCTGCATCGAGGGTGCCCGCATGGCCTTCGCTCGTTGCAAGATGTGGTGGGCGAAGATGGATGCCGTCGAGGTGGCCCGGGGGCCGCCGGAGGGCAAGGAGCACACCGCACACCCGAGCGTGCGGATGTCCTGGAGGGATCTTGACTTGTAGCAACGCAGTGCGAGAAGGATGTTATTCTCGAATAAATACATTCATATTTTGCCTTGTATGATGAAAACAAATCCGCTTTGTAATATAATTTTTTATTATGTTTTAATTGTATCCTCCTGTGCGGCCGTGTTGTATGAAATATGAGGGTTGGCCAGTTGTCGGCTTCTGCCCTCACGTAGGTAGTACGGAGGTGTTCGGGATGGTATCTAAACAATCTTGATCCAATTATATGGTCCTTGAAGGAGTTGTTTAGCGCAACGAACCAGGCAACTAGACTATACAGCTTGAACACCCTCACTTAGCCATAGGAGTTCTATAATAAAACATAGGCGCAGCCCCTGGTATACGAACCAGGGTGCTGTCAGCGTGTGATTGGGAAGTACCGATCCTTCGTGAAATGCGGAAAAACCTCCAACAATTTGAGACCTCCGAACAGCTGACCGGCTCTCACCGCATCATGACAGTCAGTTTTCGGCTTTCTCTACTGAGGTGCTCATCCGGTTTAGACCAGGGAACAACCGCAGTAGTTCTCCCTTTTACTACCCTAGTTGATGTCGTGGAATGTAGGATAGCAAGCTCAGGAGCCAGGCAACCCAAGTATTGACCAAAGACATGATTCGGAGCCAATGCATATAATGCTAAATTTGGGGTGCCGAACTATACTTACAAGAAGTGTTCGTACTTTTGTTGCCGTAATGTGGGGGTGCTATAAAGCCCCTGGCAAACATCAAAATGTACCCAAGTTACGGGTGCTACCTGATGGGGTTATCCACAGGGAAACTGAAAAAATAAAGAAAAGAGAGAAAGAAAACAGAAAAAGATGTGAAGGTAAAAAGCTGGGGTCCTACAACTCCAGCTACAAACTATTTTCATTATAATGTAATTAGTACGTTAAGGCGCATTGATACAAGTAGTGCAATAAGCAACAGGCTATTTAACATGCCGAAACCAGGGAAGAGCCGCATGTGGGTCCTGGAAGACAGGTAGAGTTATCGTTAATGGAATCACCTAAAAAGTCCCTGTATATTTGTGCTCCTCGCCATCTTTGTGTGTTTATCCTTCAAGAGGACCGATAACCAGACCACCCGATGGGGTCTGTGGGATTAAAACCTGAAATAAAACAAGCAAAAGTGAAAGTATGTTTGTATCTGATGTCGGTTGAGCCGTGCCGTGGATCACAAGCTAGCTATGCCTCCGTCGATGCCCATGGAATTTTGAGTGCGTGGTTATGTATGCGTAGCACGCAGGCCACCGCTTGATCGGGACTGAGACAGAGGCCGGATTTCTAGTCGAGCTCCTGACGAGCTGAGATCTCCTGCTTCAGAGTAGTCCGGACCCTCTTAAGGGTGTCCGAGGGCTCGGCAACCGAATGAAGGTTCTGCTTGAGAAGGCCGCTTTGTACTTCTGCTGCTAGGGCAGCTGTGTGCTCTTCTGTACGGAGAGAGCGTTCCATATTGCCATTGACTGTTATGACGCCGCATGGGCCGGGCATCTTGAGCTTGAGATAAGCATAGTGTGGCACTGCGTTGAATCGAGCAAACACAATTAGTCCGAGCAGTGCATGATAGACGCTACGGAATGGGACGATATCGAAGACTAACTCCTCGCTTTTGAAGTTGTCCAGAGATCCAAAGACAACCTCTAATGTGATTGAGCCCGTACAACGGGCCTCTACGCCTGGAATGACTCCTTTAAAGGTAGTCTTTGTAGGCTTGATCCTTGATGGGTTAATGCCATTTTTTGCACTGTATCCTGATAAAGCAGATTGAGGCTGCTACCGCCGTCCATAAGGACACGAGTCAGGTGGAACCCATCAATTATCGGGTCTAAGACCAGTGCTGCTGAGCCTCTGTGACTGATACTGGTCGGGTGATCTCGGCGATCAAAAGTGATCGGGCATGACGACCATGGATTGAATTTTGGGGCCACTGGATCTATCGCGTAGACGTCCCTGAGCACACGCTTGCGCTCCCTCTTGGGGATGTGGGTAGCATATATCATGTTCACCATTTTGACCTGAGGGGGAAACTTCTTCTGTCCCCCTGTGTTCAGTTGTCGTGGCTCTTCGTCATCGTCCTTGCTTTGCGATCCCTTTTCCTTTTTCTCAGCATTTAATTTGCCGGCCTGTTTGAAAACCCAGCACTCTCTATTTGTATGATTAGGAGGCTTGTCGGGGGTGCCGTGAATCTGGCACAGACGATCAAGTATGCAGTCTAAGCTAGATGGGCCCGAATTGTTCTTTTGGAACGGCTTCTTCCACTGACCGGACTTAGAGCCACTGAATCCGGCGTTGACCGCCGTATCCTCGGTGTTGTCACTGTTGTTTCGGCGCTTGTATCTATTGCGTCGAGACTTGTCTTTTTTTCTTTTAACTTCAGGGGTGCCGGCGTCGCTTGCATTGTTTTTGCTATGGGCCAACCAACTGTCCTCGCCCGCACAAAAGCGGGTCATGAGTGTCGTGAGGGCTGCCATGGATTTTGGCTTTTCTTGGCCGAGGTGGTGAGCGAGCCATTCGTCGCGGATGCTATGCTTGAAAGCTGCTAGAGCTTCGGCGTCCGGACAGTCGACAATTTGGTTCTTTTTGGTTAAGAACCTTGTCCAGAATTTCTTGGTGGACTCTCCGAGCTGTTGAACTATATGGCTTAAGTCATCAGCGTCCGGAGGTCGAACATATGTACCTTGGAAGTTATCGAGGAAAACCTCTTCCAAGTCTTCCCAGCTGCCAATGGAATTTTTAGGCAGACTGTTTAGCCAATGCCGGGCTGACCCTTTGAGCTTTAGAGAGGGAGGTATTTTATGGCGTGGAGGTCATCTCCGCGGGCCATATGGATGTGGAGAATGAAGTCCTCGATCCATACCGCGGGGTCCGTGGTTCCATCATATGATTCTATGTTCATGGGCTTGAATCCTTCTGGGAATTCGTGATCCAGGACCTCATCAGTAAAGCAATGAGGATGTGCAGGGCCTCTTGTATCGGGCCGTATCGTGGCGCGACTCTGGTAGAGTCCGTCTGTGGTGTTCAGCCCGCCCATGATTGGGTTTGTCATGTCCGGATAGGTGGCCGTTGTCGCGTGTCGAGGCGCGTCCTCGCGATCCGTAGATTGATCTGGTGTGTCCTGCTTTGTTGTTCAGTGTCTGCCGGAGGTCATATGTATGGCTGTGGGCTGATTTACCTCTACCTGAGTGATGAGGCGGGGCGGGCTGGTGTCCGGCATGAGTTACCGTTTTGTCCCGACCACATGGTGGTCGATCGGTCGTATTGTGCGATGGTGGTATGTACTCCAACGCTTCCTCGCCGAACTGAGGTAGCAATTTGCATTTTGGGTAGCTTCTGGTTGGGCGCTTGAGGCCGTACTCTTCGGCTACTAGGGCATCAGTGCATTTATCATTGAGCAGATCTTGGTCAGCTTGAAGCTGCTGCTGCTTCTTTTTCAGGCTCCTTGCCGTGGCTATTAGCTGGCGCTTGAAGCGCTCCTGCTCAAGAGGTTCCTCGGGCATGATGAAATCTTCGGTGCCGAGGCTCACCTCATCTTCGGAGAGCGGGAGGTAATTATTGTCCTCTGAATCTTCGTGTGTGGCCTGTTTAACAGGGCTAACCTGCTCATCTTCCCATTCATCTTGTTCGTTTGCTTTATCGACGGGGTCTTCGTTGTCTTCGGCACCTTCCGGAGCGTCATATTCTCCTGTGCCGGTGTTGCTATCTTTACTGTGGCGTGATTAAGAGCGGCGCCGCTGACGCCGACGCTTGGACTGTATTTCGGAAGGTTTATCCTCAACTGGGTCTTCCTTATCGTCGCCGCTGTTCTCCTTTGGTGCATCCACCATGTATACGTCATACGAGGAAGTGGCCGTCCAGCGTCCGGTGAACGATGGGTTCTGGGCCTCTTCTCCCGCATCGTCGTCCATACCGTCGATGTCCTCGGAGTCGTAATCAAGTTCGTCGGTCAAATCCTCGATCGTGGCTACAAAGTGGGTGGCGTGTGGGAAGTAAAATTCTCCATCGCAGCCCCTAGTTCGAGCCGGATATAGTTCGGCTGAGAGTCCTCCGCCAAGGACAGGTTTTTTTAATGAGTTTAGCACATCGCCCAAAGGCGAGTGCTGGAAGATGTCTGCGACGCTGAATTTGAAGATCGATAAACAATCAAGCTTGGCGTCCATGGGCTCACGCGGTTCAGAACCTATGGCCGGAGACGAGTCCGGCGTTCCGGTGGCATAGGCATCGTGTGAGACCAGGTCCATGTGCGGCTCCAACACCGTGGAGTCTGCGGCCTCCGAGGTGGGGTTAATCCTCCCGTCTTTGGATGGCGCGACCTGCTCCGGTTCTAGGGCCAGAGCGGTTACAGGAGCGATCTCCTGGATGCAGCCCGATGACAGATCTAGGTCATGATCATCGGGGTGACCGGGAGCGGCCACCGCGGTATCGAATCCGGCGAAGATCAAGTCTCCACGGATGTCCACGATGTAGTTCAAGCTCCCGAATCTGACCTGATGGCTAGGGGCGTAGCTTTCGATCTGCTCCAGATGGCCAAACGAGTTGGCCCGCAGTGTGAAGCCGCCGAACACGAAGATCTGCCCGGGGAGGAAAGTTTCTCCACAGACAGCGTCATTATTGACGATTGAAGGGGCCATCAAACCTTTCAGCGACAACACAGATGAACTCTCAATGAAAGCACCAATGTCGGTGTCAAAACCGGTGGATCTCGGGTAGGGGGTCCCGAACTGTGCGTCTAAGATTGACGGTAACAGGAGACAGGGGACACGAAGTTTTATCCAGGTTCGGGCCCTCTTGATGGAGGTAATACCCTACGTCCTGCTTGATTGATATTGATGAATACGAGTATTACAAGAGTTGATCTACCACGAGATCGTAATGGCTAATCCCTAGAAGTCTAGCCCGTATGACTAAGGTATTGAGTATATCCTTTCCGGACTACACCCTCCGGTTTATATAGACACGGGGGGGGGGGGGATCTAGGGTTACATAGAGTCGGTTACATAAGAGGGAATCTTCATAGTTGTTCGCCAAGCCTGCCTTCCATGCCACGGAGAGTCTCATCCGGACACGGGTATAGTCTTCGGTCTTTCATATCTTCACAACCCATCAGTCCGGCCCATAGATAACAGGCCGGACACCTGAGGACCCCTTAGTCCAGGACTCCCTCAATGGGTGCAAGCCAATTTTGCACACGCATAAATACTCGGGTTAAACTTGACGAGCGTAGCATATGCAGATATGGCCTCGGAACACTAGAGACCGAAAGGTCGAGCGTGAATCGTATAGTAGATATGATCAACATAATGATATTCACCATTGAAAACCACTCCATCTCACGTGATGATCAGACATGGTTTAGTTGATTTGGATCATGTGATCATTTAGATGACTAGAGGGATGTCTATATAAGTGGGAGTTCTTAAGTAATATGATTAACTGAACTTAAATTTATCATGAACTTAGTCCTGATAGTATTTGCATATCTATGTTGTAGATCAATAGCTCACACATAGCTTCCCCGTTTATTTTTTGATATGTTCCTAGAGAAAAATAAATTGAAAGATGTTAGTAGCAATGATGCGGATTGGATCCGTGATCTGAGGATTATCCTCATTGCTGCACAGAAGAATTATGTCCTTGATGCACCGCTAGGTGGCGGACCTATTGCAGGAGCATATGCAGACGTTATGAACGTTTGGCAAAGCTCGGTATGATGACTACTCGATAGTTTAGTGCACCATGCTTTACGGCTTAGAACCAGGACTTCAAAAATGTTTTGAACACCACGGAGCATATAAGATGTTCCAAGAGTTGAAATTAGTATTTCAGACTCATGCCCATGTCGAAAGGTATGAGACCTTTGACAAGTACTTTGCCTATGAAATGGTGGAGAATAGCTCAGCTAGTGAGCATGTGCTCAGAATGTCTGAGTGCTACAATCACTTGAATCAAGTGGGAGTTAATCTTCCAGATAAGATAGTGATTGACAGAATTCTCTAGTCACTATCACCAAGTTACTAGAACTTTGTGATGAACTATAATATGCAAGGGATAACGGAAACGATTCCCAAGCTCTCCATGATATGGAAATCGATGAAAGTAGAAATCAAGAAAAGCATCAAATGTTGTCAGATTTCGGGTTCCGGCAGACCCTTGAGGTTCGAACACTGGGGTGCGCATGGAGATTTCGCCTCCTACCTACCTGCACCCCTCCGCCACGCAAAGATCTAAGATATGGAAAGAACAACACGAGAGACACAGGGTTTATACTGGTTCGGGCCACCGTTGTGGTGTAATACCCTACTCCAGTGTGTGGTGTGGTGGATTGCCTCTTGGGCTGATGATGATGAGCAATACAAGGAAGAACAGCCTCGCGAGGGTCTGTTCTTGGCTGGGGGGATGAACTGCTGGGAGGAGTTCAGTCACCCAGCTATCCTGACAAAAGTAGTCTTCGCCTGCACAAAGCTCTGGTGGTGACACCGTCTTGGGCTCCACAATGACCTCCGTCTTGTAGTCCTCTTGGTCTTGGTCTTGTTGCACCAAAATGACAACCTTTACCTAATGCCTCGGTACTCCGCGGCTGCGCTTGCCCCCTTTGCACCAAAGGGGAAAGGAGGACACTGCGCGGGCTGGCGCCCGCCTGGCGCCCTTGGTCGCCATGGCTTGCGTCACGGGCACCTCGTGAGGTACCCCGCGTTGATCTCTCCGCCTCCTCGTGAGCCAGCCTGATGAGGCCATGCCTGAGGAAGCTCCGCGTCGTCCGCCCCACGAGGCTTGGCCCCTCGCGAGGGTCTTGAGTCTGTGTTGGTGAAGATGGGCCGTGCTGGGCCCCCCTTTGAGCCACGCCGCAGGCCGCAGGCAGGCAAGTCTGGGGACCCCCGTTCTCAGAACGCCGACAGTAGCCCCCGGGCCCAAGGCGCGCCCGGACTTGGCCGTGCAGGGAGGCGGAAGGGCAAGAGCGAAGCGCCGCGGGCCCTAACAGCCTGCGGCCTCTGGCGCCGCGTGGCGGTTGATTGGACGTGGGCGCCTTAGCAACCACGCGAGTTGATAAAGGTGTGGCATCCGCCTAGGCTTTGCTTCTTGCTTTCCCCGGTTGCTGCTCAGATCCCCTTTCTTGCGCCTCTCCTTCCTTCCTCCAAAATTTCCTGATCTACTCCGACCGTGTGACCTAGGAAGCCATGGCGCCTCGTCAGCCCCCGGCCGTAGCTTGGTACTCGTCTGCCCCGGACTTGCCGAACGTGTTGGAGGCGAGCCTTGCCCGGTTGCGCCGGATGGCGACGGCGCGGGGCATCAATGGGGCGAAGGTGTTCAAGGCCGGCTCCGCCACCCCTGAGGGTCAAGGGAGCACCTTCTATCCGTTCTTCATAAGTGCCATTGCTGCTGGCCTGGTGCCTCCCTTCTCCGAGTTCTTCTTCTCCGTCCTCCGCCATTATAAGCTACAGGCTCTACATCTCCACCCCAACTCCGTCCTTCTCCTAGCAATCTTCGCCTATTACTGCGAGGCTCACGTAGGGGTGCAGCCCTCAGTGGCCTTGCTGCGCCACTACTTCTACCTCCGGACCTCTTGCGGTCCTGCTTCCGCATGCGCGAGCTTCATCGCGTACGGTGGCGCCATTGCCATTTCGAACCCCGGGAAAAGGATTGAGGGCTTCAGGAGCAAGTGGGTCTTGGTGGATGCTGGGCGCATCCACCCTCGGCTGATCTTGCCCACGGAGCAGCCCACGAGCTCCAGCGATTGGGGTCGAGCGGAGCTCGCGGACCCCCGCGCGAAGCTGGTGTTGGAGAAGATGGACGCGAATCTGAGGCCGGCCAACATGGCGGCGGCGAAGCTGACCGGCGCGTCGCTGCTGAGGGAATTCCTGGAGCACCAGCTGGCTCCGCTTCGGCAGTACTCACTTCCGATGTGGAGGCCCCGTCCAAGCCCCGTGGCCTTAGCCGACGGAGATCTGGCTGCGATCGTCCAATCTCTGGTCGGGGGTGATTTGGCGAGGTTGGTGGGCGCTCCTATGCCCTTGTTCCTCCGTGACGACTGGGAGCAGGTAGTGGAGTCCATGCCCGTCTTCAACAGGGATGGGCCCGTGCCCATGGAAACTCCCGAGGAACCGGTGGACGTGCCCTCCGACGACTCCAGCGAAGAGGAGGAAGGAGGGGAGCGGGAAAAAGGGCCTGGCTCCGAGGTGACTGACGGAGAGTCGAGGGCTCCTCTCCCCCGGCGCAGGTCCCGCGTTCTCCGCCTCTCTCCGAGCGATGGCGACGAGGATGACGACGGGGATGATGATGAGCAGGACGGCGGGAGCTTTCCCCCGATCCCGAAGAAGGACAGGACCGGGCTGATCTCCAGCGGGTCTGCCCCGGCCTCGAGGCGGACCACAGACGCACCTTCCGCTTCCAAGCTTCCCGAGGTTAACCCTTCCAGCCGGCTTTTAGGCTTCAAATTTGGCCGGAGGCCGCTTGAGCTCACTGGCGACGACCCGTAAGCATTTGATTCTTGTCTTTATTTCTTGCTCTGCTTCTGAGGCTTGACGTCCGCATCTCTTGGACAGGCAGGCGCCCGCAGCAAAGAAGTCGAAGGGAGCTCCTGAGGTTCCATCCGTGGCAGCGCCTCTGCCCGCGAAGGAGGGTGACTGCGACGCATAGGCTTCTCCTGCCCGGTCATCCTCGCGAGGCCTGGCTGAGCCGGCTGGGGCGAGCTCAGCCCCCACGGCCCAAGTGACTCCCGAGGTGTCCTTGCCTGCCGCCGCCACTACAGCCGTTGAGGCGCGGCAGACTCTGCCTCAGGATGCTGTGGCCGCGCTGTCGCCTTCTCCTCCTACTCCACCGGCTGCTATCTCTCCGACTCCTTCTGCCGTTCTGGATCATGCTGTTGCTGAGCTAGACCGACTGCGGCAGGATCTTCTTGGCGTTGAGCCTCGCTTGGTGGCTGGGCGCTTGGAGCTGGCTTCAGGATGGGTTCGCTCCGACGCTTCGATTCGGGCGGTGCTGGTCCAGGCCTCGACGGCTTGCGACGAGGAGAAGCAGGCCGTCCTTGAGGCGAAGGCTGCTCGTGATGCAGCCCTGGGGGAGGTGGTCGACGTCCGTGGTCATTGCAAGGCGCTGGAGGACGAGCTGCAAGGCCTGCGGGACCAGCTCGCGAAAGAGGTCCGCCTTTGCCAAGAGCAGGAAGAAGGCGTGAAGGCTCGTGAGGCGGCCGTCAAGGAGAGGGAGGTCAAGATCAGGAAATGCCGCGACCGCCTAGGCGCGCTGGAGCAGGAGTTGGGGGCGAGGAAGGCCGAGCTGGACGACAAGGCCCTGGTTCTTGCCGAGGACCGCGTGGCCTTCACGGAGATGGAGGCGAAGGCTCGCTCCTCGCTGAGGACACTTTATGACAGCGGCCTGGAGAGCCCGCTGGCTGGCGCCGAGGACGGCCCCGCCAAGCTGCTTCCTTTCCTGGTTCGCGCTCTTGAAGATGTTGCCCTTGGCCTTGGCCCCACGGCCGAGGCCGAGGCGCGTGTCCTGTCTTCTGCAGCACTGACGCGGGTCCTCACCCACATCTACCTTCGCGATCCCGGCGTCGACCTCGACAGCCTGCTGGAGCCAGTAAGCGGCGAGCGTGCCGCTGCCGCTACCGAGGCCGTGAAGGGTCGCGCGGAGGCTCTGCTGGGGAAGTTCCGGGCCTTCAGCACCAAGCCGAGGCAAGGCGCTGCCGACCCCACTGCTCCATGAGGCGAACCCACTCCGCGCTGCTCCACCGCCGACAAGTGACTCCGTTGTGGCTCCTGTCCTACCTTTAATTCCTGCACATGTATCATGCCTCGGGGAGGCGTTTAAACTTGCGTTTGGCATTGAGATAACAGTGTGGACTGTAATATTTGCTTTTGAATTCCTTGAAATTGGCGCTTTTCCTTCCTACTTGCTTATGTTCTACGTCGGCAGAGCCCGGCCCCGCGCATGCCTCACCCAGCGTTGGTCCCGATCGGAAACCAGGACGGGGCCAAGGAGTGAGGGGCTACATGACAAGTTAGGCTCCTGAGTCGCGATACTCAGGAGTCCCCCTTGGCGCACGAACAGCAAGTAGGGAGGTGTGATGTGGGTGGATCTACCGTTCTACGTCTGTAGAGCCCGGCCGCGCGCATACCTCAACCGCCGTTAGCCTTTCGGAACTAAGGAGTGAGGAGCTACGTGACCAGTTAGGCTCCTGAGTCGCGATGCTCAGGAGTTCCCCTTGACGCTCAAACGGCCTTCGTACCTTGGCTCCGCTCAGGGAGAGACGCGCGACAAACCAGGCCCAGGAGGGGCCTGGCTGGGCGGCGTGCGTCTGGGCGTGACCCAGGCGCAGCCCCTGTGCCCAGCCCCCTCGCGCGGCACTCCCGAGGGGAGGCGTTACGATGAGACTAGACACTGAGCTCTGGGCTCCCTTAGGTTGATGCGGCCCGGGGGCCACCCTCAGTTGTTTATCACCAGCGCGGAGCATAGCGCTTCCGTATGTGTACGAGCATAGCCGCTCCTCGGCAGTGTCGTCAGTCAGCGCGGAGCATGGTGCTTCCACTGGTACGTGGGAGGGGGCCCCCTCCGGGAGGAGCCCCCGGGGCGTGTACAACCCCGCCCTGACACATGGCTGGCACGGTAGGGCCTGGCGAGGTGTATCTGGGCACCCGTGGGCCAGCACGGGACTCACGGGGCCCTACCTCTAGGCGGGTTGCGCCTGGCACTGGGCCTTATCTTGTGATGTGTCCCTGCAAATTTGTTTAGATGCCGGCACTCTACGTCCTCGGGTCCCGGCCCTCGAGCTGGTCTCAGCCGTCGCTGGTATGCCAGGTCGCGATGCCGTGGACAAGGCCAGAGGGTGAGGGCTGGAGAGCCAGTAAGAGCCCTGAGTCGCGATGCTCAGGTACCCCCCTTTAACATGCAAGTGGTTGGCATGGAGAAGAAGAGGTGCCGTGGACCGGCATCAAATAATCAAGCATGGTGGGTATAACGCATAACCGGAAATAAATGCAAATGGGATACATGCCGCTAGGTCTGGCCCGAGCGACTTGGGGATGATGCAGCCCGAGGGGCGCCCCCAATAAGGTAAGCTAACAACATGAAATAAAAGGGGTACATGCCGCATGGACGGACCCACGCGGCCTGGGAATAATGCAGCCCTGGGGGGCGCTCCCAGCTGGAAGTGAAACTTGAAAGATGTCACCTGATGACGTTGAGGACGAAGGGGTGTTGGTGTAGCAGACTTGGTGGGCTGCGGAAGTCGATCCTCACGAGCCCCCAGGCCCAGGGGCCTCAGGAGGTTCCGGAGGCGCTGGCGGCTCCCCGCGGACCATCTCCATCTCCGCCAGGGCTGCGGAACGCCTGGCCTCTTGTGCCCCCATGATGCCCCTCATGAGGCGCTGGCACATGGCAGCCACGTGCGGCAGGCCGTAAGGCATGCGAACGTAGCTGTGGGGTGGACCTCCGCAGCGCCCCACTCGCGAGGGCCAGAGGCGCTCCAGAGAGGCGACCCGGTTGAGCCCTGGTATGTCGATGAAGACGCGCAGCCCACCATCCTCGCCTAGATGGGGTGCCACTGCTGGTAGACGGCGGCCGCCTTTCATGACCCTTGACTCATGTAGCTCCTAAATGGCCTTGCTGACGAACTCCTGAGGGTCTGGCTCTCCTTGCCTTACTCCTTCTTGAGGGAAACGTGCTTCGAAACACGCCTCCATGTGGTGCCCAAGCACCTCCCTCGTGACCCTAGCCAGGTCGGCGGCCCTCCAGGGGAGAGCCCCCGAGCCCTGCCTGAGGAGGGCGCCGGGCACGCTTTCCTATGCGATGGAAGGAGGTTCCCCCTGGGCAGGCACGGGCCCAGAGAGGGCTGCCTCCTAAGGGGCCAGGCTGGACAGTGTCTTCTTCTTCTTGGGGGCGGTCTCGGGAAGCCTCCTGCTTCCGCGATCCGGGTCTTCCAGTGACGCGGCCTGAAAGGCTTGTTCCAGGGAACACACCACGTCCTTCTCTTCACAGGGCACCGTGATGACTCCGCCACTTCCTGGCATCTTGAGGACGTTGTAGCCGTGGTGAGTTACAACCATGAACTTGGCCAGCGCTGGGCACCCAAGGATGGCGTTGTACGGCAGGCGAATGTGAGCGACGTCTGAAAGTGCAACTATCCCTAGTTGGTTTTGGTAATTCATAACAACATATAGCTCATTGAGCTAATGCTATTCCAAGATGATTATTTCAGGAAAGCTCAATGATTGGCATGGCATGGATGTGAAATTGGAACCCTCAAAATGCTAAGGACAAAGGATTGGCTCAAGCTCAAAAGCTCAAGACTCCTCATTTTATATTTTAGTGATCCAAGATCACATTGAGTCTTTAGGAAAAGCCAATACTATCAAGGAGGGATGAGGTGTTGCTTAATGAGCCTCTTGCTTCATGTGCTTAGTGATATGCTCCAAAACCCTCAACTACTTTCCCATATCCACACATGACCTAAACCCTAAGCCAAACTCGGTCCTACCGATTCTTCGTATCCGGCGTCACCGAGTTTCACTTGTCATAAGCCACTGCCAAACCCTAGCAATTCGGTTCTACCGATAGGGATCTCGGTCTCACCGAGATGGGATTGCAAACTCTCTGTTTCCCTTTCGTAACTTTTCGGTCTCACCAAAAGAGCGAATCGGTCCCACCGAGATGGCAATGTAAATTCAGTGTTTCCCCTTTGTAACTTTTTGGTCTCACCGAAAGAGCAAATCGGTCCCACCGAGTTTGCCTGACCAACTCTCTGGTTAGCTAATTACCAAATTCGGTCTCACCGAGTTTGTGTAATCGGTCTCACCAAGATTACGTTATGCCCAAACCCTAACCATATCGGTCCTACCGAGTTGCATGTCAGTCCCACCGAAAATCTCTAACGGTCACTAGGTTTACATTTTCGGTCCGACCGAGTTTGTTGATTCGGTCCCACCGAGATTGGAAAACTGTGTGTAACGGTTGGATTTTGTGTGGAGGCTATATATACCCCTCCACCTCCTCTTCATTCGAATAGAGAGCCATCAGAACACATACACCATTCCAACTCATATGTTCTGAGAGAGAACCACCTACTCATGTGTTGAGACCAAGATATTCCATTCCTACCATATGAATCTTGATCTCTAGCCTCTCCAAGTTGCTTTCCACTCAAATCTTCTTTCCACAAAATCCAAATCCTATGAGAGAGAGTTGAGTGTTGGGGAGACTATCATTTGAAGCACAAGAGCAAGGAGTTCATTACCTACACACCATTTGTTACTTCTTGGAGAGTGGTGTCTCCTAGATTGGCTAGGTGTCACTTGGGAGCCTCCGACAAGATTGTGGAGTTGAACCAAGGAGTTTGTAAGGGCAAGGAGATCGCCTACTTCGTGAAGATCTACTGCTAGTGAGGCAAGTCCTGTGTGGGCGATGGCCATGGTGGGATAGACAAGGTTGCTTCTTCGTGGACCCTTTGTGGGTGGTTGATTCTTCGTGGACCCTTTGTGGGTGGTTGCTTCTTCGTGGACCCTTCGTGGGTGGAGCCTTGTGTGGACTCGCGCCACCGTTACCCTTTGTGGGTGGAGCCCTCCGTGGACTCTCGCAACCGTTACCCTTTGTGGGTTGAAGTCTCCATCAACGTGGATGTAGGATAGCACCACCTATCTGAACCACGGGAAAAACATCCATGTCTCCAATTGCGTTTGAATTCTCCAAACCCTTCCCTTTACATTCTTGCAAGTTGCATGCTTTAATTTCCGCTGCCAATATACTCTTTGCATGCTTGCTTGAATTGTGTGATGATTGCTTGACTTGTCCTAAAATAGCTAAAATCTGCCAAGAACTAAAATTGGGAAAAGGTTAAGTTTTTATTTGGTCAAGTAGTCTAATCACCCCCCTCTAGACATACTTTCGATCCTACAAGTGGTATCAGAGCTTTGGTCTCCATTTGCTTTGATCTCCATAGCTTTTGGTGGTCATAGCCTTGGTTTCACAACCTAGGAGAGTATGGCGTCTAGCGAGGGAAATTATCACCGTAGAGGTCCCTACTTTGATGGTACTAATTTTGCTAGTTGGAAGCATAAAATGAAAATGCATATTCTTGGACATAACCCCGCCGTTTGGGCTATTGTGTGTGTTGGTTTGAAAGGTGACTTCTTTGATGGGAGAGAACCAAACCGTGAAGCTACCGCGGATGAGTTGAAGATGTTGCAATACAATGCTCAAGCTTGTGATATTCTCTTCAACGGATTGTGCCCCGAAGAATTCAACAAAATCAGCCGTCTTGAGAATGCGAAGGAAATTTGGGACACTTTGATTGATATGCACAAAGGTACCGACTCCGTCAAGGAATCCAAGTTGGATGTGCTTCAAAGTCAACTTGACAAGTTCAAGATGAAGGATGGTGAAGGTGTCGCTGAAATGTACTCTAGGCTTGCTCTCATCACAAATGAGATTGCCGGCTTAGGAAGTGAAGAGATGACCGATAGATTCATCATCAAGAAGATTCTAAGAGCCTTGGATGGAAAATATGATACCGTGTGCACATTGATCCAAATGATGCCCAACTACAAAGATCTCAAGCCAACGGAGGTGATTGGAAGAATTGTTGCTCATGAGATGTCACTTAAGGATAAAGAGGAACTTCACAACAAATCAAGTGGTGCCTATAAAGCCTCATGTGAAGCCCCTACATCATCAAGTGAGAAACAAGACTTCAATGAAGAATTGAGCTTAATGGTGAAGAACTTCAACAAGTTCTACAAGAGTAGAAGCAAAGATAGAAGCTTCAAGTCAAGGTCCTACAATGACAAAAGATCTTCTAGTCAAGAGCGAAACTGCTACAGTTGTGGAAGACCCGGACACTATTCCAATGAGTGTACAGCTCCATACAAGAGAAGATTCTCCAAAAAGAAGAAGCAAAGAATCACCACCAAGAGAGAGAAGGAGTAGAGATGATCGTTATGAACGAAGATACTCACGGAGAAGCAAGGATTCGGAAAGGAAGGAAAAATCATCAAGGAGCTACACAAGACGAAGACATCAAGCTCATGTTGGTGAATGGGTATCCGGCTCCGACTCCGACAGCCACTCCGAGAGAAGTTATCACTCCGACTCCGAAGATACTCAAGATGAAGGTGTTGCCGGTCTAGCACTTGTGTCAACCAACTCCTACGGCATATTTGACTCACCAAATGAAGGAATTGGAAGATGCTTCATGGCCAAAGGTCCTAAGGTAACACACCTCGAGTATGTTGATTTCAATAGTGATGAAGATGACTTGTTAGGTGATGATTTGCTTATTGACAACTCTAGTGATGAATACTATGATGAAATGTCAATTAATCATGCTAATCAAGATAAAACGAATGACAATGATAAGGAAAAGATTGAGGCTCTAACTAAAGAACTAAACACTCTTAAGTTAGCTCATGAAACTATCTTCGAAGATCATCGAGAACTTTTAAGAGCTCATGAGAAATTACGCTTTGAAAAGCTCAATCTTGAGCAAGAGCATGAGTTCTTAAAAGCAATCAATGATGATCTCCGCAAGAAAAGTTCTTCTTACATTGCCAAGCGTTTACTCTTATCCACTTACATGCCTCAAGTCAAGTCTAGTAACAAGAACAAGAAAGATTCTTCCTCTAGCAGTAACAATGATCATGCTAAATCCAATATTGTTGCTTCTAGTAGTTCTCTTGATTCCACTAATGACACTCTTAGCCAAGTTACACTTGAGCAAGAAAATAGATTATTGAAGGGAATTGTAGAGAAAGGAGTGTACAAAAGCCTTGCCGGGAGCAAGCAATTCGAGGAAATTGTGCGCAAGCAAGGAATGCACTGGAAGAATCAAGGCGTTGGTTTTGAACGAAAGTTCAATACCAATGGAGTTGAGTGGGAAGAAGATCAATACCCCAAGACAAAGTTTGTTCCTCAACAAGAGAAGTATGATACTTCTTTCAAGGGGACACAAGCTCAAGATGATCTTCCACCACAAGACTACAAGCAAAAAGGCAAGGACAAGCTTCAAGAGGAAATTGACGCATTTGAAGAAGCTCCTAAGACCTTAGTCAAGTGGATTCCCAAGACTACTTCAAGTTTCACTTCATCAAGTACGACTACAATTCCAAGGATTCCCATCAAGATGATGTGGATCCAAAAGAAGAAGAACTAGAGAGTTCTTGAGGGTGACTCCGCCAACATACTTCACTCTTATCATTTTGGCAAGAACAAGTGCAATCAACTTCCACATCTTGCACTAGTTCAAGGAGTCACAAACCCTCTTGTTGGTAAGACAAGGGACAAGGTAACCTAAAAGTTTTCATGGACATCATCTTGTGTGTGCATCACTCTATGTCTATGGATATCCTTGTTTGTTCCTTGTGGGACTAACCCATGTAGGTATTGAAAGTGCAATTCACTCAAATGGATAGCTCCAAGTGATCTACATCAACATTGAGCATCCACATCTTCAACATCTACATGAAGTCATCATCGACGAAACCCAAGGTTAGTTCATCCCTCCAAGGGGGGATATCACATCTAGGGGGAGCTTTACTCTAAGACTTGAGCTAAAGCAACTCTAAAGATGTGAACACAACAATGCTTTATGTAAAAGTGGTAACCCCACTTGAGCTTAAACGATGAGTATGACCTATGATCAAGTGTTCTCACTTGACTCCTAAGTCAATATACTCATATATAGATGACCTTGTCATCGCAAATTGCTTGATAGATGCTAGAATTGGTTGTGCATGCCTTGCCACATATTTCATTTGCCATCTTATTGTGTGAGCATGCTGGTTGCATATTTTACTCATTCGAGGACATCCACTTGTTGTTTTGATCGTTTGGGTTTATTTCCTTTGCCAAGTGGATGGACAAGAATGCCTAAGAACCTCCTCTAGCTATCTATGCTTTTCTCGTCTCAAACTCTATTCATGCTGCATCACAAAATTTGATCAAGTCAGATTCGAACCACTCTGTGTGAGGAGCGCTCGGAGTCCCCGATTCGTCATAGACTTAAACTTCCAAAACCTCTTTATGATTCTCGGTCTGACTGATACCCCACTTTCGGTCCTACCGAGATCATTAAGTTGATCTAGGTTTTCGATCTCGGTGCAACCGATTTGAACATTTCGGTCACACCGAGTTTCAGTAACTGCATGCAGTTATGAATCTCGGTGCCACCGAGTTGTTCCACTCGGTCACACCGACAGGGTCGGGCTATATATAGTCACGGGCAAAATTTGAAAATTTCTCCGAACCCCTTCGCCCGCGCGATAGCTTGCTCTGCCAACGTGGTCTCCGGATCGTCTTCTCGCCGCCAGCCGCCTCCAGTCGCTGGTCTCCGTCGCCGTCAATGGGAATTCTGCCCCGCCGTTGCCGCCATAGCGAGTCCCCGCCGAGCTAGGGTATGGACTCGATCTTTGTGCTATTCTCCAATCCAATTCTCAGCACATTGTGATCATCATGATTCTTGCCATGATTGAAACACTCCTATCCAGTCAATACGCCCGTAGATTAGCTTTGATTCGAAAATTTTAGGGTTAGGTTTCCGCCGAAACCATCTCGGACCCACCGAGTTGAAAAACTCGGTTCCACCGATTTGGCTTATGCCATTGCACAAGTGAGACTCGGTATGACCGAGAATTACTTATCGGTGTGACCGATTTTGGAACTCTGTGAAACCCTAGCAGTCTCGGTGCCACCGAACTATGACTCGGTCCAACCGAGTTCACTAGTTTAGGTTCCAAAACTGCTTCGGTATCACCGAGTTTAAAAATCGGTAGATCCAAGATGATTTCAGTGGGAAACTAAAACTAAGTTTTTGGATCATTCTTTTGCAAAAATCTCTGCATTTTGTGATGCTCATCTATTCTACCTCATCTATAAACTATTCATAGGGTCAGCAGTCAGAACTTGCAGCATGTCTGATCGGAGTGACAGCCAGAACTTGTCAGAGCAGCAAGTGCAGATGAGTGAGGGCACTAGTCCCTCCAGCTCTTCAGATGATGGCAGCAGAAGTACCCCAAGCAATCTGCCAAAAGCTGCCACTAGACAAAGGAAGAAGAGAACTTCTGATTCTGAAGATGAAGATTATGTGGCAGAGGAAGAGGCCACATCAAAGAGAGTTGAGCCAGCTCAAGGCACAAAGCCAGGTCTAAAGATCAAAAGGCCAGCAGGCAGGCAGCCTATGTCAAAGGCTAGAGCCTCAACTGAGAAGCCCACTCCCAAAGAGCTAGTTGCTGCAGAAGGCAAGAAGAGGAAGGAAAGGGTCAAGAAGACCGTAGCCAGAGTGCTAGAAAAGGCTTCCATTATGGAAGAGGAAGAGGAAGAAGAGGTTGCTGCACCAGCACCTAAGGCACCCAAGCTGATGGGTGATGCCATAAGATCAGGGGCTACTGCATCTAAGCCCAAAGCTGCCTCCAAGCCAAAACTAAAGAGGAATACAAGGAGCATTCCTGCAGCTGAGAAGAACAAGGCCCCAGTGCCTGAGACTGTTGCTGAAGAAGAGGATGAAGAGCAAGTTCTTAGAAAGCTCAAGCCCAAGATCCCAGACCACAACGATGCTCATCCTGTGGCTGAGGACATGAAGCTCAGGAGAGATTCAGGGCTGAGGAAGTGGAGAGAAGCAGACCCGTATGCTTCAAGGAGAAGGACTGCCGTGGATTACAGATTTCACACCAAGGAACAGCAGGACTTCTATGAGATAGTGCTGCTAGATAAGAAGCCCATTGTTTGTGACATGAGATGGGTCGACTGGACCTACATGAAGGAAAATGAGGAACACTACCCTGGAGTGTATGACAGCTTTAGTGCGTGTGGAGTTGCAGACTTTGTTGGGCAGAAGCTCACAAAGTGGAACGAGGAGCTTATCATGCAATTCTACTCCACGGCACACTTTTATCCAGATGGGAGGATCACATGGATGTCTGAAGGTACGAGGTACCAATCTACTGTTGAGGAATGGGCAAAGTTGATCAATGCCCCAGAGGAGCAAGCAGATGACTTGGACATTTATGCCAAGAAAAAGATGGATCATAACTCAATGTCCAACATGTACAAGGAAATTCCAAATGAAGCTCTTGTCACTTTCAAATTTGGCTCAGTGCATTATCTTCTGTCAGGGCTGCCAACAATCAATTGGATATTGAGGCACACTCTCTTGCCCAAGTCTGGAGATCACAAGATAAGCAGACGCCATGCAATCAACTTGCTTCACGTATTTGATGTGCCACAGAAATTCAAGGTCATGAGCCTCATAGTAGAGACTATCAAGAGGACTGCAGCAGATCAGAAGAGGAGCTGTGGATATGCACCTCAAATTCAGGAGCTCATCAACTCTAAGATGGGCACAGGCATATATTTATTGGACAAGGAACACTTGCCCATTCGTCCAGATTTTGAGGACAATCAAGTTGTCATGACTGAGAATGAGCCATCGTCTGCCCAAGCACAAGCAAAGAAGGAGAAGGCAAGGAAGGAGAAAGCTGCCAAGATGCCAACCCAAGAGGAGGCATCTGAGTATTTCTTGAAAACTAAACAAGAGCAGCTTGGTTACCTGATTGCATCCACCCTGCGGATTGAGAAAGGACTAGCCACCCTAACTCAGAACCAGGCAAGCCTAGAGAGAATCATGGAACAAAAGTTCTATGCCTTGGATGTCAAGGTGACAGAGATTCAGACTGCAGTGGAGCAGCTCCAGGATGACATGCAGGAGAGGAGAGGCAGGACTACCACTCATGCCTTTTCCAGAGTGCCACGAGGTCCGAGGTCGTCTGTCGTGCCAGTTGCTGACACAAGAGCCACCACTTCTGCACCAGCTACAGCTTCAGTTCCACCAGCTCCAGCATCTACCTTAGCTCCAACTCCAGCGTCTACTTCAGCATCTACAGAAGCCTTCATCCTTGGAGTGATCCGGACTCCACCACCACCTGAAGATCAAGCCTGAGCGTCGATCTAGCACTATGCATTTTCTAGGAACTTTTTGGTAACTTGTTGCCAAAGGGGGAGAAAAATGTATAGATCATAGGCTTCGAGAGAGAGAGAGAGTGTTGCTTTTCTCTCTTGCTTTATTTGGTGGTTTTTCGAACTTGTTTGCTTTTGAGTCTTGTTTGCTTTTGAGTGCTTGAGATACTATGTCATTGCTTGTGAGACATTGATGATCATGTGTTTGATCATAAGCTACACTTAATGCTTTCTTAATGCTATTATCTCATCTATCTTATGTGATCATTCACTATTCTTGGTGATGAGTGCATGTATTTCATTCTTATCATTTTAAGCGCTCCACCAAGATGTATGTGACATGGAAGAGTAACCCATGACTCTAACTCCTTGTGCATTTGCAGTCCAAAGCAAATTTTAAATATGCACAAACTTAGGGGGAGCTCTTACTCATCACATACTTCTCAAAGCGACGATATATTTCATGCTTATTATCATTTGTCGAAGCTTTGATCTATATGTTGTCATCAATTACCAAAAAGGGGGAGATTGAAAGTGCAACTATCCCTAGGTGGTTTTGGTAATTCATAACAACATATAGCTCATTGAGCTAATGCTATTCCAAGATGATTATTTCAGGAAAGCTCAATGATTGGCATGGCATGGATGTGAAAGTGGAACCCTCAAAATGCTAAGGACAAAGGATTGGCTCAAGCTCAAAAGCTCAAGACTCTTCATTTTATATTTTAGTGATCCAAGATCACATTGAGTCTTTAGGAAAAGCCAATACTATCAAGGAGGGATGAGGTGTTGCTTAATGAGCCTCTTGCTTCATGTGCTTAGTGATATGCTAAAAACCCTCAACTACTTTCCCATATCCACACATGACCTAAACCCTAAGCCAAACTCGGTCCTACCGATTCTTCGTATCCGGCGTCACCGAGTTTCACTTGTCATAAGCCACTGCCAAACCCTAGCAATTCGGTTCTACCGATAGGGATCTCGGTCTCACCGAGATGGGATTGCAAACTCTCTGTTTCCCTTTCGTAACTTTTCGGTCTCACCAAAAGAGCGAATCGGTCCCACCGAGATTGCAATGTAAATTCAGTGTTTCCCCTTTGTAACTTTTCGGTCTCACCGAAAGAGCAAATCGGTCCCACCGAGTTTGCCTGACCAACTCTCTGGTTAGCTAATTACCAAATTCGGTCTCATCGAGTTTGTGTAATCGGTCTCACCGAGATTACGTTATGCCCAAACCCTAACCATATCGGTCCTACCGAGTTGCATGTCAGTCCCACCGAAAATCTCTAACGGTCACTAGGTTTACATTTTCGGTCCGACCGAGTTTGTTGATTCGGTCCCACCGAGATTGGAAAACTGTGTGTAACGGTTGGATTTTGTGTGGAGGCTATATATACCCCTCCACCTCCTCTTCATTCGAAGAGAGAGCCATCAGAACACATACACCATTCCAACTCATATGTTCTGAGAGAGAACCACCTACTCATGTGTTGAGACCAAGATATTCCATTCCTACCATATGAATCTTGATCTCTAGCCTCTCCAAGTTGCTTTCCACTCAAATCTTCTTTCCACAAAATCCAAATCCTATGAGAGAGAGTTGAGTGTTGGGGAGACTATCATTTGAAGCACAAGAGCAAGGAGTTCATTACCTACACACCATTTGTTACTTCTTGGAGAGTGGTGTCTCCTAGATTGGCTAGGTGTCACTTGGGAGCCTCCGACAAGATTGTGGAGTTGAACCAAGGAGTTTGTAAGGGCAAGGAGATCGCCTACTTCGTGAAGATCTACTGCTAGTGAGGCAAGTCCTGTGTGGGCGATGGCCATGGTGGGATAGACAAGGTTGCTTCTTCGTGGACCCTTTGTGGGTGGTTGCTTCTTCGTGGACCCTTCGTGGGTGGAGCCCTGTGTGGACTCGCGCAACCGTTACCCTTTGTGGGTGGAGCCCTCCGTGGACTCTCGCAACCGTTACCCTTTGTGGGTTGAAGTCTCCATCAACGTGGATGTAGGATAGCACCACCTATCCGAACCACGGGAAAAACATCCGTGTCTCCAATTGCGTTTGAATTCTCCAAACCCTTCCCTTTACATTCTTGCAAGTTGCATGCTTTACTTTCCGCTGCCAATATACTCTTTGCATGCTTGCTTGAATTGTGTGATGATTGCTTGACTTGTCCTAAAATAGCTAAAATCTGCCAAGAACTAAAATTGGGAAAAGGTTAAGTTTTTATTTGGTCAAGTAGTCTAATCACCCCCCTCTAGACATACTTTCGATCCTACAAGTGGTATCAGAGCTTTGGTCTCCATTTGCTTTGATCTCCATAGCTTTTGGTGGTCATAGCCTTGGTTTCACAACCTAGGAGAGTATGGCGTCTAGCGAGGGAAATTATCACCGTAGAGGTCCCTACTTTGATGGTACTAATTTTGCTAGTTGGAAGCATAAAATGAAAATGCATATTCTTGGACATAACCCCGCCGTTTGGGCTATTGTGTGTGTTGGTTTGAAAGGTGACTTCTTTGATGGGAGAGAACCAAACCGTGAAGCTACCGCGGATGAGTTGAAGATGTTGCAATACAATGCTCAAGCTTGTGATATTCTCTTCAACGGATTGTGCCCCGAAGAATTCAACAAAATCAGCCGTCTTGAGAATGCGAAGGAAATTTGGGACACTTTGATTGATATGCACAAAGGTACCGACTCCGTCAAGGAATCCAAGTTGGATGTGCTTCAAAGTCAACTTGACAAGTTCAAGATGAAGGATGGTGAAGGTGTCGCTGAAATGTACTCTAGGCTTGCTCTCATCACAAATGAGATTGCCGGCTTAGGAAGTGAAGAGATGACCGATAGATTCATCATCAAGAAGATTCTAAGAGCCTTGGATGGAAAATATGATACCGTGTGCACATTGATCCAAATGATGCCCAACTACAAAGATCTCAAGCCAACGGAGGTGATTGGAAGAATTGTTGCTCATGAGATGTCACTTAAGGATAAAGAGGAACTTCACAACAAATCAAGTGGTGCCTATAAAGCCTCATGTGAAGCCCCTACATCATCAAGTGAGAAACAAGACTTCAATGAAGAATTGAGCTTAATGGTGAAGAACTTCAACAAGTTCTACAAGAGTAGAAGCAAAGATAGAAGCTTCAAGTCAAGGTCCTACAATGACAAAAGATCTTCTAGTCAAGAGCGAAACTGCTACAGTTGTGGAAGACCCGGACACTATTCCAATGAGTGTACAGCTCCATACAAGAGAAGATTCTCCAAAAAGAAGAAGCAAAGAATCACCACCAAGAGAGAGAAGGAGTAGAGATGATCGTTATGAACGAAGATACTCACGGAGAAGCAAGGATTCGGAAAGTAAGGAAAAATCATCAAGGAGCTACACAAGACGAAGACATCAAGCTCATGTTGGTGAATGGGTATCCGGCTCCGACTCCGACAGCCACTCCGAGAGAAGTTATCACTCCGACTCCGAAGATACTCAAGATGAAGGTGTTGCCGGTCTAGCACTTGTGTCAACCAACTCCTACGGCATATTTGAATCACCAAATGAAGGAATTGGAAGATGCTTCATGGCCAAAGGTCCTAAGGTAACACACCTCGAGTATGTTGATTTCAATAGTGATGAAGATGACTTGTTAGGTGATGATTTGCTTATTGACAACTCTAGTGATGAATACTATGATGAAATGTCAATTAATCATGCTAATCAAGATAAAACGAATGACAATGATAAGGAAAAGATTGAGGCTCTAACTAAAGAACTAAACACTCTTAAGTTAGCTCATGAAACTATCTTCGAGGATCATCGAGAACTTTTAAGAGCTCATGAGAAATTACGCTTTGAAAAGCTCAATCTTGAGCAAGAGCATGAGTTCTTAAAAGAAATCAATGATGATCTCCGCAAGAAAAGTTCTTCTTACATTGCCAAGCGTTTACTCTTATCCACTTACATGCCTCAAGTCAAGTCTAGTAACAAGAACAAGAAAGATTCTTCCTCTAGCAGTAACAATGATCATGCTAAATCCAATATTGTTGCTTCTAGTAGTTCTCTTGATTCCACTAATGACACTCTTAGCCAAGTTACACTTGAGCAAGAAAATAGATTATTGAAGGGAATTGTAGAGAAAGGAGTGTACAAAAGCCTTGCCGGGAGCAAGCAATTCGAGGAAATTGTGCGCAAGCAAGGAATGCACTGGAAGAATCAAGGCGTTGGTTTTGAACGAAAGTTCAATGCCAATGGAGTTGAGTGGGAATAAGATCAATACCCCAAGACAAAGTTTGTTCCTCAACAAGAGAAGTATGATACTTCTTTCAAGGGGACACAAGCTCAAGATGATCTTCCACCACAAGACTACAAGCAAAAAGGCAAGGACAAGCTTCAAGAGGAAATTGACGCATTTGAAGAAGCTCCTAAGACCTTAGTCAAGTGGATTCCCAAGACTACTTCAAGTTTCACTTCATCAAGTACGACTACAATTCCAAGGATTCCCATCAAGATGATGTGGATCCAAAAGAAGAAGAACTAGAGAGTTCTTGAGGGTGACTCCGCCAACATACTTCACTCTTATCATTTTGGCAAGAACAAGTGCAATCAACTTCCACATCTTGCACTAGTTCAAGGAGTCACAAACCCTCTTGTTGGTAAGACAAGGGACAAGGTAACCTAAAAGTTTTCATGGACATCATCTTGTGTGTGCATCACTCTATGTCTATGGATATCCTTGTTTGTTCCTTGTGGGACTAACCCATGTAGGTATTGAAAGTGCAATTCACTCAAATGGATAGCTCCAAGTGATCTACATCAACATTGAGCATCCACATCTTCAACATCTACATGAAGTCATCATCGACGAAACCCAAGGTTAGTTCATCCCTCCAAGGGGGGATATCACATCTAGGGGGAGCTTTACTCTAAGACTTGAGCTAAAGCAACTCTAAAGATGTGAACACAACAATGCTTTATGTAAAAGTGGTAACCCCACTTGAGCTTAAACGATGAGTATGACCTATGATCAAGTGTTCTCACTTGACTCCTAAGTCAATATACTCATATATAGATGACCTTGTCATCGCAAATTGCTTGATAGATGCTAGAATTGGTTGTGCATGCCTTGCCACATATTTCATTTGCCATCTTATTGTGTGAGCATGCTGGTTGCATATTTTACTCATTCGAGGACATCCACTTGTTGTTTTGATCGTTTGGGTTTATTTCCTTTGCCAAGTGGATGGACAAGAATGCCTAAGAACCTCCTCTAGCTATCTATGCTTTTCTCGTCTCAAACTCTATTCATGCTGCATCACAAAATTTGATCAAGTCAGATTCGAACCACTCTGTGTGAGGAGCGCTCGGAGTCCCCGATTCGTCATAGACTTAAACTTCCAAAACCTCTTTATGATTCTCGGTCTGACCGATACCCCACTTTCGGTCCTACCGAGATCATTAAGTTGATCTAGGTTTTCGATCTCGGTGCAACCGATTTGAACATTTCGGTCACACCGAGTTTCAGTAACTGCATGCAGTTATGAATCTCGGTGCCACCGAGTTGTTCCACTCGGTCACACCAGCATGGTCTTGCATGTCCCCTCGCGCTGCAGCTGGGAGCAGCGCGGGGTTTTGACGCGCGGGAGCAAGAGCATGGTCGCGACGTGCTGGAGCAGGGAGCGCCCGGGCAGCTTCTTGCGGGCGAGGGACTTCTTGGCAGCTCTGATCTTGCCGCGGTGGCACCTGACGGAGCGGGTTCCGCCCAGGGGCCACGCACCTTGGAGCCATGGCGCCTTCCTGAGGAGGAGGCGGCTGGGGCGCCGCCGGAGCTTCGTCGCCCGCACGGGGCGGGGTGCGGTGCAGCGGAACGGACGACGCATGAGAGCCCCCTGCGGGGCGGACGAGCTCGGCGACGCGGTCGAGCCATTCTTCGTAGACGTCGTCGACGGGACGGTAGCGCAGGAGCTCGTTTGCAGCGATGAGCGCAGCTCGAGCCTCCATGGGCGCGCGGAGCGCGCGGGATGAAGAACCAGCTGGGGTGAGCGAGGGAGTTGCGGCGCGGCCGTCTTGCCGCACGGACGGATGCTGAGACGATGCTTGCTGCTCGTCCCCCGCCGGGCCGGTGGTGGCGTTGACGGCAGGTGATGGGGAACGGCGAGGACGCCCACCGACAGGGGCCATTTGGGCGACGCGGGAAGTGAGAGCGGCCCGGCGCTCGGCGCGGACCCGACGAGCGTTAGACATGGGCGTGATGGTCGGAGGAGAACGGGGTGGTGGAAGACGAATTCCGGCGCACCCCTACCTGGCGCGCCAAATGTCGGATTTCGGGTTCCGGCAGACCCTTGAGGTTCGAACACTGGGGTGCGCGTGGAGATTTCGCCTCCTACCTACCTGCACCCCTCCGCCACGCAAAGATCTAAGCTATGGAAAGAACAACACGAGAGACACAGGGTTTATACTGGTTCGGGCCACCGTTGTGGTGTAATACGCTACTCCAGTGTGTGGTGTGGTGGATTGCCTCTTGGGCTGATGATGATGAGCAATACAAGGAAGAACAGCCTCGCGAGGGTCTGTTCTTGGCTGGGGGGATGAACTGCTGGGAGGAGTTCAGTCACCCTTCTCTCTCTCTCTCTCGGTTGTCCTCCTTTTTTTTCATCCTGCGGGTGGCTGGCCCTATTTATAGAGGCCCTGGTCCTCTTCCCAAATATCAAGCGGGAAGGGAGCCAACAATGGCGGGCTAATTTGAAAGGGGACAGCTAGTACCAGCTATCCTAACAAAAGTAGTCTTCGCCTGCACAAAGCTCTGGTGGTGACGCCGTCTTGGGCTCCACAATGACCTCCGTCTTGCAGTCCTCCTGGTCTTGGTCTTGTTGCACCGAAATGGCAACCTTTGCCTGATGCCTCGGTACTCCGCAGCTGCGCTTGCCCCCTTTGCACCAAAGGGGAAAGGAGGACACTGCGCGGGCTGGCGCCCGCCTGGCGCCCTTGGTCGTCATGGCTTGCGTCACGGGCACCTCGTGAGGTACCCCGCCTTGATCTCTCCGCCTCCTCGCGAGCCAGCTTGATGAGGCCATGCCCGAGGAAGCTCCGCGTCGTCCGCCCCGCGAGGCTTGGCCCCTCGCGAGGGTCTTGAATCTGTGTTGGTGAAGATGGGCTGTGCTGGGCCCCCCTTTGAGCCACGCCGCAGGCCGCAGGCAGGCAAGTCTGGGGACCCCCGTTCCCAGAACGCCGACAAATGTTGATGGTTGAAAAGACCACTAGTTTCAAGAAAAGGGCAAAGGGAAGAGGGGGAACTTCAAGAAGAACGGCAAGCAAGTTGCTGCTCAAGTGAAGAAGCCTAAGTCTAGACCTAAGCCTGAGACTAAGTGCTTCTACTGCAAAGGGACTGGTCACTGGAAGCAGAACTGCCCCAAGTATTTGGCGGATAAGAAGGATGGCAAAGTGAACAAAGGTATATTTGATATACATGTTATTGATGTGTACTTTACTAGTGTTTATAGCAACCCCTCAGTATTTGATACTAGTTTAGTTGCTAAGATTAGTAACTCGAAACGGGAGTTGCAGAATGAATATAGACTAGTTAAGGGTGAAGTGACGATGTGTGTTGGAAGTGGTTCCAAAATTGATATGATCATCATCGCACACTCCCTATACTTTTGGGATTAGTGTTGAACCTAAAATAAATGTTATTTGGTATTTGCGTTAAGCATGAATATGATTGGATCATGTTTATTGCAATACGGTTATTCATTTAAGTCAAAGAATAATTGTTGTTCTATTTACATGAATAAAACCTTCTATGGTCATACACTCAATATAAATGGTTTATTGAATCTCGATCGTAGTGATACACATATTCATAATATTGAAGCCAAAAGATGCAATGTTAATAATGATAGTGCAACTTATTTGTGGCACTGCCGTTTAGGTCATATTGGTGTAAAGCGCATGAAGAAACTCCATGCTGATGGGTTTTTGAAATCACTTGATTATGAATCACTTGATACTTGCGAACCATGCCTCATGTGCAAGATGACTAAGACTCCATTCTCTAGAACAATGGAGCGAGCAACTAACTTATTGGAAATAATACATACTGATGTATGCGGTCCGATGAGTGTTGAGGCTCGCGGCGGGTATCATTATTTTCTGACCTTCACAGATTATTTGAGCAGATATGGGTATATCTACTTGATGAAACATAAGTTTGAAACTTTTGAAAAGTTCAAAGAATTTCAAAGTGAAGTGGAAAATCATCGTAACAAGAAAATAAAGTTTCTGCGATTTGACCGTGGAGGCGAATATTTGAGTTATGAGTTTGGTCTTCATTTGAAACAATGCGGAATAGTTTCGCAATTCACGCCACCTGGAACACCACAGCGTAATGGTGTGTCCGAACGTCATAACCGTACTTTATTGGATATAGTGCAATCTATGATGTCTCTTACTGATTTACCGCTATCGTTTTGGGGTTATGCATTAGAGACAGCTGCATTCACGTTAAATAGGGCACCATCTAAATCCGTTGAGATGACACCGTATGAACTATGGTTTGGCAAGAAACCGAAGCTGTCATTTCTTAAAATTTGGGGTTGTGATGCTTATATGAAAAAGTTTCAACCTGATAAGCACAAACCTAAATCGGAAAAGTGCGTCTTCATAGGATACCCAAAATAAACTGTTGGGTACACCTTCTATCATAGATCCGAAAGGCAATATCTTTGTTGCTAAGAGTGGATCCTTTCTAGAGAATAAGTTTCTCTCAAAAGAAGTGAGTGGGAGGAATGTAGAACTTGATGAGGTAATTGTACCTTCTCCCGAATTGGAAAGTAGTTCATCACAGAAATCAGCTCTAGTGATCTCTACACCAATTAGTGAGGAAGCTAATGATGATGATCATGAAACTTCAGATCAGGTTACTACCGAACCTCATAGGACAACCAGAGTATGGTCCGCACTAGAGTGGTACGGTAATCCCTTCTGGAAGTCATGTTACTAGACCATGACGAACCTACGAACTATGAGGAAGCGATGATGAGCCCAGATTCCGCAAAATGACTTGAGGCCATGAAATCTGAGATGGGATCCATGTATGAGAACAAAGTATGGACTTTGATTGACTTGCCCGATGATCGGTGAGTCATTGAGAATAAATGGATTTTCAAGAGGAAGACGAACACTGATAGTAGTGTTACTATCTACAAAGCTCGAATTGTCGCAAAAGGTTTTTGACAAGTTCAAGATGTTGACTATGATGACATTTTCTCACTCGTAGCGATGCTTAAAAGTCTGTCCAAATCATGTTAGTAGTTGCTGCATTTTATGAAATATGGCAAATGGATGTCAAAATTGCATTCCTTAATGGATTTCTTAAAGAAGAGTTGTATATGATGTAACCAGAAGGTTTTGTCGATCCTAAAGGTGCTACCAAAGTGAGCGAGCTCTAGTGATTCATCTATGGACTGGTGCAAGCATCTCGGAGTTGGAATATATGCTTTGATAAAGTGATCAAAACATATGGTTTTATACAGACTTGCGGTGAAGCCTGTATTTACAAGAAAGTGAGTGGGAGCATAACATTTCTGATAAGTATATGTGAATGACATATTCTTAATCGGAAATAATGTAGTATTTTCTGGAAAGCATAAAGGAGTGTTTGAAAAGAGTTTTTCAAAGAAATACCTCGATGAAGCTGCTTACACATTGAGCATCAAGATCTATAGAGATAGATCAAGACGCTTGATAAGTTTTTTCAATGAGTACATACCTTGACAAGATTTTGAAGTAGTTCAAAATGGAACAATCAAAGAAGGAGTTCTTGCCTGTGTTGCAAGGTGTGAAGTTGAGTAAAGATTCAAAACCCGACCACGGCAGAAAATAGAAAGAGAATGAAAAGTCATTCCCTATGCCTCAGTCATAGGTTCTATAAAGTATGATATGTTGTTTGCCAGTCCTATTGTACACCTTAGCATCTTTCTAGCAAGGGAGTACAATAGTGATCTACGAGTAGATCACTGGACAACGGTCAAAATTATCCTTAGAGGACTAGGGAAATATTTCTCGGTTATGGAGGTGATAAAAGAGTTCATCGTAAAGAGTTACGTCGATGCAAGCTTTTTACATCGATCTAGATGACTCTAAGTCTCGATCTGGATACATATTGAAAGTGGGAGCAATTAGCTAGAGTAGCTCCGTGCAGAGCATTGTAGACATAGAAATTTGGGAAATACATACAGATCTGAATGTTGTAGACCCATAGACTAAACTTCTCTCACAAGCAAAACATGATCACTCTTTGGGTGTTAAGCACATAGCGATGTGAACTAGATTATTGACTCTAGTAAACCCTTTGGGTATTAGTCACATGGAGATGTGCACTAATCACATAAAGGAGTGAACTAGATTACTGACTCTAGTGCAAGTGGGAGACTGAAGGAAATATGCCCTAGAGGCAATAATAAACTTATTATTTATTTCCTTATATCATGATAAATGTTTATTATTCATGCTAGAATTGTATTAACCGGAAACATAATACATGTGTGAATACATAGACAAACAAAGTGTCACTAGTATGCCTCTACTTAACTAGCTCGTTGGTCAAAGATGGTTATGTTTCCTAACCATAGACATGAGTTGTCATTTGATAAACGGGATCACGTCATTAGTAGAATGATGTGATTGACTTAACCTATTCCGTTAGCTTAGCACTTGATCATTTTAGTTTACCGCTATTGCTTTCTTCATGACTTATACATGTTCCTCTGACTATGAGATTATGCAACTCCTGATAATCGGAGGAACACTTTGTGTGCTACCAAACGTCACAATGTAACTGGGTGATTATAAAGGTGCTCTATAGGTGTCTCTGATGGTACTTGTTGAGTTGGCATAGATCGAGATTATGATTTGTCACTCCGATTGTTGGAGAGGTATCTTTGGGCCCTCTCAGTAATGCACATCACTATAAGCCTTGCAAGCAATGTAACAAATAAGTTAGTTGCGGGATGATGCATTATGGAACGAGTAAAGAGACTTGCCAGTAATGAGATTGAACTAGGTATTGAGATACCGACTGTGATGCCCCTGATTCAATCGTACACTAATCGTACACGCAAACGTGTACGATAAAGATCAGGGACTCACGGGAAGATATCACAACACAACTCTACAAATAAAATAAGTCATACAAGCATCATATTACAAGCCAGGGGCCTCGAGGGCTTGAATACAAGAGCTCGATCATAGACGAGTTAGCAGAAGCAACAATATCTGAGTACAGACATAAGTTAAACAAGTTTGCCTTAAGAAGGCTAGCACGAACCGGGATACAGATCGAAAGAGGCACATGCCTCCTGCCTGGGATCCTCCTAAACTACTCCTGGTCGTCGTCAGCGGCCTACATGTAGTAGTAGGCACCTCCCGAGTAGTAGTAGTCGTCATCGACAGTGGCGTCTGGCTCCTAGACTCCAACGTCTAGTCGCAATAATCAGATATAGAAAGGGGGAAAAGGGGGGAGCAAAGCAACAGTGAGTACTCATCCAAAGTACTCGCAAGCAAGGAGCTACACTACATATGCATTGGTATCAATGGAAGGGGGTAGTATATGTGGACTGAACTGCAGGATGCCGGAATAAGAGGGGGATAGCTAGTCATGTCGAAGACTACGTTTTTGGCCGCCTCCATCTTGCAACATGTAGGAGAGAGTAGATGGTAAGTTCACCAAGTATCATCGCATAGCATAAACCTACCCGGTGATCCTCCCCTCGTCGCCCTGTGAGAGAGCGATCATCGATTGTATCTGGCACTTACCGAGGGACACGACTATTCGAATAGATAAACTTCCCTGCAGGGGTGCACCACATTTCCCAACATGCTCGATCCCCTTTGGCCGGACACACTTTCCTGGGTCATGCTCGGCCTCGGAAGATCAACACGTCGCAGCCCCACCTAGGCACAACAGAGAGGTCAGCACGCCAGTCTAAATCCTGTGGCGCAGGGGTCTGGGCCCATCGCCCATTGCACACCTGCACGTTGCGTGGTTGGCCGGAAACAGACCTAGCCTCCCTAATACAAGAGCAGGCGTTCCACCCAATCCGGCGCGCGCCGCTCAGTCGCTGACGTCACGAAGGCTTCGGCTGATACCATGACGTCGAGTGCCCATAACTGTTCCCGCGTAGTTGGTTAGTGTGTATAGGCCAGTGGCCAGACTCAGATCAAATACCAAGATCTTGTTAAGCGTGTTATTTAGAAGTAACCGCGGACGCCGACCAGGGCCAGGCCCACCTCTCTCCTAGGCGGTCTCAACCTGCCCTGTCGCTCCGCCACAGAGATCTACCCAGAGGGCCGTCGGGACAAAGGTCCTTTCATCCCCCAATCCGTGTATCACTTGCGGGTACTCTACGAGCCGACCCGACTTCAGTCACCACATGTATCATGTATAAAGTATATAGCATATACCCGTGATCACCTCCCGAGTGATCACGGCCTGATAGTATTGCATGGCAGACAGACAAGAATGTAGGGCCACTGATGATAAACTAGCATCCTATACTAAGCATTTAGGATTGCAGATAAGGTATCAACAACTGTAGCAACAATGACAGGCTATGCAAAAAAATAGGATTAACCGAAATCAGTAACATGCTACACTACTCTAATGCAAGCAGTAGAGAGAAGAATAGGCTATATCTGGTGATCGGGGGGGGGGGCTTTCCTGGTTGCTCTGGCAATAAGGAGGGGTCATCTTCGATGTAGTCGAACCCACGGACATCGGCAGCGGTCTTGGAGTCTACCGGAAAGAAGTAACGGAGGGGGGACACAATAAATCACAGAGCAATCAAACGTAACACAAAGCAAGATGCGACAATACGTTGTGCTAGGGGTGACCTAACATAGAGATAGGTGATACTGGCGATGGGGGGAAACAACCGGGAAAGTATCCCCGGTGTTTCGCGTTTTCAGACAAATGAACCAGAGGGGAAAAGTTGCATGTTTGCTATGCTAGGGATGTGTGGCAGACGAACGGGCTACGAATCCGGATTCGTCTCATCGTTCTGAGCAACTTTCATGTACAAAGTTTTTCCATCCGAGCTACAGTTTATTTTATATTAATTTTTAAAGTTTTAAATAATTTTTAAATTATTATTACTAAATTAATTCAAAATCAGCATTACTGCATCAACATGACATCAGCATGACATCAGCAGTCAACAGAGGTGTTGATCGGGTCAAACTGACATGTGGGGTCCACATGTCATTGACTAAAGAGGCTAATGAGAGTTTAATTAAGTTAACTACTGATTAGATTAGTCTAATCATGATTAATTAATATTTTAATTATTTTAGCTATTTATTTATTTATATTTTTTAAAATAATTTTTTAATAATTTTTTTTGTAATCGTTCTGAGCGCTGGGCCCCATTTGTCATTGTGCCACAGGGTTTAGCGGGCGCCGGGAGCAGCAGGGAAACGGGCGCGGGCGCCCGTTGGGGCGGACCCGGCCGACGGTGCATCGGTGGCCAGAGGCCTCGTCGGGCGACGTGAATGGCAGCGGCGCGAGGCCGGACGGCCGTAGGTGCGCCGACGGGTAGGAGGGGCGGCCAGGGGCGCGGCCCTGGGCCCACAACGGGGAGGAGCGGCGAGCAAGGGGGGGGGCGTGGCCGCGGTAGAGGAGGCGGCACGGGGCGGCGGCGAGGCAGCACAGCAGCGGCGGGGCGGCTGGGCATGTGCGGCTGCGACGGAGGAGCAGCAGCAGGAGCAGGCTAGCAATAGCAGCAGCGGCGAGCAGCGCAGCAGCGAGCGGAGCTGGACCGCGCGGGCGGGGCACCGCGGCCGGGCAGTCTGCGGCGGTGGTCGTTGATACGTCTCCAACGTATCTACTTTTCCAAACACTTTTGCCCTTGTTTTGGACTCTAACTTGCATGATTTGAATGCGACTAACCCGGATTGACGTTGTTTTCAGCAGAATTACCATGGTGTTATTTATGTGTAGGAGCAAATGTTCTCGGAATGACCTGAAATTTCACGGAACCAATTTTTAGAAAATAAGAAAAATACCTGCAAAAGATGAAAGCCAGG
The DNA here is from genome assembly GCF_056163025.1 of Triticum urartu. Taxonomy (NCBI): domain Eukaryota; kingdom Viridiplantae; phylum Streptophyta; class Magnoliopsida; order Poales; family Poaceae; genus Triticum; species Triticum urartu. The sequence continues at coordinate 330,637,182 of NC_141873.1, read as the reverse complement.
GGGCCCACCACCTCCCCACGAGGGTGGGAGGCGCGCCTGCCCCCCTAGGGCGTGCCCCCTACCTCGTGGGCCCCATGTTGCCTCTCCGACTCCAACTCCAACTATATATATTGTGTTTCGGGGAGAAAAAAAACCACAGAGAAGAAATCATCGCGTTTTATGATATAGAGCCGCCGCCAAGCCCTAAAACCTCTCGGGAGGGCTGATCTGGAGTCCGTTCGGGGCTCCGGAGAGGGGAATCTGTCGCCATCGTCATCATCAACCATCCTCCATCACCAATTTCATGATGCTCACCACCATGCGTGAGTAATTCCATCGTAGGCTTCCTGGACGGTGATGGGTTGGATGGGATCTATCATGCAACCGAGTTAGTTTTGTTAGGGTTTGATCCCTAGTATCCACTATGTTCTCAGATTGATGTTGCTATGACTTTGCTATGCTTAATGCTTGTCACTAGGGCCCGAGTGCCATGATTTCAGATCTGAACCTATTATGTTTTCATCAATATATGAGAGTTCTGGATCCTATCTTGCAAGTCTATAGTCACCTATTATGTGTTATGATCCGTTGACCCCGAAGTGACAATAATGGGGATACTTACCGGTGATGACCGTAGTTTGAGGAGTTCATGTATTCACCATGTGTTAATGCTTTGTTCTGGTTCTCTATTAAAAGGAGGCCTTAATATCACTCAGTTTCCGTAAGGACCCCGCTGCCATCGGAGGGTAGGACAAAAGATGTCATGCAAGTTCTTTTCCATAAGCACGTATGACTATGTTCAGAATACATGCCTACATTATATCAATGAACTGGAGCTAGTTCTGTGTCACCCTAGGTTATGACTGTTACATGATGAACCACATCCGACATAATTGTCCACCACTGATCCATTGCCTATGAGCTTTCCATATATTGTTCTTCGCTTATTTACTTTCCCGTTGCTATTTCTATCATCACTACAAAATACCAAAAACATTGCTTTTACTACCGTTACCTTTTGTTACCGTTATCACTACTATCATATTACTTTGCTACTAAATACTTTGCTGCAGATATTAAGTTTCCAGGTGTTGTCGAATTGACAACTCAGCTGCTAATACTTGAGAATATTCTTTGGTTCCCCTTGTGTCGAATCAACAAATTTGGGTTGAATACTCTACCCTCGAAAACTGTTGCGATCCCCTATACTTGTGGGTTATCAAGACTATTTTCTGGCGCCGTTGCCGGGGAGCATAGCTCTATTCTTTGAGTCACTTGGGATATATATTTGCTTATCATTATGAAGAACGTGAGAGATCCAAAAACCAAGATCTATCCCTCAACTACGAGGGGAGGTAAGGAACTGCCAGCTAGCTCTGCACTTGATTCACCTTCTGTTATGAGTAAGTTTGCGACACCTACACCTGATTCTGCTATTCGTTCTGATATGTTGCATGTTATTGATGATGCCACTTCTACTATGCATGATACTTATGATGAAACTACCCCTATGCCTGATACTACTATGCCACTTAGTGATTTTCTTGATGAACAAATTGCTAGGGCTAGAGAAATTGAAAATATTGAATCTAATGATACTGATGAAAGTGATGATGAAGAATAACTTGTTATTCCTAAGGGTTATGTTTTTGATCAAGAAGCTTCTTTCGCTATTTTAGCTTGCAAAAATAGAAATGAACTCAAAAGGTTATTAGCTAAATGGAGTAAGCAATCTCTAAATGCTAGAATGAAACCTGACCCTGCTTTTGCTACTTCACCTATCTTTGTTACTGATAAGGATTATGAATTCTCTGTTGATCCTGATATAATTACTTTGGTTGAATCTGATCCTTTTCATGGTTATGAATCTGAAACTATTGTGGCACATCTTACTAAATTGAATGATATAGCCACCCTATTCACTAAAGATGAGAGAACTCGTTACTTTTACATCCTTAAAATATTTCCGTTCTCATTAAAGGGTGATGCTAAGATATGGTTTAATTCTCTTGATCCTGGTTGTGTGCGTAGTCCCGAGGATATGATTTATTACTTCTCTGCTAAATATTTCCCTGCTCATAAGAAACAAGCTGCTTTAAGGGATATATATAATTTTGTGCAAATTGAAGAAGAGAGTCTCCCACAAGCTTGGGGGAGGCTTCTTCAATTACTTAATGCTTTGCCTGATCATCCTCTTAAGAAAAATGAAATACTTGATATCTTTTATAATGGACTAACCGATGCCTCCAGAGATTACCTGGATAGTTGTCCTGGTTCTGTTTTCAGTGAAAGAACACCGGATGAAGCTGAAATTCTATTGAATAATATGTTGATAAATGAAAATAATTGGACACCTCCGGAGCCAATTCCTGAGCCTATTCCTAAGCCAACTCCGAAGAAGAGGGGTATTCTATTTCTTAGTCCTGAAGATATGCAAGAGGCAAAGAAACCTATGAAAGAAAAATGTATTAAGGCTGAAGATGTTAAGAATTTACCTCCTATTTAAGAAATACATGGTCTTAATTTACCGCCTGTTGAAGAAACATATAATCTTAATCCAATACCTATTGAAGAAACTCATGGTTTTGATAACCTGACACAGGTAGTAAAGGTAAATTCTCTCTATAGATATGATAAAGCTGAAATCCCATTTACTAAATTTGCTAGCCCATGCTTAGATGAGTTTGATAAATTTATGGCTAAGCAAGAAGACTTTAATGCTTATTTTGGTAGACAATTGAAATACAATTCAAATATGCTTGAACACTTGGGTGATTATATGACTAATGTCAAAGATGAACTTGAACTTATTAGTAAACATGCTTCTAAGGGTGGAATACCAAACCTTATGCCAAGTACATGAAAGATATTATTACAAATAAAAGAAAGATACCGGAAGCTGAAATTTCCACCGTGCTTGCTAATTATACTTTTAAGGGTGGAATACCAAAGAAACTTGGAGATCCAGGAGTACCCACTATACCATGCTCCATTAAAAGAAACTATGTTAAAACTGCTTTATGTGATCTTGGAGCCGGTGTTAGTGTTATGCCTCTCTCTTTATATCATAGACTTGATTTGAATAAGTTGACACCTACTAAAATATCTTTGCAAATGGCTGATAAATCAACTGCTATACCTGTCGGTATTTGTGAGGATGTGCCTGTTGTAGTTGCAAACGTTACTATTTTAACAGACTTTGTTATTCTTGATATTCCCGAGGACGATAGTATGTCTATTATTCTTGGAAGACCCTTTTTGAATACTGCAGGGGCTGTAATTGATTGCACTAAAGGCAATGTCACTTTTCATGTTAATGGTAATGAGCACACGGTACACTTTCCGAGGAAACAACCTCAAGTTCATAGTATCAAATCTATTGGAAAAATTCCATCGATTATATTTGGAGGTTTTGAATTTCCTCTCCCTACTGTCAAGAAGAAATATGATATTCTTATTATTGTGGATGTGCATATCCCCGTTGAGGTAACATAGTGTTATTCAAAATTTCTCCGGTTCCATGTTATTCGGAATGAGTTCGTTAACAAGACTTGATCAACCTTGTTAGAGGATTTCTTTTGATGATCATGAGATGGATGAAACTAGAAGGCACAACCTTCTGTACCCCACTTTTACTTTCTGTTATTTATATGAAATAAAATAAAAATAAATATTTTTCTGTCTGTTATCTGATTATCCATGCAATATAAAAATACCTCGAAAATAAAAGTTCTCCAAATGCCCTGAAATTGAAATATGATCTTTTATAGAATATTTGAGAATATTTGGCACTGGGAACACAGCAGGGGGCTCAACCACCTGCCCACGAGGGTGGAGGGCGTGCCCTACCCCCCTGGGCGCGCCCCCTGCCTCGTGGGCCCATGGTGGCCCTCCTCCACTTATCCTTTCACCCATACACTTCTTCTTCCTCCCAAAAACACGAATATCCAGCTCAAACCCGAGGCCAAGCTCGTTTTGCTGCCATTTTCGATCTCCTTGCTCAAAGAACCTCTCACAAAACTGCTTGGGGAGATTGTTCCTTGGTATGTGACTCCTCCATTGGTCCCATTAGTTTTTGTTCTAGTGCTTTATTCATTGCAAATTTTTGCTGCTTAGGTGACCTTGTTCTTGAGCTTGCATGTCAAATTTATATCGTCAAAAGTAGTTTTGATGCATGATATAGGCCCTAGGCACTTGTAGGAGTAGTTGCTATCAATATTATTGAGTTTGATTTACTTTTATTTTGAAGTTACTAAAAATTTTCAGAATTTTTCAGAGGAAGAAATATGCTTAGGAAAATGTTCCAAGGTGGTTCTTCAAGGAAGCAAGGACCCATGCTTGCAATGCGTGATGCTGATGACGAGCCACCAAGAGACGCTCGAGTGCGTCCTTGTGAATGGCCTTCTGAGAACTTTATGGATCGAGCGGGAATTAAGGAAGAATTCAACGCATATTTGCGTAACGCTGGTCTTGTGAGCTTCGAGGAAGAGAAGTGCAGCCAGTATCACAACCTCACCAGTACCTTTGTGAGGAGGTTTGAATTTTCAACTTCACGTAATTCTCCAACTGTCCTGTTTGATCTTTATGATAAATCTTACACTATGGACTTAGAGGATTTTACCACCGCATGCAAACTTCCACAATGGGGTAGTATAAGGGATCCTCACAAATCTGAATTTAGGGATTTTCTTACTAGCATAACTGCGGGAGAATCTAGAGATATTACACAAGCTACCATACGGAGCATTCACTTTCCTGCTATACATTACTTTGCTCTCTTCATAGGTCGATGCATTAATGGTAAAGATGAGGCATGTCACATGTGTGTCCCTGACCTCAGTATTCTTAGGAGTGATGTGTTAGGAGACCAAACTTATAATTTGGGAGCCATTGTTGCATGTAGGTTACATCTTAATAGATTTAATGGAGATTTCTTTGGTGGAATTTATGCAACCCGCATAGCTAATTTTCTTTGTGTAGCCATATGCGAAGATGATATTAAATTACCTACTCCTTACCTAGACTTTAATGCTATGGTCCACCACCAGTTTGTTGAGAGGAATGAATCACCTCTCGAGTATCGACTAATCTTTGACAGACGTCGTTCTGTCCATATTACTCTCCCTGCTCCTGCCTTCTTTGATTATCAGGCAAGAGGAAGATACACTATTACCAGAGAGGAGGCAGATGAGTACGAGAGGAGAGAGGAGGCCGCTCGTCGCCACGCTGCAGCTCAGCAGGCGATAGCCACTGCATCGCAGTACGACCCCAACTACTATTATGGATATCCGCCAGGCCAGCCGTGGCCATAGACCAACATAGGCCAAAAGCCTAAGCTTGGGGGAGTACGTATTTCCCACCGACATTACATTTATGTTCACACACTCATTGCTAGATGTTGGTGCTCATACTTTTTCATTGTATCATCCATGCTAGTTTATTTTCCTTTTTATGCTTTCTTCTTGTGTGTTTAATAAACCTTAAGAAAAAACCAAAAAAATTAGTTGTAGCTTTTAATCAGTTTAATTTCCATGCTTGTAGTAGTAATTAAAAAGAAAACCCCAAAATATTTCCTGTTCTTCTTTTGCTTATTGGGAGCTTTCCCATGTAAATAGTTTTATTTCTTTTATTTTCTTTGGGGGTCGATAGGAGTAGGCCATGATTAAATTGTTGAAGTGGCTCTTATATGCACTAATGTTGATCTGACAAAAGAGCTCATATTGCCTTGTCTTCTCCTGTTTATTGAATGCTTGCAGATTCCAGCTTAGTCCAATGCACGTGCACTATTATTGTTATTCACACTATTCGGTCGTGCAAGTGAAAGGCAATTATGACGATATATGATGGACTGACTGAGATGAGAAAAGCTGGTATGAACTCGACCTCTTTTGTTTTTGTAAATATGATTAGTTCATCATTCATGATTCAGCCTATTATGAATAAACATGTTTGCAATGACAACTAGAGATCATAGTTTCTTGTGCCATGCTTGATTAGCTATGAGTTATAATGGTTACCTTGCATGCCAACATGCTATTGAGATGGTTATGATGTGGTATGATAGGGTGGTATCCTCCTCTGAATGATTTAAGTGACTTGACTTGGCGCATGTTCACGCATGTAGTTGAAACAAAATCAACATAGCCTTCACAATATTTATCTTCATGGTGGATTATATCCTACTCATGCTTGCATTCGGTGTTGATTAATTTTAATGCATGTTCATGACTGTTGTCGCTCTCTAGTTGGTCGCTTCCCAGTCTTTTGCTAGCCTTCACCTGTACTAAGCGGGAATACTGCTTTTGCATCCAATCCCTTAAACCCCAAAGTTATTCCATATGAGTCCACTGTACCTCCTATATACGGTATCTACCTGCCGTTCCAAGTAAATTTGTATGTGCCAAAATCTAAACCTTCAAATAAATATCCTGTTTTGTATGCTCGAATAGCTCATGTATCAACTAGGGTTGTCTGTATCTTCCATGTTAGGCGGGTTATTCTCAAGAGGAGTGGACTCCGCTCCTCACTCACGAGATAAATGGCTGGTCACCGGGATGCCCAGTCCCATGCTTTATGCAAACTAAATCAAAATAATTGCAAACAAAACTCCCCTGGGACTCTTGTTAGTTGGAGGCACTCATTGTTTCGAGCAAGCCATGGATTAATGCCTGTTGGTGGAAGGGGGAGTATAAACTTTACCATTCTGTTTGGGAACCGCCTATAATGTGTGTAGCATGGAAGATATCGCCATCTCTTGGTTGTTATGTTGACAATGAAAGTATACCGCTCAAAATATTATTCACCTCTATTTCAAAACTGAGCTCTGGCACCTCTACAAATCCCTGCTTCCCTCTGCGAAGGGCCTATATATTTACTTTTATGCTGAGTCATCATCCTCTTATTAAAAAGCACCAGTTGGAGAGCACCGCTGTCATTTGCATTCATTACTGTTAGTTTACATTGAGTATGACATGACTGGATCTCTTTTACCATGAATTACAATGTCTAGTCAGTCCTTGGTCTTTAAAGGTGCTCTGCATTTATGTTTTGCGGTCTCAGAAAGGGCTAGTGAGATACCATCTTGTTATATCAAATTATGATTGTTTTGAGAAAGTGTTGTCATCGGAGATTTATTATTATGGCTCGCTAGTTCATTATGCTATTGATATGAGTAAACTTGAGACCTATGCGTTATTGTGAATGTGGTTAGTTATAATCTTTGCTGAAAACATGGATGCTGGCTTTACATATTTACAACAACAAGAGCAAACATAGTTTGTAAAAGTTTTTCTTTATCACTTTCAGTTTGTCAACTGAATTGTTGAGGACAAGAAAAGGTTTAAGCTTGGGGGAGTTGATACGTCTCCAACGTATCTACTTTTCCAAACACTTTTGCCCTTGTTTTGGACTCTAACTTGCATGATTTGAATGGAACTAACCCGGACTGACGCTGTTTTCAGCAGAATTACCATGGTGTTATTTATGTGCAGGAGCAAACGTTCTCGGAATGACCTGAAACTTCACGGAGCCACTTTTCAGAAAATAAGAAACATACCTGCAAAAGATGAAGGCCAGGGGCCCACCACCTCCCCACGAGGGTGGGGGGCACCCCCCCCTAGGGCGCGCCCCTACCTCGTGGGCCCCCTGTTGCCTCTCCGACTCCAACTCCAACTCTATATATTGTGTTTCGGGGAGAAAAAACCAGAGAGAATAAATCATTACGTTTTACGATATGGAGCCGCCGCCAAGCCCTAAAACCTCTCGGGAGGGCTGATCTGGAGTCCGTTCGGGGCTCCGGAGAGGGGAATCCGTCGCCATCGTCATCATCAACCATACTCCATCACCAATTTCATGATGCTCACCGCCGTGCGTAAGTAATTCCATCGTAGGCTTGCTGGACGATGATGGGTTGGATGGGATCTATTATGTAATCGAGTTAGTTTTGTTAGGGTTTGATCCCTAGTATCCACTATGTTCTGAGATTGATGTTGCTATGACTTTGCTATGCTTAATGCTTGTCACTAGGGCCCGAGTGCCATGATTTCAGATCTGAACCTATTATGTTTTCATCAATATATGAGAGTTCTGGATCCTATCTTGCAAGTATATAGTCACCTATTATGTGTTATGATCCGTTAACCCCGAAGTGACAATAATCGGGATACTTACCGGTGATGACCGTAGTTTGAGGAGTTCATGTATTCACCATGTGTTAATGCTTTGTTCTGGTTCTCTATTAAAAGGAGGCCTTAATATCCCTCAGTTTCCGTAAGGACCCCGCTGCCACGGGAGGGTAGGACAAAAGATGTCATGCAAGTTCTTTTCCACAAGCACGTATGACTATGTTCGGAATACATGCCTACATTATATCAATGAACTGGAGCTAGTTTTGTGTCACCCTAGGTTATGACTGTTACATGATGAACCACATCCGACATGATTCTCCATCACTGATCCATTGCCTACGAGCTTTCCATATATTGTTCTTCGCTTATTTACTTTCCCGTTGCTATTGCTATCATCACTACAAAATACCAAAAACATTGCTTTTACTATCGTTACCTTTTGTTACCGTTATCACTACTATCATATTACTTTGCTACTAAATACTTCGCTGCAGATATTAAGTTTCTAGGTGTGGTTGAATTGACAACTCAGGTGCTAATACTTGAGAATATTCTTTGGTTCCCCTTGTGTCAAATCAACAAATTTGGGTTGAATACTCTACCCTTGAAAACTATTGCGATCCCCTATACTTGTGGGTTATCAAGACTATTTTCTGGCGCCGTTGCCGGGGAGCATAGCTCTATTCTTTGAGTCACTTGGGATATATATCTTCTTATCATTATGAAGAACGTAAGAGATCCAAAAAACCAAGATCTACCTCAACTACGAGGGGAGGTAAGGAACTTCCAGCTAGCTCTGCACTTGATTCACCTTCTGTTATGAGTAAGTTTGCGACACCTACACCTACACCTGATTCTGCTATTCGTTCTGATATGTCGCATGTTATTGATGATGCCACTTCTGCTATGCATGATACTTATGATGAAACTACCCCTATGCCTGATACTACTATGCCACTTAGTGATTTTCTTGATGAACAAATTGCTAGGGCTAGAGAAATTGAAAATATTGAATCTTATGATACTGATGAAAGTGATGATGAAGAATCACTTGTTATTCCTAAGGGTTATGTTTTTGATCAAGAAGCTTCTTTCGCTATTTTAGCTTGCAAAAAATAGAAATGAACTCAAAAGGTTATTAGCTAAATGGAGTAAGCAATCTCTAAATGATAGAATGAAACCTGACCCTGCTTTTGCTACTTCACCTATCTTTGTTACTGATAAGGATTATGAATTCTCTGTTGATCCTGATATAATTACTTTGGTTGAATCTGATCCTTTTCATGGTTATGAATCTGAAACTGTTGTGGCACATCTTACTAAATTGAATGATATAGCCACCCTGTTCACTAAAGATGAGAGAACTCGTTACTTTTACATCCTTAAAATATTTCCGTTCTCATTAAAGGGTGATGCTAAGATATGGTTTAATTCACTTGATCCTGGTTGTGTGCGTAGTCCCTAGGATATGATTTATTACTTCTCTGCTAAATATTTCCCTGCTCATAAGAAACAAGCTGCTTTAAGGGATATATATAATTTTGTGCAAATTGAAGAAGAGAGTCTCCCACAAGCTTGGGGGAGGCTTCTCCAATTACTTAATGCTTTGCCTGATCATCCTCTTAAGAAAAATGAAATACTTGATATCTTTTATAATGGACTAACCGATGCCTCCAGAGATTACCTGGATAGTTGTCCTGGTTCTGTTTTCAGTGAAAGAACACCGGATGAAGCTGAAATTCTATTGAATAATATGTTGACAAACGAAAATAATTGGACACCTCCGGAGCCAATTCCTGAGTCTATTTCTAAACCAACTCCGAAGAAGAGGGGTATTCTATTTCTTAGCCCTGAAGATATGCAAGACGCAAAGAAAATCTATGAAAGAAAAAGGTATTAAAGCTGAAGATGTTAAGAATTTACCTCCTATTGAAGAAATACATGGTCTTAATTTACCGCCTGTTGAAGAAACATATAATCTTAATCCATTACCTATTGAAGAAACTCATGGTCTTGATAACCCGACACAGCTAGTGAAGGTAAATTCTCTCTATAGATATGATAAAGCTGAAATCCCATTTACTAAATTTGCTAGCCCATGCTTAGATGAGTTTGATAAATTTATGGCTAAGCAAGAAAACTTTAATGCTTATTTTGGTAGACAATTGAAATACAATTCAAATATGCTTGAACACTTGGGTGATTATATGGCTAATGTCAAAGGTGAACTTAAACTTATTAGTAAACATGCTTCTATGGTTACCACTCAAGTAGAACAAGTACTTAAAGCTCAAAATGATTTTCTCAATGAATTGAATAGTAAGGATAATGATAATGCTGTTAGAGTGGCTACTAGAACTGGTAGAATGACTCAAGAACCTTTGTATCCTGAAGGCCACCCTAAGAGAATTGAGCAAGATTCTCAGAGAAATAAAATAGATGTACCTAGTTCTTCTAAAAGGAAGAAAAAGAAAAATGATAGGACTTTGCATGCTTCTAGTGATCCTATTGTTGAAACACCTGAGAATCCAAATGATATTTCTATTTCTGATGCTGAAACTCAATCTGGTAATGAACCTGAAACTAGTGATAATGTTAATGATAATGTTCATGATGATGCTCAACCTAGTAATGATAACAATGTAGAAGTTGAACCTGCTGTTGATCTTGATAACCCACAATCAAAGAATCAACGTTATGATAGAAAAGACTTTGTTGCTAGGAAACATGGTAAAGAAAGAGAACCATGGGTTCAGAAACCCATGCCTTTTCCTCCCAAGCCATCCAAGAAAAAGGATGATGAGGATTTTGAGCGCTTTGCTGAAATGATTAGACCTATCTTTTTGCGTATGCGATTAACTGATATGCTCAAAACCAAACCTTATGCCAAGTACATGAAAGATATTATTACAAATAAAAGAAAGATACCGGAAGCTGAAATTTCCACCATGCTTGCTAATTATACTTTTAAGGGTGAAATACCAAAGAAACTTGGAGATCCAGGAGTACCCACTATACCATGCTCCATTAAAAGAAACTATGTTAAAACTGCTTTATGTGATCTTGGAGCCGGTGTTAGTGTTATGCCTCTCTCTTTATATCGTAGACTTGATTTGAATAAGTTGACACCTACTGAAATATCTTTGCAAATGGCTGATAAATCAACTGCTTTACCTGTCGGTATTTGTGAGGATGTGCCTGTTGTAGTTGCAAACGTTACTATTTTAACGGACTTTGTTATTCTTGATATTCCCGAGGATGATAATATGTCTATTATTCTTGGAAGACCCTTTTTGAATACTGCAGGGGCTGTTATTGATTGCACTAAAGGCAATGTCACTTTTCATGTTAATGGTAATGAGCACACGATACACTTTCCGAGGAAACAACCTCAAGTTCATAGTATCAACTCTATTGGAAAAATTCCATCGATTATATTTGGAGGTTTTGAATTTCCTCTCCCTACTATCAAGAAGAAATATGATATACTTATTATTGGGGATGTGCATATCCCCGTTGAGGTAACATAGTGTTATTCGAAATTTCTCCGGTTCCATGTTATTCGGAATGAGTTTGTTAACAAGACTTGATCAACCTTGTTAGAGGATTCCTTTTGATGATCATGAGATGGATGAAACTAGAAGGCACAACCTTCTGTACCCCACTTTTACTTTCTGTTATTTATATTAAATAAAATAAAAATAAATATTTTTCTGTCTGTTATCTGATTATCCGTGCAATATAAAAATACCTCGAAAATAAAAGTTCTCCAAATGCCCTGAAATTTAAATATGATTTTTTCTAGAATATTTGAGAATATTTGGCACTGAGAACACATCAGGGGGGTCAACCACCTGCCCATGAGGGTGGAGGGCGCGCCCCCCTGCCTCGTGGGCCCATAGTGGCCCTCCTCCACTTATCCTTTCACCCACACTTCTTCTTCCTCCCAAAAACACGAATATCCAGCTCAAACCCGAATCCAAGCTTGTTTTGCTGCCATTTTCGATCTCCTTACTCAAAACACCTCTCACAAAACTGCTTGGGGAGATTGTTCCTTGGTATGTGACTCCTCCATTGGTCCAATTAGTTTTTGTTCTAGTGCTTTATTCATTGCAATTTTTTTTGCTTAGGTGACCTTGTTCTTGAGCTTGCATGTCAAATTTATATGGTCAAAAGTAGTTTTGATGCATGATATAGGCCCTAGGCACTTGTAGGAGTAGTTGCTATCAATATTATTGAGTTTGGTTTACTTTTATTTTGAAGTTACTAAAAAATTTCAGAATTTTTCAGAGGAATAAATATGCTCAGGAAAATGTTCCAAGGTGGTTCTTCAAGGAAGCAGGGACCCAGGCTTGCAATGCGTGATACTGATGACAAGCCACCAAGAGACGCTCGAGTGCGTCCTTGTGAATGGCCTTCTGAGAACTTGATGGATCGAGCGGGAATTAAGGAAGAATTCAATGCATATTTGCGTAACGCTGATCTTGTGAGCTTCGAGGAAGAGAAGTGCAGCCAGTATCACAACCTCACCAGTACCTTTGTGAGGAGGTTTGAATTTTCAACTTCACGTAATTCTCCAACTGTCCTTTTTGATCTTTATGATAAATCTTACACTATGGACTTAGAGGATTTTACCACCGCATGCAAACTTCCACAATGGGTTAGTATAAGGGATCCTCGCAAATCTGAATTTAGGGATTTTCTTGATAGCATAACTATGGGAGAATCTAGAGATATTACACAAGCTACCATACGGAGCATTCACTTTCCTGCTATACATTACTTTGCTCTCTTCATAGGTAGATGCATTAATGGTAAAGATGAGGCATGTCACATGTGTGTCCCCGACCTCAGTAATCTTAGGAGTGCTGTGTTAGGAGACGAATCTTATAATTTGGGAGCCATTGTTGCATTTAGGTTACATCTTAATAGATTTAATGGAGATCTCTTTGGTGGAATTTATGCAACCCGCATAGCTAATTTTCTTGGTGTAGCCATACGCGAAGATGATATTGAATTACCTACCGCTTACCTAGACTTTAAAGCTATGGTCCACCACCAGTTTGTTGAGAGGAATGAATCACCTCTCCAATATCGACTAATCTTTGACAGACGCCGTGCTGTCCATATTACTCTCCCTGCTCCTGCCTTCTTTGATAATCAGGCAAGAGGAAGATACACTATTACCAGAGAGGAGGCAGATGAGTACGAGAGGAGAGAGGAGTCCGCTCGTCGCCACGCTGCAGATCAGCAGGCGATAGCCGCTGCATCGCAGTACGACCCCAACTACTATTATGGATATCCGCCAGGCCAGCCGTGGCCATAGACCAACTTAGGCCAAAAGCCTAAGCTTGGGGGAGTACATATTTTCCACCCACATTACATTTATGTTCACACACTCATTGTTAGATGTCGGTGCTCATACTTTTTCATTGTATCATCCATGCTAGTTTATTTTCCTTTTTATGATTTCTTCTTGTGTTTAATAAACCTTAAGAAAAAACCAAAAAAAATTAGTTGTAGCTTTTAATCAGT